>NC_067148.1:16569152-16908527 GCF_903995435.1 Acomys russatus | reverse complement strand
AGACAAAACACTCATACACATAAAATAAATTAATTTTTAGAAAAGTTTCAAATAACCACCACCAAACAACAAGCACACGACCTAGAGCTGAGGAAATGTAGTCACCAGGAGCCATCTTGGAAGTCTAAGTACAATTTATAGGAATGGTTGCCCTGTGGGCTGGGCAAGACCACCTTAGCCTGGACTCACGGGGGAACCGACAACATTCTACCGGGTCCTGGCGGCTCTGGAAGGTTCTTCTGGCTGCCCTGAGGGGATGGCACTTGCCACTTTTACAAACTGCTCTTTCTGCTATCAGGATGGCCTCTTTCCGAGTGATGAAAAACATCTCTCTGGTCCAAACATGACCTTGAGGTTTATCTGAATCATTTGTTGCTCATCAGAGTAACATACATCAGAAGTGAAATATATGCCAAAAGACACTTCGAAGGTACTGTTTATCTTTCCTGTAATTGATTCTCGCGCAGGACAAATGCCCTGCGGGGATTCACAGAGGGCTTAACATGCTCTGCCATTATCGTGACATCATCTTACATAAAGCGGCCCTTCTGGATGCTCGGCAGATGACAGGGTGTCTTTTGGCTTTAAGTGCTGCACAGGGCCTCCATGTTAACTGTGGATTACAAGGAGTGACTGTTCCCATCCTGCCTTCCGCCGTTCATTTCCTTCCAGCACTGTCAAGCTAGTCCCACGCCCCAATCAAAATGAAATTATTTCAAAATCCATACCCAATTGATTCCTCTTGCCAGAAGAAAGTATGTAACAATACATACGCATTGACTTTCAGTTTGGGTCAGTGTTGAGATTTATTGCCTCTGGGCAAATATTGAACTGGGTGAAGTTTCGGTCAGTTGTGTCCCCCTCAGTCGATAAATCTAAGCATTGACTTTGGGAGGAGTCAGTGGCCGTGGCTTTGTGGCTCTGGATCAAGTATTTGTGTAAACTGGTATTTTTAAAGGCTGTGGAGGGAAGTGGAATTACAAATCCTAGTTCATAGGGCTCTTGGGCTTTGAAGAAAATCTTCACATATACAGAGCCAAAGCTACTTACACTATAAAGAGATGCCTGTGAAAGGCATGCAGGGAGCCACCATCTTTCTCTGAGGAATAGCCTGGGAAGAAAAGGTCCTTATCAATAAAAGCCATTACATGCAGTTATACATCATGCTTGTATTAATTACATAATCATTGCAAATGGTCCTCCAGGATGTCATCCTCTGACCCACAGGCTGCTCTGTGCAAGACAGTTTAGCAATAATTGGTAGTTCCTCTAGATCTGTTAAACGAGGGGGGAGGGTAGCCAACCTACTGCCAAGATAATGTCTTAAGGTGGTCAGGGAGCCACAAAGACGCAGTTGAGATGATGGTCCCTGGTGGGTATCAGAGATTCATTGCAAAAGACGAAATGATCAATCAGCCCTGTGTATGCACTTTGAAACTTACGAATCCTGGTTGGTCTTAAGGGGTTAAAGCTATAAGGAAAGCAGTGGTACAAGAACAGTTTCTTCCAGGTTGAAACATTTCAACTCTCAGAGAAGCTCCTTAAAACAAAAGGTAAACTGCAGCTGGTCTTTGCTACTTAATGGTTTCTTCTTTTTCCCACCCTTTATCCCCTCATTTTTTATTGTTTATTTATTTATATATTTATGTCTTTATTTATTTTGGTTTTTTCAAGACAGGGTTTCTCTATGTAGCCTTAGCAATCCTGGACTCGCTTTTATAGACCAGGCTGGCCTCGAACTCACAGAGATCTGCCTGCTTCTGCCTCCGGAGTGCTGGGATTAAAGGCGTGTGCCATCACACCCTTCACTTTTACCCCCTTTTACTGGATAGGAGAGAAAGAAAGAGGAGAGAGAGAAAGATAGAGGGGAGAGAGAGGTCTTTGAATCTAATTTCTTTCTTCTTGTTTCTTCTTTGAGCACAGCTACTAACAAACTGCAGCCAACCTCCCGAAGGGCCAGCGAACACCAGCCCCTCTGAAAAGTTCCCCAAATTCCCAATGTCACACAATCACAGAAACTATCTGCAGCTGGCAAAACCACGCCTCTGCTAGAGCACGAGGCAAATCATAGTCAGCTGCTGCGGACAGTCCGAAGCAGCCCCGCACCCCCACACCTGGGCTTAAGAAGAAAATATATTCTTAAATTATTTCTATGCTTTTAAAAGAACCCAAAATTCCAGAATTGTCACCACAGTTAAAAACCCAAATTGTTTCAGGAAGCTCTTGAAGCTGACCAGATTCACTTGGCCCCTCCCTCCCAAGAACAAACAATAAGGACTGTTTAGAGTTACTCTCAGATAAGCTGCAAAGAAGCTGAGGCTTTTTTCAGCCAGGCAACCTGAAAAGAAGCAGACACCAGCTAGGCGGCCTGGAAGAGGCTTAGATCAACTGAATCACCTGGGAGGATGCTCTCCAACCCGCTGAGCCATCTGCAGGCTGTGCAGTGTGCTCTGGATTTTCAGCTTTTGTGAGCAGTCACCCATGCTGCGGTAGGCCCTGGTGATGCAGATATCTTTGAGTCATTTTCTGCTCCTGTAAGTAACCCTTCACCCATACTCTTGCACGTAACCCCAATAAAACTCACAGGTTCACCAAGATGGACTTTGGTTGCCAAGGCGCGTGTGTTATTTTTCCCTCAGGAAAAGTCTGTCATAGAGGAGAACCATCAAAATGTGCAGAGGTTCTTAGCAGAGCCGATATTTGCTCTGTGTTAGTTAAGATATGAGGCTCCGATGCAATAACACGTAAATCTCCGTGTCTACGTGAACTCACACTATTGTTTCATTCTTTTCGTTTTTTTGAAACGGGGTTTCTCTGTGTAGTCCTGGCTGTCCTGGAACTTTCTCTGTAGACCAGGCTGGCCTGGAACTCAGAAATTCCCCTGCCTTTACTTCCCAAGTGCTGGGATTAAAGGTGTGCACCAGGCTGGAGAGATGGCTCAGAAGTTAAGAGCACTTAACCTCTTCCTTAACCTTCTTCCAGAGGTCCTGAGTTCAGTTCCCAGCAACCACATGGTGGCTCACAACCATCTAGAATGAGATCCGGTGGCCTCTTCTGGCCTTCTGGCTCACATGCAGGCCGAATACTTAAATATTAGATTAAATAAATCTAAATAAATAAAAAAAGAGGTGTATTGCCATTCAGCTTATTGTCTCATTCTCACTTTCATGGCTTAGACTGGTGATTTAAGTGGTGTGCTGGGCAGCTCTATGTCATTTTCACACTAGAGTTATCTGAAATAAGGGAATCTCAATTGAGAAAGTGCCTCCCTAAGATCTGGGCTGTAAGGCATTTTCCTAGTTGATGAGGGAGGGTCCAGCCCATGGTGGGTGGTACTACTCCTGGCTGGTGGTCCTGGGTTCCATAAGAAAACAGGTTGATCAAGGCATAAAGAGCAAGGCAGTAGGCAGCACCCCTCCATGGCCTCTGCATCAGCTCCTGCTTCCAGGCTCCCGCCCTGTTTCTTCTGTGATGAACAGTGACATGGAAGTGTAAGCCAAACAACCGTTTTCTTCCCCAAGTTGCTTTGGTCATGATGTTTCATCACAACAGTAGTAACCCTAACTAAAGCAAATGGCTTTCTCGGTTGGACTTCTCCATCCAACAACTCAGGGGTAAAAGATCCTCCCGTATTCTATTCCTAGAAACAATGTAAAGTTGGTCACCAAAGGGCAAGGACTGGAGGACCCCATGAGATGTTCATACGGCTCAGATCTGGCAGGCATTGTGGTCACGGTTATCCGTGCTTGACTGGGCCGACCTGAGTGTGGTGGTGGTATCTCTTTCCCATTTACATTGGGCACGAGAAGGGCTAAACTGCCTGTGAGTTGTCATCTTTCTGGATCCCCAAAGAAGATATGAGTGCATATGTTGTGCCAACCATGATATATTGGGTTATTTACTTTGCGAGTTGGGGGTTGAACCAGAGCCTTGCACATACTAGGCAAACACTTGACCTCCCAAGTCCTGTAGCAGTCTTTGAAAAGGGAAACAACCTCAGATGGGCAGGTCTGGTAGATGTTGGGATGTTCTGCCCTCACAGCCTTGACCCACCCTGAGGTTCACCTGCTTCTCTGAAGGCCATTTGTATGCATGTTGAGAGATTTCTCTACAAACATCCACATCTCTGCCTCTCAGGGATCAGCTGGAGCTCAGGACAGACCAGAGGAAAATTATTGGCTCAAGAGTGTTAGCAGTTCCTGGCTGCAGACCCCAGCTTCCTTGGCTGCTCTGGGGACACTTCGAGGTGTAGTCTATATTGCTCTTAAGTAGAACCAGCTACTGATAGCCTAAGAGGTAGCTCACTCACCCACCTACCCTTTGCCGTCTTTCTCTCCTGTATCTTACTTTTCCATCAGTCACTTCTCCTTCCTGGGATGACACCCCCCGACCCCCAACTCCCCCACCCCGCCCCCCTGTACCAAGCCACTGTTGACTCTTAAGTTCTTACCTTGGAGTTGCTCAAAGGAGTATTCAAAGTAGGACCTGATGGGAAGAACTTAAGAGTCGGCTCAAAGAGAAATCCTTTGGGGGTGGGCAAGGAAGCCGTGTATACATCTCTGCATTTGCTTTCCCATTGTCATGGGGGTCAACATAATTGAGAGAGGGGGCGCCATCAAGATGGCTGGGCTGGGAATGGCCAGGAGTGTCTGAATAGGGATGATCTGTAGACTGGACAGAAGCAGAAGTGGTGAGATATGGCATGATTAATGGCTTTTGTTTTGTTTTTTTAGGCCAATGGGGTGTGAGAGGCACAGGCTCATGAGCTCTATAAGTGCTGTCTACACAGCGCACAGTTCAAGAGATTTCTCAGACATGCACACTGTTTTATTTGGACAGCTGCAGTAAATTTTGTGAGTGGGTAACTTATAAACAATAGTACCCACTGCTCCCAGTTTGGGGATCTGGGAAGTCTGAGATTAAAGCATGTGCAGACGTGGTGTCTGGTGAGGGCACTGTGGGGCCTGTGGGCTCTCACATGGCAGAAGTAGGAGGAATCTCTCTGGGGCCCCTTTGTTAAGAGATGGATTTCCATCCAGAAAGTTGACCTCTCAAGACCTCCAAGCCTCTCAAAAGCCTGCCCCTTCTATAATCATCACCCTTGAAGTAAGGTTTCAACATATGAGTAGTGAGGAGTCACACACGTTCATACTAGAGCACAAACATTGTCTTAAACTCTCCATTTGTGGATCCTATAAAGAACCCCATGGCTGAAAGGAATCTCAGGTCTCAACAGGGGACTTTCTACTCTTGTTCATCTGAATTGACAAGGTACCAAACTGTCTTATAAGAATGTATATTTATACTCACAGACAGATGTTAGTCTCAGTCTCAATCAGAGAAACTTCTATAATGAACAGTGATGAACAAAGACTCATTGCTGGCCAAGGTGCTGAGGATGATGACTGAGCACTCAGCTCCAGCCAGTACACATTTCTCATGCCCTCCATGGCTCCCCGCGCATAGCATGAGAGAGAGCAGAAAGAGTGTAAGAGTTGAAAGACAGGGAGAAGAGCTGACAAATGCCATCATCTGGGCATGGCACAGCCATTGCAATCCCAATTACACAGTAACTGTGGCTGCCTGCACTGGGCTTTTAACACTTAGTCATGGGTCAAGGGCGGGCTCTCACAGGTCCCTACTCTTTCTTAGTGAGTATCAGCTACTGATGAGTTATGGGGAAGGGTGGTTGGTCATTGCCTTTATTTGGACCCCACTGATAAGCCCATCAGGTACCAATGGATAGTTTCAGACCCAGGGACATACATACGATCCCAGTTAAACTGAGAGGGCCACAAGGCAAAAAAGACAAGAGTATGGGAAAGGGACTTGTACAGAGCAGTGGGGATGACAGGGATGAGAGAGAGAGAGAGAGAGATAAAAGAGAGTGGAGGGCTAAGAGTAGTCAGAATAATATGTATTATTACATAGAATTATATATTATGTAATTATGCTATACAATTACATATAATATATGATATATTATATAATAGACAATACATTATACAATATATATTATATACAACATATAATGTATTATATGTTATGTTATATAAAATATATGGATGATTTGTCAAAGGACAGATTTCATGTAAATTGTTTGAAAACTTTCCATTTACAAGACAGAGATTAAACACCTAGATTCCTCAACACAGCTTACAGCATTCTTCAGGAACCCATTTCTACTACATACATGCCTTTCGCTCCAGGCATCCAATTTTGCTACCTCCTTGGTACCCACCCCCCACCCCCCAGGAGACCCTTTTTCCTTATAAGGATGGTTGAACTAATTGTGTTCTTGTTTGTTTGTTTTCTGTGAGGTTCTTTCCATGTTTCTCAGGTTGGCCTCAAACTTCTAATCCTCATGTCTCAACCTCCAAAATGCTGGGATTCCAACTGGGCACCACCATGCCCAGATTTAAAAAAAAAATGTCTTTAAGAATAAACTTTCTGGATGTAGTGGAATATGCTTGTAAACCCAGCACATGGAAGGCCAAGTCAGGGAGAGTAAGTTTGAAGCTAGCCTGGGTTACACAGTGAGATTCTGGTCCCCAACAACCTATAGACTCAACCTATTGTCATCTTAGAGGTCTCTCTTTCTACATCAAGGTTTTCCTTATTGACTCTTTCCTTACATATTTTCAGTTAACTTTTTTTGTAGGGCTGGGAAGTGAACTTAAGGTCCTGCATATAGTGTGTGAGTATTCCACCACTGAACGACACAACACTCCTAGCTTCCTGTCAGATGTCTAAAACGTCCCTACCTGGGCTAATGGTACATTTCCACATACTGGAGAGGTAGTAGGGATAAAAAAAAAATGAGAGAGAGGGAGAGAGGAGAGAGAGAGAGAGAGAGAGAGAGAGAGAGAGAGAGAGAGAGAGAGAGAGAGAGAGAGAGAGAGAGAGAGAGAGAGAGAGAGATCCCTCCTGCTGGTGTGAGGTTTGCGTTATTCGTGGGAAGCAGGAAGGAGCATCTGTTGGTGCCCTGGCGTCATGAACCCCACAGACAACGGCTGAGTCTTTTCATCTAGTTCTTTCTAGCTTCTAACAGAGCACAGCTGTTTAACAAAGATGGTCTTAGGATGGGGAGATGATCTCAGAAGATCCAAGAAGTGCAAACAGAGTTTTCATATAGGAAGGTGTGCAGTTACGGTCTTGGCTTCCTTCAGATTGGCCTCTGTCATTTATATTTTTGTTCATTCCCTTCTTGGGAAAAAATGCTGAGCCACTAATGAATGAGAGTTTCCTTTTAAGATGAAGAAGTATGACTTTACCCAACACCGTGGACACACTTAATGATGCAGACATATCCGTTTTGAAGTGGCCACGTTGATCAGTTTTTATGTTATGTGTATTTTGTTACAATGTTATAGAAAATGTTACAGAAAAAGAAAGGGAGCCTTTTCATCTCATTTGAGAAGGATGCTCTGACCAGCAGGCACTGCCCTGGATGTGGCCATTCAGAGACAAACCACATGTGGTCCATCCTCTAGGAGCTGAGTGTTTGGAGCAGGGGGCAGAACGTGAGCCACAGTGGAAGGAAGAACTGTCATTTGTGCCTGGGAGAGCTTGGCCCATGCTGCTTTAATCCCTAGGGACAGTCCCTGGACTTAAAGGCACCGAGTACTTGGAACATCACAGAGGACAGCCTCTTTATAGGGCTATCTTCCTGTTTAAAAGCAGATGATGGGAACATGAAGGGACATTTATAAGACCAGGATTCCAAGGTGTCAGTTCAATGGGAGGCTGAGGAGCCCAGCCAAGTATGTGCTCACATGGGAAAACCATTTGATTTTACGCACACACATCTTGAAGCAATCAAACGCTTGCAGGCATGGGTGCATCTCAGTGGCCTGATCTTTAGAGATGGTGAAGATATGCTTGGGAGACTTGTCAAGCTAATGGCAGGTTGAAAGACTCCGAGGTACAGAAGTCCACAGACTCTTGACTTAAGGCAAAGGAAGGGAGGGAGGGCATCTCAGGGGCTGCATGACCCCTGCTATGGGTCTGGAATTGCTCTCTTTCTGTAAAGAAGGCAGAGATGGTAGCACAAAAGCAATGTTGTGTCATCAGTCACCTGAGTGTTTACAAGACTGAGGCAAGAAGAAAAAAACCAGATTCAGACTGAAACCGAGGGGAACCGATGTAGGGAGGGGTAGCCAAGGCAGAAGGGACAGACATGAGCACTGTGGTTTGCTTTCCACCTCCCAGGTGTGGTGAGCATGCATGTTTGCCCCGCCCCCTTCCCCGTACTCCTGGTTTCTTTTTGTCTTTTTTGACGGTCAGAGACAGTTCTTCCTGTGGAGCAGTAGGAAGGATCCCAAGAGGATAACTGGGATGCTGAACACTCTACCTGTGTTCTTTTGGATCACACTGTGTGACATGTCCCTTAAGGGAGGTTTCTCCTGGGAAACTGATGTTTACTGTTTGAAGAGGGAGTAAATGTCTTTGACTATGTGTTCTGAGATCAGTTTAGCTTACATACTTTGAAACTGGCTTTTAGTAATAAAGATTTATTTATTTACTTATTTATTTAGTTGTATGCACGTGTATGTATATGTACCGCAGCATGCAGGTGCACAGTGAGGCCAGAAGAGGGCATTGGATCCTCTGGAACTGGAAAATAGGCAGTGGTGAGCAGCCCCCCCTCTCCCCCACCACCACGCGGGAGTGGAAACTAAAGCCAGGTCCTCTGGAAGAATGGCAAATGCAGCCATTAAAGGCGTGGTGGCACACGCCTTTAATCCCAGCACTCCGGAGGCAGAGGCAGGTGCTGTGAGTTCGAGGCCAGTCTGGTCTACTAAGTGAGTCCAAGACCTCTGAGACCCTGTCTCAAAAAAAATGGCAAATGCTCTTAACCGGTGAGCCATATTTCCAGCCCCCTCCACCCTGCCACTGACTTCCGTTTATTTTTACAAAAATACTCAGAGTTGCTTCTCAGAATTCCTCTGACCTTGCTTGATACTAGCCACGTACATATCTTTAAGCTTAAAGCCTCCATTTTCAAAGCTGTCAAATGGACCAAGAAGACCAGTTGATTCCTGGGGCAATTCTGGCTCTAGCGTGTCTCCCAGTGGCTGGTTCTGCGTAGATAATCCCATTCACCCAATTATCTACCCACTGGTAACTTGTGTCTGTAATTACATTAATAAAGCCCCAGAGGCTGAGACAAACACTGAGAACACCAACCGTGGGATCACTCGGAACCAGGAAGATAATGATATGTTGTACAGGCGTGTTTTGTACACATGCACTGACTCTGAACATTTGTTCAGATCTAAAGAGGGTTTAGGGGGGCCTGCTTTAGCGTTAATGCTGGCACCGATAAGATAGCATTGAACATTTCTAGTTACGACATGGATACTTTTGGTTTTATAACTTTTATAACTCTCTTTCGTTTTCTCGTCCCACACTGATTACTTCAATACGCGTTTATTGAGCATTTCTTATGTAGTAGACACCTATGCAGGTCCTGGGAGAAGAGTCGTGAAACAAGACAGAAATCTCGGCCTTACCATGGGGGGAGGGGGGAGGACAGTTGTGTAGCAAGCAAGACTAATGCAAATATCTGCAACCGCTATAATGAAAACAAAGTAAGGAGGAAGTGAAGGCAGGCATGGTGAGATGGAATTGTGGGTAAAGGCACTCGCCACCGAGCCTGAGGATCGAAGATGGATCCACATGGCAGAAAGTGAGAACCGACTTCTGCCAGCTGTTCTCCGACTTCCACACCCACCCTCTCCCCAAGAAACAAACAAACAAATAAATGTAGAATAAGTAAAATGAAAGATGTGGTACAAAAGCAGTTAACAGGTATTGTCAGAGAAAGGAGGTGCCTTGTGAGCTGAGTCCCAAATGCAGGGCTCTCTGTAGATCACAGTAAGGCCCCAGGGCCCAACTGGTGTGGAGCCTCGCTTGGAGCCGGGACTCAGCTATTCGGATCCCTTGCTTTTCTTGCTTCAACTGTGCTGAGCAGGACTGATGATGAAACTCAAGCATCAACCAAAGTTTTGGAAGAGTTATTAAGATGCCAGGCTCCTCTTTCATTTATTTATTTATTTTTTAAATTCCCTCCGTCCCAATTGGAAACAAACTAAACACCCTCACCGTTCACATGGAGCTTATGCAGCTGACCTCCTGGGCGAGATTGTAGAGCAGCCATGTTG
Source organism: Acomys russatus (assembly GCF_903995435.1). Lineage (NCBI taxonomy): Eukaryota > Metazoa > Chordata > Mammalia > Rodentia > Muridae > Acomys > Acomys russatus. The sequence goes on along the minus strand of NC_067148.1, from coordinate 16,898,361 downwards.
TAAGTGACCCTGACTCCCTCGACCCCTGGCTAGCTGTCCAGTTTGGGTTAACGAAGTTCTTCTAGGCCTCTCTTTTTACATGTGAAAAAAGCGTGCGTTTCCGGATTCAGGGCACAATCTGTTTTTAGCCCCGTGCTTTAGGGTGTGAGAACCGTTTTAGATGACTTGCATTTACCAAAGAGACTGGCGCCTCTTGCTTCCCTCAGACCCTATGGCCAGCCGGTCTGGGTCTGCTAAGGCAGGTTACCTGCTCAGTAAGGTAAGATCAAGGGAACCGCGCCTCCGCCGCCTTTTATGTCAGCATGCTTGGTTACTGCGGAACAGGGGCCAGCTACAAGCATTCAGGTGGCTGAGATGTGTGGAGACAAGTCTCCCTTGACAAAGACCATCCGTTTAATGAGTAGAATTAAAAATGCAAACGATGGGCTCAACCGTGGTATAATTAACCCACTGAAGCAACTACCTCAGACAGAGGCTCCAGCGCGCTGTTTGGGGTGCTGGGTGCTGTTTATGTCTAGGCAGCTAGCTAGAGGCCCCTTCTTGCCTGGGGCTTGCCGTGTGGGGGAACCTACTTCACCATCTATCTCCTTCTCAGGGGGCTGTAGGGCCTAATGAGGGAGGCTTTGAGGTTCCCCGATGAAAGATGCTGTAAAGTACAAAGTCCTATTTACGCTATTAGGAAACCACAAATCGGCATCTGTAACTTGCTAGCACGAAAAGAGAAACCCACCAACCTCCCAGCCTGTTTGTCAAGTGCCGGCAGCTCCTCTCGGCACAGGTGAAGCATTAATAAATAGAAACTGAATGTATATTCCAGGTATTTTAATAAAGTCGATAAAACAGTCACACTTCCGCGTTGGTTCTCCCGGGCTCCTGCTTATAAACACCCCCACACGGGGGGGGGGGGCACTGGGGGCGGGGAATGTGCACTCACTGGGTTGGGTGGTGTGTGCAAGGTGCAAGCTCAGAGCGCAAGCAAGGAAAGTGCTTGGTGGATGCGCTTGAGTTACCATGGCGACCCGGGGACAATGCTCTTGGGCTCGCAGACCCCATGTTTGCAGCATTATGCTTCAGACTGGGGATTTAAAGATGCAGAACAAAACATAATAAAGAAGCATCAAGCCTAATAAGACTAGGGACTGAAAGAAAGCCAGGGACTTCTGTTTAGACACCACGGCGTTCTTGCCTTGTGGGTCTGGGAAGTGATCCAACACAGAGGCTCGTTCATTATACCTCCCAGGCCGCAGGCATTCAGAAGGGCTTTCTGCATTGAAATTGCAACTTTTTCTCACCTGGCTGCAAAGAGAACCCACTGTGTTTAGAACAGTAAGCAAAGAAAGAGATTTTCTCATTTAAACAACTTCCCTTTGTACCTGGTGGATAAGATACAAGGGGAAAAAAATAAATAAATTAAAAAGAGAGAGAGAGAGAGAGAGAGCCCAGCTTGAATATTGAGCAAGTTGCCAAAATTGAGTCCGGAACAACCCTGTGGTGTCTTTATTGGGTAACACGAATAGCATTTTTGGAGATGGCCTCATTCATCAAAGCTGCGGATGCTCCAAGAGTTGTGATGGAAAGAAAATAGCAAGAAGCAGCTTTCATCATTTACATAATTAAAAAAAATTGCCGGAGTCTTTTGTTTGGTGCCTCTGGTCACAGACAGCTGACACCTGCTTTCTGGGCGCGTGTGGTACTTTCTAACGCATTCCTTTTGTTAGCGAGGAGTGGGCCCTGCATCCCGGACGTGAGAGACCTGAAGAGGTATAGCTCATTGAGAAACATACTGTGGAGAGGCAAGAGGCTTGGCTCTACCACAGCCAACTGGAGTCCCTCTGTGGTCACTGACTTGCTGGATGACACTTTGGTTGAGTCCAGGAAGCGTAGAGCACCACTCATCAAACGAGGCTGGATGCCATTCAGCCAGCAGTTTTTGCAGAAGGAGGTCGGGTTCTCTCCCACTAGCACTGCACACAGAGGCGTCATGGTATTGGTATTTTGTGAATGTATGAGTTCCTGTTCCATTGCAGTTCAGTTAGACTCTGTTGAGAAAAGGAAGTCATTTCACACCCTTTCTTTGTGGAGGCTGGCAAAGGGCACGGAGTGACATCATCTGAGGCTCCGTTGGGAGTCCCTCAATGCTGATGCAAATGGGGCCAATTTTAGTCTGACCTCAGGATCAATATTTAGATATTGAGTTCCCTTTTGGAGATCTCATCTTTGGCCTTGGTTCATATGGCAAACTCTGGATGAAGTTCTCTCTCTCCCTCTCTCTCCCTCTCTCTCCCTCTCTCTCTCTCTGTGTAGTCAGTGTGAGAAACAGATTTTTAATATATACCCCCCTCCCAACAGCAGAGACTGATGTATACCTGCTCCTCCTGTGGCCACGACAGGACACTGGCTTTAGCTGCAGTTGCGTGGCTTTGTGAGGTTTCCTGCTGTATGTCCAGCCATCAGTCTGTCCCGGACTGAGAAGACACAGAAGAGTAGATGCCAGCTTCAGTCAGCTTATCCTATTCATGCGATCCGAGAGAGATGCGAGTGAGAGAGCTATTGAGAGCCACTGAAACTCTGGGATTGCCTGTTGTCACAGCAACCGAGGACCACTATGATGAATGGTATCTTCATCACGATAACGTGATATCAGTGTTTGGAAGAGAGTGCCTCAGAGTAGTTGGATAGATGAATGAGGAGATGACTAGGCAAGACCACCACGATGCACGCCTTTAGCCTCAGCATTTGGGAGGCAGAGGCAGGAGGATCTCTGTGAATTTGAAGCCAGCCTGGTCTACAGAGTGGGTTTCAGAAAAGCTAGGGCTACATAGAGAGACCCTCTACAGACAAACAAACAGATGAGCAAGCAAAGACACATGCATAACCCACTTTTTGAATCATGCTTAGTGTTTTCTCTGAATGGGCAGCTTCTTATCCATAACCTGGCCATATCCTAGAGTGTCCAGCCCACTAGGTTAGGAATCTCTATTCTAGAATAATGGTTCTTCTTCGGATTTCTTGCAATGTGGAGGAGGACCAGGACGGTAAAGTATGGATGCATAGGGTTGCCTCTCCTGCACGTGGCCTGTGTGAATGGCCCTTAGCTGTTCCGGACCTCCTGGCCACTTAAAATATGTCCGTGATCATTTGCATACAGGGCCACCTGGAGCCTTAAGGGAACGGGCCATTATAGAGTCTCTAACACAGATTGTCACTGTTCTTGGAGCAACTAACTTGAGAGTGTAAACACCTTGGAGCCGTTCCCTCTTCCTGTGGTCAGTCTCCCTCCACGGTGAACTCCAACCGGCCAGCTGAGTGTTCCCACACAGACCTCAGTTTGAATGGTGCATCCAACGAGCCCAAAGCTCTCTTCTGGCCAGGGCAGGGCTTCCATCTCAAATGAAGCTGACTCAGAACCAGATGTCTCAAGGAAGTGGCCCGTTTGGCGTTGCTTGCCGGCAGAGGTCCCCTGACAGTGGGGTAGGTCCCCATTCCTCAGTCTTGGGTTTGTCAGTGCCTGGTGCAAATGGAACTAACAGGTAATGAGGACCAGCGTGAGGGGCCACAACGAGGCTGCTTACATCACAGGCACCTTCCCTGGTGTAAGCATAGACTGCCTACTGAGTACATACCAGCAAACCGGTGCCCCGGGGAGATGTCGGATGGAGGGGTCAAAGGTCCCTGTTATGATATCATCTATATGGAGTCAAAAGGTGCAACTCACAGGGCTCTGGCAGGGGGAGAAGTGCCGCTATGTAAGTAAACTTAAGGAGGGTGAGGGACATGTGGTTGTGGCATGAAAAGATTCTTTAAAAGGAGCTGAGGGCAGCTTTGACTGGCCTTTGGTAACGGTCCCAGGGCCAGCTCTTCCTCCCCCACTCCCTCCAGCCTTGTACAGGCCCCTATCCTGGCAGCTTCCCTTCCCTTTCTACTCATACAATCTGTGGTCTGTGAGGAGGGGCTAACATTTCATTGAAGACATGTGGCTGAGGTGACTGGCACCTTATACGTGTTGATTGGATGACTATAAACTGCCCGTGGCCACCCATTTTGATCTATAAAAGTAGCAATTTCGTGTGGCCCAACCTAGTGGTATTTAATTTCTCAGTCACCTTGAGAGACATCATGGTCATTTCCACTTTCCAGATGAAGAAGCTGGCAAGTCAAGTCACCTGCTCCAAACTGTACATGAGGATATGACAAAGAGAATTTAAATGCGTGGCCTTGACACCAGGCCATCTCAGAATCAATGCAGGGCATGGCCACATCCATCTATCCTAATGTATAGAAATCAAGAATGGATTCATGGCTGGGCATTGTAGTTCACTGGTTGAGTGCTGGCCCAGTATGTGCAATGCCCTGGGTTCAGTCCCAGCACTGGGACAATAAGACATCCCCTAACAGTCCCCAAGCCCAAATAAACCAACAAGGCAGCCTCCTATGCCTCTTCTTCTTCAGGGTGATGGCCTTGCTCAGAAGCTGGGTTCGGAAGCTACTGCATTCAGGAGTCCCTTTATTTCACCCAACATCTAAACAGCCCAGTTTGTCTTTTCTTCATGTTAAAAGACTCTCCCTTACCTGGCCTGTAAGACCAATCCCCCCTCCCCAATTTAAGAAGTACTACATATTCAGTGTATAAAATTATGACAAATACACACATAAAGCAGAAAAAAAAAATGACTGGGAGTGTTTAGTTAGAAATGCAGCGATTTTTAAAATATAGGATTTTTATTGAGTCTTTGGGATGGTATACAATTTTTTTTGTAATATTTACCAATAATTCTTTTAGGAAATAGATCCATAGATTCTCTGGGAAGGGCATCCTTTTCAGTGGCGGCATACCACTCCACTGGTTGTTGGTGTTGTTCTTGACTTGAGTAGCCCTCCCATTGGCTCTTCAGGCTGCTGAGTTATAACTCAAGCCATAAAGTACACTTTTATGTAGAAGTCTTTGTGCATAATGCTGTTTATCAAAGGAAACTTCTAGGACTCTTCTTAGCCATTCCAGAAGTCAAAGGGGAGCTTTCCTTTCTACCTTCCTCCTAGCATAGAAAACACGACCAACCCCAGTGTGACTCCTGCTGGCTCAGCTTTTTCATACACATTTGAGCCCAGAACCCCAAGCCAGGTGGCTGTGCTTGACTCTCAAGGTTTCTTCTGGCTCCCTTGCTCTCCTTTGAAGGGTGTGAGGTAGGGTCACCAAGGTGGGCCTTTGGAAACAACCAGCTGCTTGCAGATGAATGCTGTTGGTGAGGAAAATGTGCAGGCCTCATCCTAATCTTTTTTGATCTTTACCCAAAATTTTAAAGCAAAGATACTTCAGATGCCTCTCTCTCTCTCCCTCCCTTCCTCCCTCTCACCCTCAATAAAAAGAAGTATGTCAGAGGTAATTTAAAAAAGAAAGAAAGAAAGAAAGAAAAAGCAACAGGCCTCTTAAAGCTCGTGAACAGGGGACAAATAGCCCACAAGGTGGCGCTGTCCCCCCTCGAAGTGCCTGTGGCCTGCTTTAGTTCCCCGGAGAAGGGACAGAAGGAGCCTGAGGCAGAAGGGACTGCTCAGAGGTCCTGAGTCAGAGAGGTTTATTTTCTCTTTCCTGTCACAGCTTCTTCATTCAATCGGCAACTGTCTTGTCCTAACATCCCTACTTCCCCACTACACACACTGGTTTTCCTCGGGTGTCTTGGTTGTACCCTCCCACCCCAACTGCATACCTAGCCTCTGTCCCAGGGCAGTCCCTCCTAATGGATTCTTTCTGGTTTTCGTTTTTTGCTTTTTTTGTCTTTTGTTTTGTTTTGTTTTGGTTTTCATCTCTGTTTCTTCACTTTCCTCTATGCCCCTTCTCTCCCTTGCTTCGAGACAGGGTCAGAACCACTATGTAGCAAAAGATAATTTGACCGTCTGGTCCTCTGTCCTCCAGTACTGGAGGGATGACACGTACACACACTTTATGTCGTGTACGACCCAGGGATTCGTGCCTGTTAGACAAGCACTGTGCCAAGTCAGGTGCAGCCCGGTCCTCCCACGTCCCCTCCCTCCCTTCTCTTCTTCTCACACTTAACTGGCCCTAATTTTAACAGGTGATTGATATGTACTTATTTATGTACTTAGTACGATCTCAGGCACACTTTTAAGGTTCAAAGGCAGCAGGCTGGAGATGTAGCTCAGCGATAGAGCCATTCAGGGACTGTTTACAAGGACCTGCTTCCGTCTCCAGTGCCGAAAACCAAACCAATAAAAAATGGACTATTTAGGTTCCTTTACTGGTTTTCCTCAGAGAAAGAAAAAAAAAAAAAAATTAAATCAAAACAAAGCATCAAAAAACCAAAACTACAACCCTAAAAACCCTGAAAATTAAATTATTGGCTATCTATCTATTTATCTATCTATCTATCTATCTATCTATCTATCTATCTATCTATGTACTAAATGGGTCATTGGACTTGAGAAAAATGATGAGATTAGTAATAGGTGTTTTGATGCATTAATATTCTGGTTGTAAATAAATCTGCATCCCAGGGGAGGGGGTAGAAATACAGCATTGAAATAACACCCAAGTACCAACTGTGATGTAACGAGCTCGTGTGGCACCTGTGCCATCCCCTTGGTCTTTACACTTCAAGTGAGAAGTCTGAGGTTGGTGAGAGTGAAAGCTTGGTCAAGCTGCCTGGCAGGAGAAGGGATGTGGCTGGGTTTTGATGCCGGCACTTGGTGGCTCCAAATTCTGTTCTCTGGGCTGGTCGAGTTATCACGCAGAAGGCCGTTCAACTGGGCGTGGGTACTGTGTCTGGCTTTGAGGTCCTTCCTTAAGGACATTAAGATCCAAGGTATTCATTCGTTCCTAGGACTTTAATCCCTTTCAGGCTCTGAAACAGGGAGATACCAGAATCAGGGAATCATGGGGGCCAACCCAAGGTGCCATTGCAGGAGCCGTGGAAGAAGAATTCTATAGAGTGACAGATACCCTGTGTTATGCCCAAGGAGTGGCCATTGCCCGCCCCGTGGCCAGGAGCTGGTGTTCACTTGTCATTTAGTCCCCAAGAATTGGATGAAAACAGATTCAAAAGGATTGTCTGTGGGTCAGGAGTTAGCAGAGGAGTTGAGTGCCTAAATAAAAAGGTTCACCCCAAGAGTCAGGCCAGTAAGCTATTGTGAGGGAGGTACACCATAGTGAGAAAACAGACGCTGGTCTCCCTCCATTTGTTGGTCAAGATTTTGAGCTTTATTCCATTGAAATAAACGTCCCTTTTCTCAGTTAAAAGTCTTACAGGCAACCTCAGGAGGCAATGGAGATTTCTTCAGGGTACTTGAAGGATGCTACAGAACTCGTTGGATCTGTCCTTCCTTGTCACCTCACACGTCTTTCTAAAAAAAAAAAGCTTGGTTTTGTAGAAGTCATCCATATTCATTATAGAAAAATTGAAAAACAGAGAGGACAACCAAGAAGGAAATAAATTATAACTCTTCCTCCCTTGATACCTTTAATTTATTCCCTCCAAATGGAAATCACAGCAACATATTCTTAAGTTAAAGTCTTTGCATCACAAAAGGCTTTGGGTTGATGGCAGCAGGCCTCCTCTCAGCGTGCAGGCCTCGTGTCTTCACATTTGGCCTGCCCTTTGAAACACATCCCTTTAGTCCCACTGGTAACATTGTCTGAGCTTTTTAAAAAAATAGATACCTTGTTGGTAAATCTGTAGGTGGTACCAGAGAAACACAGGGGCACAAAAAAAGAGATATCTTTGTTTCTGCCACTACCTGCAACATTCTTTTTTTTTTTTTTTTTTTTAATTCTGTTTCTAAAAATAATGTTTCCTTGCTTTTGCTGTTCCTGGTAAAGTACAAATCACAGTCGGGGAGAAAAAAAACTTCTTTTTATAGGCAGTTTCATGAGTGGTTATATAAACATCCCCCAAGTGTCTCTTCCTGTACTCTGTGGATGGATGGCTTGAGATGTTAAGCAGAGAAGGTAGGGTGGGCAGTGATGCTGGGCAGCACTGGACTGGTCCCAAAGGGGCAGGTGGTCACACTGTGAGGTGAGGGCCTCCTACTCTCTTTTCAGAAAGCTGTGAGAAATGGCATCAAACCTTTTAATGCTCAGCTTCTAAAAATGCAAACCTAACATTAACCAAGGAACAATTTTATTTATCATTCCTGTTGGTCATGGATGGCAAATCCACCATATCTTTTTCATGCAGGAGAGTTCAACCTTTTTATATTGTGACAAGATGTTTTCATTTACAGATGGGTTGGGCTACACCTCACTCTCTTGGGACACATGTGGTTTGTAGACACAAGTTGGGTAGATCTTACAAGTATGAGAAGGTTCCCTTTGTGCTAAAGCCAGTTTCATTAACTTTAAAATATTTTGTGGGGATGGGAGATGGCTTAGTGGTGAAAGTGCTTTCTATGAGAGCATGAGGACCAAAGTTCAGATCCCCAGAACTCAGATGAATGCTGCAACTCCCCTGTAATTCCAGCACTCAGCAGACAGAGACAGGATTGATTGCTTGGGGGCAAGCTGGCACCAGGTGAGATATGCTGCCTCAGTGAATAAATGGGAGAAGGGTAGAGGAAGACTCAGTGTCAACCTCAGGCACACACACACACACACACACACACATACACATACACATGCACACACACATGCACACACACAGGACAATGCATGTGCACATCACATACATACATGCAAGAAAAAATGCTTATGAAAATGTCTTCTGTATATCATTAAAGAGGTCCTCACTGTACTGTTACCAACTGCTTCAGAGCATCCGTTCTCATTTCTGTAACTCCCCTGTTGATGATGCAGATTTCTTTCCCACAACTTCTGTCAATAATTCACAGGGTACAGTGTATATATTCAGTGTATGTCTTATTATTTCTGTAGCTAAATTTTTTTGAATATATACTATTTAACATTTACTACTTGAGACTTTTGTACATGTATACAGCATATTTTAATAACTTCCATTTTTAATTTCCACTCTCAACTCCTCTTGGACCCCCACTCACCAGTTCTCCTTCTTAAGTTTCCTCTGTCTTGTTCAACTAGGTCTGCATGTATGCACTTGGGTATGTCATCTATTGGGCCGCACCCCTGACAAAGCTTAGTAAATTCTTGTAGGTAAAATATCAGTGTTGAAGGGTCTGGGTACGTTTAATTGATGTGGTGTCCTAATTAGTTTTAACTGTCCACTTGATACAAATGTGGGGTCTCTTGGGAAGGAGGACATCAACTGAAGGGTTACTTTGGTCAGAGTGGCCTGTCACTATGTCTGTGAGGCATTTTATGAACTTGTAATCTATATAGAAGGACCCAGTCTGTTGTGGTTAATTAACAGCTTCCTTGGGCAGATGGGCCTGGTATAGAAGAACTAACTGAACAAGCCTGGGGGAGTCAAGCCAGTGAGCGACATTCGTTTATGATTTCTGCTTCAAGCTCCTATCTTGAGTTCCCACCTTGGCTTTTGTTGATGGCGGACTATGGTCTGTACCCTAAAGCAAACCCTTTCCATTCTAAGTTGCTTTTGCTCATCGTGTTTGCGACATGTGAGGTGTTAGAGTTTGCATCAGAAAAATTTCCCATATTACCACCAATGTTAAGCATTAATATGCTCTACTACTAATAATTAGGTGTCTATTAATGTTTGTCCCTGGCAGGCTAAGCACAGCATGTCATGGGTTCAATTTTGAGCCTTAGCTTTTGTTTCTCAGGCAGCCTGCGCTGCCTTCAGTGGCCCCTTGGAAGCATCAATGTTGTTGCTGATGCCCATAGAGTGTTTACTTTGTGCCAATCACTTTAACTACATGTCTTCAACTACTTTTGACAGGGATTCTCATGAAAATTGTTCTAACCCTAAGCAGGTAGGATAGGTCATGAAACTAGGAAATTGAACCCACACTTTGACACTTATGTTATTATATTGGATACTTTGTCTCATATTCTCTTTTTTTTTAAAAAAAGGGTTATTTTGTAACAGTGTGTTTATGCACATGTGGGTGTGGGTGCACACAGAACCTAGGTGATGACATCTTGTGTCCACCTCTATTATATCCCCCCATTCCTTTGAGCCAGGGTCTTATCCCTGAACCTGAGACCACCTTCTTCTTCTTCTTCTTCTTCTTCTTCTTCTTCTTCTTCTTCTTCTTCTTCTTCTTCTTTCTTCTTCTTCTTCTTCTTCTTCTCCTCCTCCCTCCTCCTCCTCCTCCTCCTCCTCCTCCTCCTCCTCTTCCTCCTCTTCCTCCTTCTCTTCTTTTTTGACTAGGTTGGAAGCCAGAAAGGGCCCACCTTGGACAAGGGGTACTGGGTGTTTGAGGAGCTGCTTGACTTGGTATACAGCTCTGAGGTTGGAGTTCTGTTCCTTTGGTCTCTTGATTCTGAGCAATCTCTTTACCCTTGCACCAGCCCCCTTGGCTGACACTCTTTACATTGTGTTACCTTTACCCAATATCCTTGGGGATTACTTATTTATTTGGAGTGGACCTTGCTATGCAGCCTAGGTTAGCCCAGACCTTGAGATCTCCCTTCCTCACCCTCCCAAGGGCTGGGTTTACAGGTGTATACCACCATATCTGGGTTTATTTCACCCCCCCCCCTTTTTGAGACAGGGTTTCTCTGTGTAGCTCTGGTTGTCCTGGATCTACTTTGTAGACCAGGCTGGCCTTGAACTCATAGAGACTGGCCTACCTCTGGCTCCCTGAGTGCTGGGATTACAGGCGTGTGCCACTGCACCCGGCTTTATTCTTCTTCTTAAGCCCCTTTCCATATTGCTTTTCTCCTCACTAGAAATCGCAGGTTCAGATCTTGTACCTACCTGGCTCCACATCTCCTTTCTGTATCTTGCACTGTGTTCAAACAGCAGCAGCCTCTGAGGGGAAAGAGAGGAATGGCAGGTGAATGGAGTGGCAGAGATACCACAGGGGATATTCTTTGTTCCTGGTCTTTCCCGGGTGCTGCCTTTGGTCCCAGCGAACAGCATAGAGTGTGTGTGGCGGGAAAGGGTGAGGGTTAGGGTTACTGTTAGGATAAGCCTAACTTGCTGCAGAGAAGATGTGGGGTGGTGCTCAAGTCCAGGTTAAGGCACCTAGACTTATTTTGTATTTGTCTGTTTGATTCTATTCTACTTTATTTGTGAACTGTATTTTATCATTTCACATGTGCGGGCATTTTGCCTGCATGCACATCTCTGCACCATGTGCATGACTGGTGCCTTTGGAGGTCAGAAGAGGGCACTGGGTCCTTTGGAATGAGAGTTACAGGTGACATGTATGTGGTGCCTGGAGTCAAACTCGGGTCCTCTGTGAGAGCAACCTGTGCCTGTCACTGCTGAGCCGTCTCTCTCCAAACCCCTGATTCTATCTTAAATGGGGTATTACATTTCCTTTATTGCACTAAATCAACTGAGGTAATCTGTGTGGAAAGGAGTTTGTTCTGCCTCACAGATCTAGAGGTCTCAGACCAGAGTTCTCATTGCTTTGGCCTGTTGTAAGTGTTGGGGTGTGAGACTGAGGGAGAGGGCCTTCGTTGCATGCCTATGGGCAGAAAGAGGCAGAAAGTCTTGTGCATAATAATCCCCCTCAGTAGGTTCTAGAACCTTCTCATTGTGCCAATCTGAGGTGTGAGCCCTTAATACGTGGGCCTTCGGCACGCAGCCCAGACTGAAGCTACACCAAGTGGCATTTAAAACTTAAATAATTTCTGTCTGTCCTTGGTTATTTAGAAATAGAATTTTCACATTTTGGTTTCTCTTCAATGACCTTGCTAAGTGTTTTTGCTTTAATAATTTTAATGACTAGTAAATATATTGTAATAAACATACAATAATTGTCTTCATGTAAAATCTGTTGGGTCTTTAGGTCAACAATTATATTAACTACCAGTAATGAGTGACAGTTTAATTTATTCTTTTTTGAAGTTTAATAACAATTCTCACTGAATAAATATTTATTTTTTCCCTTTAATCATGTGTTGAGTAAACATGGTAGAATGGTAACTGTCATGCTAATTTTAATTATGGTATTTCTATAGTTTACTGTGGTACAGTTTTTCCCAACCAGAGAAGTCCACTTTCCTTCCTAGTTTGTATATTTTTTTTCTGTGAATGATGTTAAGGTTTGTTAAAATATTTTGTCTTGTAGGCAAATTTATGTTTTCTTATTTAATTTTAATGTGATGAGTTTATTTATATACAAATATTTACTTCTCTTGTTTGCTCATCTATTCAAACTTTACTTTTATTTTTAAAGTAAAGATTTATTTATTTATTTTGGTACATGAATGCCTTATCTGCATGTACACCTGCAGGCAAGAAGAGGACATTAGATCACATTATAGATGGTTGTGAGTCACCACGTGGTTGCTGGGTTTTGAACTCTGGACCTCTGGAAGAGTCAGTGTTCTTAACCACTGAACCATCTCTCCAGCCCTTATTTTTATTTTTTAAAATATTTATTTTGACTTTATGTGTATGTGTGTTTGGCTATGTGTACATATGTATGCCATGTGCATGCAGTGCTCATGCAGTCTACAAGAAGACTTACAGCTAGTTGTGAGCACCACGTGGGTGCTGAGAATTGAACCTGAGTCCCCTGAGGCAACAGCAGGTGTCATTAACCACCGGCTCATCTCTCTAGCCCCTTCAGCTTTTTTTTTTTTTTTTTTTTAACCAACATACATTATTTGTTGTAGAAAGTGATGAGTTTCATGTTAACACTTTTATTTATCTTTAAAAAGACAGGTCTCAACTTCAGTTTTTGCAGATAAGAAAGTAGGGGATAAGAGACGTAAACTGATTAGCTCAGGGCACACAGCTGTGTGCTGTGTTTAGATTCTGAGCTCAACTCTGACCCATTCTCAAGGGCCTGCTCACACACATTGTCACACAAAGTATGTGCCCTTCCAGGGGAGGGCCAGCACACTGTTCCAAGATCAGAAGAGATATGAGAATGTGCACGTGTGTGTGTGTGTGTGTGTGTGTGTGTGTGTGTGTGTGTTTTCAGGGTTGGGGGGCACTTTGGGTGAGTCTTAATAGTGTAAAGTAAACTTTAGCATCAGTGCTTTTGGAATGGCATTGTGGAATGAGAAAAAGGGGATAGAAAATGTTAAAAAGAAAAAGAGAAAAAAATGACAAAGCAAAGAAAGCAAAGCCTGGCCTGTACTTCTTTGGGAGGAAGTTCCAAGCTTCCTGGGAGTCTTGTGTTGGGGAGCTCTGGGGTTGGGCTGTCTGGTTGACTGGCTGAGCCTGCTGTCACTGCTCTAAGGCCTCCAGGATGGGTGGAGCAGATGCTGGCTAGATAGCTTTGTCCCTTGGAGACACCCATCCATTTCTTCGTGTCCAGTACTCCGAAGGGACAGTAAAGATGTTTATCCAAGAGAGACAGGGAACACACATCTACTTAGGAAGTTTACTCCGTAGACTTGGCTCACACAGTTATGGAGGACGTTTGCCATCTCTAAGCTGGAGACTCAAGGAAGCCAGTGGTAAAATGGAGTTGGAGTCTCTGACGTCTAAGAACCAGGGAGCTGATGGTGTAAGCTAGGACCAGCAGGAGATGCAGTGCAATGCTTTGGGTCAGGATGAAGCATCAGGAAAAAGGAGGGGGGCATAACTTCCTCTTTCTGCTGTCCCCCCATATGTGTGTGTTTCTGTGTGTGTGTGCATGTGCATACATGGGTACATATGGGGATCAGACCCAGGTCTTGTGTATGCTAGGCAATCATTTTGATTTTGATCTGTGTGCGTCCACAGTTCCCATTTGCTCTCTTTTGACTATCAGCAGGTCTAAACAGGCCACTGGGGAGGGGGAGGGCAGCCTACTTTGCTGAGCCCATCCATTTCCACCTGACCACCAATTTGTTTTCCATCACAGGAGACAATCAAGCGTGAACAAAAAGCTGGGGAAAGCATGAATCTCCTGGAATAAAAGGTCCCTTTCAAGGACCTTTGAGTGTTAATACTTTTGGGCTGTAGAGATAATTTTTCCACACTTTCAGTGTAAATATGAAGATTGAAAATAACAGTTAATCATTTCCCCGGTGTGTGTATGTCTGTATGTCTGTGTGCATACGTGCGAGTGTGTGCGTATGCGTGCACGCTCCCAAGCATGCATGCATGTATAATCATAACTGAGCAAAACCTAACAGCACGTGTCTCACTCCTGTGTCAGAAGCCCCAGCCCTTCTTGAGCCATGCACAGCGACATATCTGAACAGTTAGCTCGCAATGAAAGGCTGACCTGTTGTCTGGGACACAGCCAGGCCATTGCCAGCGACCAACACCCGTCTGTCACAAACCCTCCTTCGTTGTTTTCCCATGATTTGGAAGATAGGTGATGGCATGAGGCAGGGCTAAGAACTGACCAGACAGAATGTCACCCTCAGAATGTGCTCTCTCCCCATGTCTCGTGCCTCTCAGTCTTTGTAAGCGACAATTTGACAGCAGCTGCCTGATAACCCTACAAATCTCAAACTTGCTAGTAAGCAAAAGAAATATATAAATAAATAGAAAAACCCATCATCAGCTTCTGGCCTCCTGACCCAGGCTCGAAATGTGTTACAAGTATGCTGACGCTGGGGTTGCCAGAGCTAACCGTGAACGCTGTTACCCTGGCGGCTCATACCTGGGCTGGCTGGGCTGACCTCCACACTAAGGTGCTTCCCAGCCACCCCCGGGGCTCCGATCTCATGACACCCTCAGGGTCAGGATCAGGGGAGGGTGAACACAGGCAAGAGAGGTCTTGTCTCCTTCTAATGGCCACTTTAGACATGTGATAATAATGACAAAGTCCTAATTGTACCTGGAGTCTCCTACTTATGGAGGACCTCAGAGAACATACCAGAAGCTCCTACCCTATTACTCATCATCTGGAGCTGATGGGCATTCGTTTTGATTTAGTAAGACAACCAAGAGGGAGGACGATAGACAGGACAAGACGACCAGGACAATAGTTGCTCTCAAATCTGGCTGATGTCAGAAATGCCTCAGGGAACTTTAAAATAATATTTTATTAAATCTTTGAGAATTCCACATATCTATGCAATATATTTGCATCACAACTATCCTCCATGCACCACCCCCCCCTGCCAATTTTTTCCAGATTCACACTCCTACCCTCATGCGCCTTCATGTCCTCCTCTTAAAATGATGTTTTAAATAACCCACCAAGTCAAATTTATGCTGCCTATATATACATGGGTGTGGGAAATCCTTCAAGTGATGTCTGTATATTAAGGGCCACACCCTTAAAAGAAAACCACCTCTCTCTTAGAAGCTGTCACCTATCAGTGGCTCTTGAGCTGGGGCAAGGGCTTGTAGAATAGTCTAGGCCAGCCCTGCTAAAAATATTGAAAAAAAATTTCCAGGAACTGAATTGAGGGGAAATATTAAAACTTAAAGATCTCAGAATCTCTGGAATTGGAATTTTTATCATTCATTTTTAAAGAGCGTTTCAAGGTGACTCTGTTACCCTAGCCTTGAACACAGACACCCTTGAGACAGGCTGAGGGCCAGCCTCTGCCACACTCGCAATGCATCGTAACCAAAGGGAGTGAGTGTCCTGATCATCACAGTACTGTTGTTTTCCTTGCCTCATCTGTCGCATTTGGCCTCCTGGACCATCAGAAGGAAGACACACCTGTGGTTAATACAACACTTGCCCAGTGCAGGCACTTTATACACATTAGCTTAATGTGGGCCTTCGTACTAGCCTACGAAGTAGATACAATTAATCTAATTTTACATATGAGAAATAACGTAAGCCCAAGGGAGAGGAATTTACCAAAAACCGTGAGGGTAGAGAGGATGGCTTGGAGCTTGAGTCCACTGTAGCAAAGCCATAATTGCCTGTTGCCTGTGCTGTGTGAATGCAAAGTGCCTTGGGTCTTTTTGAAGAATACCTCTGCCAAATCAGGGCCCACATAACATGGCCTTGAGATTTGTATCTGCTCTAGGTAAGAAATCATGTTTGTCATGGTGGCTGTAGTGGGGCCTCTCCTTGTGGACTCTGTGGGGGTCTATAGTTAGTCTTTGGGATCGGTCTGGGTCTTGGGGGACTGGAATGCTATCTCCCATCCTTTAGGCTTGGATTTTCCACAGCAGATACATAAGGTAAGCTGCATACCTAATTAAAAGCGTCTAACAGTCACATAACAAAGTGAAGAGACAGGAAGTTAATTTCAGTGGTATGTTTTAGCTAAGTCAATCTGTTAAATATTTCTTCAATGGTTCTTTTTCTGGAGCTAGGGTCTGGTATCGAACTCCCGAGTTCAAGCGATTTTTGGCTTCCACCTCCCAATTAGCTGGAACCACAGATTCACATCGCCACACTCAGTTTATTAAAGCATTTTAATATATAGTAGTATCAAAAGTTACTGACATATTTTATAATTTTAGGGGTTAATAAGCATTTATAGTTATAGTAAATTCCAATTCAGGTGTTAATATCTTAACCTATATTTAGATTCCATACATTTAAGGCTACAGCACTAGACATACATGACTAAGTTACTTTAAATCTACTCAAAGCCTTCTAAGACCCAAATCATGCATGTTTAAAATAATTTTTAAATGAAAGAAAATCAGCTCCTTGGTTATGCCAGCAGCATTTCAAGTCCTCCGTGACCCTGTGTGGCCCGACTATCAGCAGCTGCGTGACTGTAGATCTTTGAGAGAGACCCTCTCTTTGTTGTTAGCCCCGGGCCATGTGTGATTTTATTTCTTATCATCATCTCTGGGAGAGAGCAGGCAGAAGCTTTCCCTCAGACCATAAACATAATGTAGGGGTTGTGCTGGCTCCCAACTGTCTGTCTTTTATTGTATACTCAGGGGTTGAGGAAACTGTGTGGACCCTCAGTGTCGCTGGACCCACTGAGAGCCGGACACTGTCCACTGAGTCCATGAAGAACACAGCTCTGGGGGAAAGCACTGTAGGGGTATCTGTGCCCAAACTGGACCTTAAAATCGGCAGGCATCCTTTCTCCTCACTTCACACTGGGGAGGCTGGATCTGCGGTGGCTTTTCCTGCTGTCAGCTTTGGCCTAGCAGAGCTGCTGTTTGTTCTCGGGTGGTCCTAGAGCCTTTGCCAGCACATTTGAAATTCGGGTTTTTTGTTTGTTTGTTTGTTTGTTGTTTTTTCTTTTTTTTGGTTACTTTTTGTATGTCTATTATAGTACCGCCATGTTTCTGACATTTTTTATTGTGTGTGTGAGCATATGCATATGCATGCATGCGTGCGTGCGTGCGTGCATGTGTGTGTGTGTGCTAAATGTGTAGGTATGAGTGCACAGAGGCCAGAGGAGGCCATCATGTGACCTGCTCTGTCATTTTCTACCTTCTCCCCCTGAGTTGGCATCTCCTACTGAATTGGAGCTAGACTGGTGGTCAGCAAGCCCGAGTGCCCCTCTTGTCTGCTTCCTACAGCACTGATGTGCGGGTGTGTAGTCACTGACAGCGTTTTGTGTGGGGCCTGGGGTTACAACTCACCTCGGCATGCTTGCACCGCAAATGCTCCTATTCTTTTTACCGTCCAAGCCTCTACTTTCTGGATGTTTTCATCTTTTCCCACCAGCAGCCATGATTTCCATCTTGATTAGCATGTACACATATTGCCTCTTCCATTTTTTAAATTATTATTTTGGTTTTTCGAGACAGGGCCTCTCTGTGTAGCCCTGGCTGTCCTAGATTCTCTTTGTAGACCAGGCTGGCCTCGCAGTCTCAGAGATCCACCTGCCTCTGCCTTACAAGTGCTGGGATTAAAGGTGTGCGCCACCACGCCTAGCATCTCTTTCATTCTTTTAGGAACCACCTAGGTGTGAGTTTATGCCACCTGCTAAGGTTCCTGTCGCGGTATCACATTTTTACCCTGGAAGAAGATTCTCAAGTTGACACATTTATTTCTCCAGCATATTATTCCAGCCTCCTAAGGAAGTGCCTTCAAAATATAAGTCCGTAGGTGCCGTTCTACATCTGCTGCTGCTTGCTGGCTAGATCTTGGAGACTCTTAGCTATACACTTTCATTTTCTCTCCTGGCAGATGTGACCTGGCCTGGCCTGAGTTGTATTAAAACTTAATTAACCTTAGTTATAGGACCTTTCATTCACCAGGAAGGAAAGTGAGAGATCCTGAGTGGGACACTTGGGGCCTTGTATGGGAGCACCCAGGTGTCAGGCAGAGGCAGAATGCTGTTTCTTCCCAGGGAGGGAGGACTGCCTCTGTAGGCTCAGAAGTTTTGGTGGGGTGAAGAGCCTTTCCTAGCTCTTGGGTCAGGGTCTTGTTTTCCACCAAGCCTAGCCCTGAGCTTAGTAATGTAGATATTTTGTATTTAGGAGTTTGAACTGTGGGCCCAGCTACTCTGGCAGCGGCGTCTTGGCCCTAGTCTTCAGTTTCTTTGATCTTCCAACACAGGAGATGAAGGACTGTTTATTTATGTTGCTATCTAGAGGCATCTGGCATCCACACCAGCTCTTAGATGGGTTTAATCTTCTCAGCTTTTTCCCACGTCCCGCCCCACCAAGGGTATTAGAGAGGCCGAGTGAGGGATATTCCACATTCTTTATAATTTCTATTGTAGCCATATTTCTCCAATGCTTGATTTATGGTGCCACTGAAAACATCTAGGACACATCCTAGAATTTTATCAGCAGCTGTTTTAATAACTGGACTGGGCTATTTTGCCAGGGACTAAGAGTTCCTGTGGTCTCATTACCAGCCAGAGGGAAGTGTGATGCTCTGAAATCCCATCAGCTTCCCTACTTTCTCTGACAAGCGATGGATGAGTTCCCCTGGAGACTGGCTCTGAGATGGTGCTCAGCAAGAAGACGCTCTATCAAGGAAACCCTTAGGGACGGAAGAGGAGGTGGCAGAGTACACAGAGGTACTCTGAACTCTTAGAGCTAAGGTGACTTTTCAGGAGTATACAAAGCTGGGATGTAATGACCAGGCCACTACATTCCTGAGGTATCCAGCAATTGGATGAAGGGCTAGTCAATAGCATTTCTAATAAATTCTTCATTGGAGGGGTTTTAAGTTGGGCAACTCAATGTCTACCACAAAATCCACCGATCCTTAAAGTATTCTAGATGAAGAAGGAAGGAATGCTTCTGTATAATTACATGTCCAGTGGAGTCAACGGCTTCCAGGATCAGAACTGGTTGTGTATTTGTTTGCTGCTAAACGCTGACTTTTTTTTTTTTTTTTTTAAGGAAATGGACATTATGTTATATGTTCTGCATGCTTGGTCTTGAGTAAATAGCTAAATGTTTAGGCTCAGACAATAGAAGATATGTAAGACTTGTCCAGTGTTGGATATTGAAGTTTTATGATTAGTTTTTGGATGGCCTGAGAGATGTTTCAGAGTGAAGTTGTTGGTCATGAGAGTCCAAGCCTGCAACTAGAATTCTCCTCTCCATTAGCAATTCTGGCAAATTAATTCTGCCAGTTTAAACGAGGGCTTGCTAAGTGCTGGCTACGATTCTGGATGCGAAGAGAACCGTATGGTGGCCAAGAGGCCATCTTGTCCTAACAGGCTGATATCGTGGAAGAGCTGAGGTTGAATCAGGCCACATTTAAGATACATCAGTAGACTTTGTTCCCTCGGCAGAGCATGTCCAGGCTGACTCTCATCCCGTGAATTAAGAGCAGATTGGTGATATAGGCTACTAGGCTAAAGTCAGTGGAAGGGCTATGTGCTACTGATAAAGACACACAACCTGATGTCACCACTATTACCTGGTCAAGGAGTCCAAGCCTGCCTAGTAAGTATCCATATGCTGGTATGCACTGCAGGGTTTGCACATGATGGGTTATGTCTGCACTGTTCAATAGAACTGCCGTCAGACATACATGCTACTTAAATAGCAACTAAAATTAGCTATTGTTAGACAGAATTACAAATTCAGTGTCTCACCTGACTAGTTAAGTACATAATAGTTGACACGTGACTAAGGATTACGTTGCTATGATTCCATTACTGGACAGGACAAGTTTGCAACCATGCCTGGCTCTTTATTTTTCTTCTACCTATTTTGATTGCTAGAACTACAGCAGCCAGTAGGAGAATATGCCTGCTGAGAAGACCATCGCTTATGAGCGCAGAGAGGACAGAGAAATGTCATGTTGATATGGAACATTTGCATTTCTGCAGAAAGTTCTACTGAGTGTCAACGGCTTAGATTATCACTGACTCGGACCATTAGAGCAGAAAATGCCTTCTTTATTTATTAAGTAGGGATGCTGGGACCCGTGAAGCGACTAGGACTGGGATCAACAGAGTCTCAGATCAATGATTCTTTGTTTCAGGCTTCTTTCTGCTCGTAGATCTGTGAGTTTTCTTCAATGTTGCAAGAAACTATAGAATTCTATTATCTATCGATCTATCTATCTATCCATCATCATCATCTATAAATCAATCTATGTATCTATCATCTATTTATCCATCTTATAATCTATCTATCAAGCTATGTATCTATCGTGTATGTATGATGTATCATCTACCTACGTATCATCTATCTATCCATCTATCCATGTGTGTGCATATGTATGTATGTATGTATGTATGTATGTATGTATGTATGTGTGTATCTATCTATCTATCTATCTATCTATCTATCTATCCATCATGTATCTATCTATCATGTATCTATCATTTATCTATGTATCATCTATCTATCTATCTATCCATCTATCCATCTATCTATCTATCATCATCTCTCTATCCATATATCCATCTTTGCGTGTATACTTCAATCTGTCTATCCATCCTTTCCCATCCTCCAGCATACTCTACATGAACTCCCCCGCTCCCCCAGAGATAGTGTTTCGCTGTGTAGCTCAGGCTGGACTCAGCATCCTGAGGGCTAGGCTTGTAGAAATTGGGTCAATAATCTTACTACTGCCTTCACCCTGGAGTTAAATAATAGCTACTATTGGATGAAAATAGAAAAGAAATAAGAAGGAAAGGACATGACTGGTCCTGGGTATGGTGGAGGAGAAAGCTTATTGTAGGTAAAAAGGAGAACAATGTCAGAGGCAGACCCATCTGGGAGGCCCGGAGTGCTCATGACCCTGAGCCATGTGGGGAGATGGGGGTGGGGGGTGGGGGGAGGGAAGGGAGAGGGAGAAGGGAAGATGGAAACCAGGTGCAGTAGTCAAGAGGATAAAAGGTTAAAAAAAGGGGGAGGGGAGGGGGTAAACCAAAATGGTCAGATTATATAGGGAAGAGCCTCTGGCAGAGGAGCAGGCCAGATTTTGCACTGGGGAGTTTGAGGCAGAGGGCAGGGTATGCCAGCCATACCCTGTAACAGGTAGAGGCTGAGGGATGCTGGGAGGACCTGGTGGCTAGGACTGCTTTGCTAGGTAGGTAAGCACCTCAGCTGGCTCCAAAGAAAAACTGTGAACACGTCTCCTTCTTTGCCTTCGCTCTCTACTCCTATTGTTCAAGCGACTTCTTCTCCAGCCTTTCCCTAAACCATGTATCCCCAGCACCGGATTACACAGGTACCAGAAGAGCCTGGAAGCAGTCAGTCAGTGCCACCATCTAGCTATGGGTGGCTTCTGGGACCCTACTGTCCCAGCTTTGTGGAGAGATGCTCCGTGGCTATTTCGGGTCACTGCTGGGTGTTGGGGTGTGAGGACACCTTCTGTCTTCACTCCTGCCAGGAGTGCATGCTGACGTCATACACGGAAGCTAGCCTGCATGCCTCTGCTTGACTTTTTACAAGGAAACCTGAGGAGTGGAACTGAGTGGGGTCTTAAAGAGAGCACTTACCCAACAGGGGGTGGTGGTGGGGTGGTGGTGGTGGGGGCGGGGGAATTAGGCTGTGTTCCTATCCCCTCCTCCCACAGCAGAGAATGCTTTGTTGGGCTAACAGTTACATTGGACTAAGAGCTATGACAATATGCAATTAATAAAGCGTTTTCTTGTAACAGATAATAGTCAAAACATCTTGAAGCCCATTCACAGGGACAACTTTAGAGGAAGCCTCAGCTGCCCACACACACACCGAACACTGTCATTAAGGCCTCTCGGGATGACAGCAGCTATAGTTCATTATCCTGGGTGGTGGATGCGTGGTACTCTAGTCTTTAAATTTTCTTTTGGGGGAAAAAAAAAAAACCAACAATGTCTTTTAAAACGTAATTTGCAACACAACACAGGCAAATAAAAGGAACAGGACATGGTCTGGCATTTCATGAAGGAGCCCAAAGGAAGAGGCGGCTGTGTGCTATTTCTGACAGCAGAGTGATTTATTTAAAAAAAAACAAAACAAAAAAAACCACAAGCCATCCTTTACAGCAACTGGATACTTACAAACAGCCAGCTGAGCCTGCACTTTTTTTTTTTCAGTAGAATTTTACATAAATAAAATGAAGTCCTATCTTTACTTGTGGGTAAACATGTCCAGACACATATTTTGAGTTCCTTGTTTCTTTCTCAATGATGAAAACAGGCCCAGCTCTTTCATTTTAGTTAGCATCAGGCATCGCAGTTGGTCTAGCTCCTAGTCACCCCTCTTCCTTATGCAGTAGCTCTATTTTTGTTCAGGGTTACCATGTGTCTAATTAAAAACATCTCCCTTGCTGTGTGGGTACCCTTCTCAGGTCTGGGGCTTACGTGACCCAGTCTTGGCCAATGAGAGGTAAGAAGAACCTACCGAGTGGGTTTCCGGAACCGACAGGTACAGGATTTGTACTATAGTGTTAGCCACCATGGACTTTTGTTCATCTTTTCCCCTTTCTCCTGCCTCTTGTTGGAGACACAGGACAGTTGGCCATGAAGATGAGGCAGTTAGCCTGCAGCTCCTCTAGGTGCTAGAGCTAGGGTTCAATAGGATGGTTTCTAGTCTCAGTGGAAGAAAAAATAGACATTAAGGTAAAATTGTACCCTGATTTTTGTACCCAGAGCTCTACTTTGGGGAGTGAGTGGGTGCCAGGTGAGGCATGGGACTAGTTTGAATGATGAAAATAAATAAATAAATAAACAAATAAATAAATACCAACCCAAACCCAGACAATATGGAACTGTCCAGTTGACAAAGTCAACGACTACTACAGCAGGGACGCTTCTCTCTCTGTTTAGTTCTGAGCCCCATTTCTTACTTGGGTTATTTGGTTTGGTGGTGTTTAATTTCTTGAGTTCTTTATATATTTTGGATATTAGACCTTTGTCAGATGCAGGGTTGGTGAAGATCTTTTCCCAGTCTGTAGGCTGTTGATTTGTTCGGGATGCTTCTCTCTCAATACTGTCTTCGCATGGGAAATGTGAAAGCAAAATGACCACTTGCTCACTTGTGGCCTGCGGAGACTGGGGAGCATGGGATCCCACAAGTGTGGATTTACCTCTCTGAAGCCTCTAGGGGGCGCTGGCTCGTTCAGATGAGGCTGAGCACAGCTTGGATGTTACTGCAGGGAACACAGTCCAGAACACAGTCCAGAAGGGCTGTTTTGAGGATGGCTGAATTGTTACCGGTGCTCTAGGGAGTGGCTTTGACAGCTTAAACCAGGAGAAGAAGTGCTCGGATTAGGCGCAGGTGCTCCTTGGGCGCTTGGCCCCCAGGCACGGGCATTGACTGACTTGGGCGCCTCTTTGGTGGCATACAGAGGCCGTTCTATTGGGATCCAGTGAGGAGTCTGGAGAGTCTTTCGGGTCATGTGATTCTCAGAATAAAGTACCAAAAGATTTTTTAAAGCCATGATAGATGGGTTTTCTGTGTCTGGTGTTCTGTGTCTACGTGTGTGCCTATGCACCACATGTGTGCAGTACCCACAGAGGCCAGAAGAGGGTGTTGAATTATATGTAATCACAGTTCTGTGGTGTTGGGAAATGAAGCTGGGTTTTTCTGTAAGGGCAGAAAGTACTCTTAACTGATAAGTTACCTCTCCACCTAAAAGAAAAAAAAAATATATATATATATATATATACTTTATGTGCATGAGTGTTTTGTCTGTCTTTATGCATATGCACCACATGCATGCCTGGCGCCTTGGCAGTCTGCAGAGGGGGTCAGATCCCCTGGAACTGGAGGTATGATGGTTTTGAGCTGGCATGTGAGTGCTGGACACTGACTCCGGATCCACTAGAAGAGCAGCAACTGCTCTTAACCCCTGAGTCATCATCTCCTCAGCCCCTGACAGCCATCAGATCTCAGGTACCGCTCATTCAGGGGAGCAGTGTCTGAGTGCTGAACCTTATGCCCAGGATTTTGTGGGTCAGGAGTTTGGGTGGGGCTCATTGAGAATGGTTTAGTTCTGTTCTGCAATTACAGGGAAGGCTCACTTGGTTGGACATAGCTGGGATAGTTTAGTGGGGTGCATGTATCTGTGAATTTGACACTTGGGTTTCTCAGGTGTCCTTCCTTCCTTCCTTCCTTCTTTCTCCACCCCCCCCCCCACACACACATTCTCTCTCTTCTTGTTTAATGTCATGTCTGCTCCTACTAGGGTTGAAATGTACACTATGACATCTTCATTTCTGTTCTGGTGGTGTCCAAGTTGTAATGCTTGGAAACCTTGTAGGCTGGATTGTCACAGTTCTGTCCAACCTCCGTGTATTTGCGTCTGAGGTTTGGGCTCCCTTACAGGATGACTGTCACAGAGTAGCATCTTTCTTAGGTGCTGGCTTCTCCAAGGCGGAGTCCTCTGAGAGGCACAGTAGGAGCTGTAAGCCTTTAGGGCCTCATCTTGGAAGTGCTAGACCACCCCTGCTACTGAGAGCTATTGGTCAAGCAATAGACTTCTAGTCATGCCTAGCTCAGGAATGGAAAATGCGCCTCATCCCTTTGATGGGAGAAGAAGCAAAGATTTTTGTGGTCACTTTTAATCTAGGGCAGGTGTCTCAATGCTTGGCTCTCTTAGGCACTGACTTTTAGCTGCAAGTTTGCTTGGTTCCCACCTGGCCTCCGAAGACCAGTGCTTGGGGGCAGTCCTTTAACTCTGACCAGCATTCAGAGAGCATAAAAGGTGAACTGACATGGCCGAACCAATGCTGGGTAGAGAATGAAAGGCTACAATGTAACTGCCCGTAAAACTATGAACACAAAACAATACACTACAATTACCCTGCACATGGCTCTAGTATTAATGCCTTTCATTTGTATGGGGATGAACTACTGAGATCTTTCACCAAACTCAGGAAGAAGTCACAGGAAAATGCTCTGACTTCATCCTCTCTTTGCCAGACACCCCTCACCCCGCCCCCATGCCCCGCCCCCTACCCATCCCCACCCTAACATCCGGCTCTCATGTCATTTCTTCTTTGTGATTCCTATTATTTTGTGTGGGATGAGTCACATTTGGCTTAAAAATAAAGAGAGCTACAAGAATGCTCAATTTCTGCCCTACTGCATTACTTGAAGATTCTACAAACATATTTACATTTTTATTTATTTATTTTTTTGATATTCGAAAATGTTTATGTGTGTGGGTGTTTTGCTTGCACGTATGTCTGTGCACCACATGGATGCTTGGTCCAGACTGAGGCTAGAATAAGGGATTGGATTCCCTGGAAGTGGAGTCCCAGATGACTGGGAGCTGGCACGTGTGTGCTGGGAATCCAGTGCAGGTCCTCTGGAGGAGCAGCCAGTGCTCTTAACCACCGAGCCATCTCTCCAGCCCGCATGCGTACATATTTAATTTTAAAAAGTTATGGAACTTGCAGAGACTATATGGTCAACACCACAGTCACAGTTCTCTAGCATTTACATATCAACAAGGCAATCAAGTTTATGGAAGGTTTTAAATGAAAGAGATAAAACATTACAGGGAAAGTGAATTATTCTTTGATAGAGTTTTTCTCTCCCACACCCCAGAGGCAGCCACTATCATGAATTTTGTGGGCAGGACGCTATTTTCAGTAGTGTTTTCATCAGTAGTGTTTTACAGGCAGCTCTGCCTTTCCCTGTTTCTAATTTACTGCTGCAAGTGAAATCTAAGAAGGCTAGTCCTCTCAAAATTCTCCCCTCTCTGTCTCTCCCTCCCTCTCTCCCCTGTCTCCTCACTCTCTCTCTTCTCTGTCCACCCATCTACTCATAGAGGGGAGATAATTGTTGAGGATTCAGTGGAAGATACACATCTGGGAGGAGGTACTCCAGAACATTTCCTCATCTGAAGGGAAACTGTGCCATATCCCTTTCTGTACTGCCCAAGACTTTCTTCACCATGAATGTTATCGCCTGTGATTCTGTACGGAACAGCTTCGAGGCCGGAGGCCATCGCACTTGCACCCTTTGAGCTTTGGGAACAGAAGCCCCAGAGCTTTGTCAGAGCAGTGCAAATGCCCCGCCCTGGCCCGTGCTTCACTGTCAATGCTGTCTCATCTCGTTCCCGGCAAGAGGCTGGTATACAGCTCAGGACTTGTAGTGATTCTCAACTCTCAGACGTCATGCCCTGCTCTGTATCATTTAAGCTGCTTTCTATCCTCAAACACTAGACTCAGAGGGTCACAATATTACTTATTTGCACTTAGAGGAAGCAAACATCCCAAATAGGTAAAACCATAGAGAAAGAAGTCTTGGCAGCTGCTGGGGGCTGGGACAGTAGGAAGCGACTGCACAGCGGGTGATAGAAATGTCCTAGAGATTACATGAGTTTGTATTGCACACCAGTGTGGACGTGCATCTATGCCACTTAGTTGTATACTTTAAGTGATAAACTTATGTCACATTAATTTCATTTCAAAAAACCCGAGAAAGTGCATTTTCAGAATTCTCTGACTACTAACACCATGCATAAAGGGCTGGTATTTATGTGTAAGTCTATATGGAGATTTAAGTTTGAATAAATTATGAGCAATTTAAAATAGGATTCTCCGGCATTGGACATTTAGAAGCTGGGCAGCATTTTGCCATTGGAGACAATCCCCTGCATCACACAAGATCTATCTAGACTCTGCACGTTTATAGAATGTACCCTACAGGTGTGAGGGTCAAGTTGACAACTTAGGTGAAGTGGTGCGACTGTGACGTTGCCTCTCTAGTTGCTGTTCCAGTCCGTACCTGTTTTGGCTAGTATCCGTGGGCCACCTTAGTGTCTGGCTCTGGGAATGATAAAAGGGCATCCTTTGAGAGACCTGCAGGGTCATGCTAAAATATTAAATGCTTTCCTCTTTCTAAAAGAGAAAGCCTAGTACATATCTCCCAGGTGGACAATCTTAGAGCTGTTAGCAGACACGGGCTTGGGACGGTGCTACAGTTTGTTTTTGTTTTTGTAGGCACTAGCAGCCAAACCCACAGTGCTTCAATATGCTCTTGCCTTGGCTGCCTTTCCTGAGCTTTGGGAGATGTGCTACTGCTAATGCTGTTTGGCGGGAAGTGGCTGTATGGCCTTTTAGAAACCACTTTCTCTGCTCTTCCTGGTTCACTCCCTGTATGTGCTGCTCTTGCCAGCCCTCCCCTGGCGTCACTCACAAGACATCCTATGGACAGTTTATATCTAGTGATGTCACTCTGTTAAATCCACAGACCCCTGCCACCCCCACCCCAGGGAAGAAGTATCTCGAGAGGTGCCTTTTAGAGCTTCTAAAGCGAAAGTGGTGGGAGTGAGACCCACCAGAGGCAGGGAGGGCTTGGCAAAGGTAGGTCATAGCATCTTCTCAAGAGCTCACTCCTACACAGTGCATTCCTGGGAAGGGCCGCTCCTACATGGGCTGAACAGGGGCACTGTCTGTACTGCCTTGGGCACAGAGTGACCTTGTGCTGCTATCCTGAGATCAGGTCAAGGAGACCCTGGGTGATGGAGAGCATCCAGAATGGAAGAGAGGTTGAGGATACAGGACCCCAAGGTTGCCCCAGAGCTGCCTAGAGGAGCGTAAAGGAGGAAACTGGAGAGCTTACTCAGGGATCTGTGAGTGATTTCCTCTGTCTGTCAAAATTAATGCTCGTCTCAGATGTTTTTTTTGCTCCGAGCCCAACTTTCTGCCTCTCCGCATCATTTTCTTCAGATGTTTACCAGGAGCTCCAGGCCAGCCACGTGGCAGCAGCCTCATTTGTTTTTATTTAGTTTCTATGAATGCGAGCTGTTTTTGCACATAAAAAGAACCAACTGAACGTTAACCACTAAACCACCCAAAGCCTTCCACGTGCAGGCTCGGTCTTAGCCCACGCATGCCTCCTGTGCTCCCTGTGGGGTTCAGCCATGTTCTCTTGGACTGTGCACACATCTTGCTGCCCACGTGGAACTCTTTGATGAGGACACATCCCAGGCATCCCGACTGCTTCTATCACACGTCTGCTGGACACTCAGTTCTCTCTCATCTACATTGTTTTTCTATTAAAACAATGCATTCTTTTTCTATCATGATTTCATTAGATAGTCTTCCTAAATGCAATTACCACGTTAAGGGTCTGAACTCCATTGTTCTGTCCACTGGTTCTTAGATTTTTTTTCCCAGACAGATGCATCCGTCAATGCCCTCAGCAAGCTGGAGGATCTCTCGTATCATCATCAAATTATTCACTGAGATGAAATATTCCCTGGACACCTAGTGTGAGTAAGCATAGTGTCAGATCCCAAGGAAATAGTGATACACCAGACATGGGCACTTGAGCCTTGCATTATGTCACTTTCAGCTTTCCAGGTGGTTTCTCCAAATAAGGTTCCTGGCTCACCTGGGGGAGGGCACTCAGTAAAAACGTCAATTCCAAGAACTTAGTCCCATTTCCTGGACCATAACCATCAGATGCTCAAGAGCATGTATTTCCCTGAATATACACTGTGATCAGAGCACTACTAAGCAATAGTTACTCCAAGTTCCCTCCCTCTTAGCAAGAGTCAGGATGGTGCATAAGGACCTGGTGTGCTGGCCCTTCTAGGACAGGGAACGCCAGAGCCATGTAAACTTTCCTGCTACAATGGTACCTTCTCTAGGACATAGCAAAGCCACCAGGTTCAGACCAGGCTGCAGACAACAAGCAAATGGCTGGATTGGCTTTTGCTACAGTTAAGCTGATTCTTCCATCATCATCATCGTAGGCAGAGCACCCTGGGCCACAGAGAAGGATAAACACTTATTCTGGTGTCAAGAGCTCTGTTCCAAATTAGTTGAGAGGGGTTGAACAGCTCCGGAGAGGGGCAGCATGTGGCTTTGCTCAGGGAGGGAACTGTGTGTGAGGCACACATGCCCACCCATTTTCTTCCTGCCATGCAAGCAAGTCTGATGCCATACACAGGACATGATGGAGAGATGGCATTATCTGAGGAAACCTGCTCACCCAGATAGGGACCTGTTTAGATGTTCTCCCCCACCCCCATGAAGGGGAACTGGTCCAGATTTGTGGGAGGGGCTTGAGTATGTCCTGAGCAGATGGGCAGGGCTAATTGCAAACAGTGGCCTCAGGACAGAGCAGATACAACCCCCAACAACTGTCAGATGAGTGCTCCTAGGAACCCTGCCAGGTATGTGACAGCCAGTTGTCCAAAATTGAGGTGCGTTTAGTTTGCATCTTCAGATGCTGGATCTCGGGGACTTGTGCCTTCAACGGTGCAATCCTGCATTTCTTCCCGAGGCTCTTCAATTGGCCAGATGCACACACTTGAGATTGCTGCTACTGTGGTATTCTGGGCTCTTGGTGGGCTGAGCTTTTGTTTATTTCTATATTTGGACCTTTTGGGGGATGGTGGTGGCATAGCCTTGCAACCAAACCCAAAGAAGGCAAATGTGTTGTTACATTGCTCCCATAGACGCCGATGTCCCCTCTGTGTGGCTTATAGCAAGCCAAGTTTCTAAATTCACTCAGGGAGGCAGTCAGGACTGCAAGTCTTCCCATCCAGGCCCGAGTCACCACACGCAGTACAGTTTGGAAATTCACCATGTGTGGTTCTCTTTTGTAATTCAGGAAAATGAACATCAATCCTGGTTTTTTCCCCCCTTCTAGCCTGACCCCATGGTGCCTGATCATTTAAGAACAAAATAGCTAACCCAGTATACACTACAGTCTTCAAATAGCAGAGTGGCTCTGGGGTGAGCACAGAGGCGAAGCCCTTAGACCTCTTTTCCCAATGTGCAATTCCCAAGGGCTTTGATTTGCTTCTATCATATAATCAAGGGCATATTATGGTTTTTTTTTTTTCACCTACTGGGGCTCTGGGAGGGGGTATAACTTAGGGAAGACCATGTCAGTGCAGGAGAAAGTGTCTCTGACCTCATTTATATGAACTCAAACTGCTTGCCATCTGTGCCACAAAATAGAGGGTATGCCTGTGTGCCTGTGTGTGTGCTTGTGTGTGCGTGTGCGTGTGCGTGTGCATGTGCATACACGTGTTTCCTCAGAGAAGGCACTGATAAGATAAAGGTTAAGGAGCAGAAAGCTGAAAGAGAAACAACTTAGGAGGAACATCTATTGATCAGCAGCAAAGCCGAGTCTGGTCTCTCTTTTAAATGAGATCATTAATCACGCGGCATCCAGAGAGAATGAAGACGAGGAACGCTACCCACCCTCAAAGCTCCCACTGTCGCCTTTCACAGCGACGCAGTTTCTCACGCAGAAAAATCTGTTTTCGGTTTGACTGGAAAACTGCCCCTCGAGTCATAAGTGTCTCTATATTTGTAAGGCTCTTCATAGTTGACAAAGCATTTTGCAATTTTTTTTTCATCTGCTTCCATCTACAGGGGTGGAGTGAGTCACCCGAGGCCCCACACAAGCTAGACACAAGCAAGCTGGATTGGGGCCCCTCAGGGTACACATGCAGTTCAGGGTGGCTGCCTCTCCGAGGACCAAGGGTGTCACCGTGTGGAGAAGCTGTTTGAACTCACACCAGGAAAGGGTGTTTTTTTTTTCTTTTTTATGTCAAGCCTGTCATTGGTCCTAGGGAAAGGCCCAGCCTCTGAGTCTCTCCTGGACTGAGGTGCTTAAAAGATGGGCCTTAAGATGAGCAAGCACAGATGGCCAAGTGACGTTTATATCCTGTGGACAATGAAAACGTGCAGACACTGAAGCAACAAAAGATGGAGTCCTGGTTTAGTGTGTTCTCCATCATGCTGTGCATCAAAGCTGAGGCCTTGTGGGTACTAGACGTGTGCTCTGTCTTTGGGCTACATCCTCAGCCTTGGCACAGGGCTTAGAAAAAACCATTTATCTGACTCATTATCCTCAGGAGCAGTTGGGTCTCTCTCTCTCTCTCTCTCTCTCTCTCTCTCTCTCTCTCTCTCTCTCTCTCTCTTCCAAAGATGGGCCCTACCCCCAGTTCTTGTTACCTCTACACGCAGTTGAAAAAGACCCAGGTCAATGCCAAAAGCCAAGAGTTGGCAGGCTTGCATTGGCATGGGCACTTAGGGCTTTTCAGAGTTACTACCGTGTCTGGGACACTCAGGTCATCCTCATAATTCTGGAAGCTAATTATATTAATATTCATGGAGAGCAAGAGCCTTTATAAAGTGGGTTCAGTGCTTGCTTCATTGTTTCAGGGCACTTTGATATTAAATGAATAAGTAATGCGAATTACATCTAAATGAAATAAGCACGTCAGCATTGTTCTTTTTAAGTCAACAACTGGAGCTTTTTAAAAACACTCATTATTAAAGGCTGCAGATGTACTCTCTTCTCCTACGCTTCAACCGAGAACGCAACCCTGGTTTACCAGTATCTGAGCCGAGCTATTGGCGCTTTCCTTATACCTGGTCCATTCTTATCACCTCTGGAAATAGGCGAACACTTAATATTGCTGAAGTATTACTCCGGGCAAACTTGTCACTTCTTTGTGCCTTTTGTAAACAATTTTGCAGTCGTGTCTGCCATCTTCCCCATATTTTCCTAAAGAAAATATGAGAGCTGAGCTGGGTGAATAAACCAGAGCAAAGTGTGACACCTTGTCTCTTCTCCCGGGTCTACATTCGCCACCACGCTCCTCAGAGGCAGCTAACCACACAGGGCGTACAGTGCTTGACTGTACCATGTGTGAGCTGAACTTCACTTTGTAACGTTGACTTCCCCACTGTTACCACTGAAAGGGTAGGCCTCCGTGGGAGGGGCAGCCCCCCTTCACACACAATCAGCACCAGCTGTAGTCCAATTAAACTCAACAGTGAACAGGTGTTCACAGTAATGACTTCCACACAAAAGCACGCTTGCATTTAATACCCTTTACATCCGACACACTAACAGCCCCAATGAAAGAGGGTGCAGCAAAGGAGTTGGAATGCAGTGGAGGAGAAAGAGCAACCCCCAAACTCCTTCACAATCAGCGGCAGAAGCCCCAATTAGCCTCAACATCTCACAGGTGTCCGAAGGAGCTTTATGCGGAACCTACTCAAATTAATCATCCGTTAAGAACTTCTCTGAAAACATTTTCAAAACTTTTTCATATCCAGGGAATTCACTCATGCTACCACCCCACGGCTGTTATTGCCAGTATTTAGTGGCTTTCAGGGAGACTACCCTGCCTGATATAATTGGACAGGATTATTAATGAAACTCATGGAAATTCCTGAAATACATTGCACCCACTGAATTTCCCCCGCATCCTTTCACATCTGGGGCAGGTGCTCCATTTGAGACCAAGAAACTTAGAGAGCACTTGGGGGGAATGGATGCTTGGAGTGTCATCACTAAACAATTAATGAGGGCCACCATGACCTTCCTGAAAGGGGGTCATTGGCGGAGCCTGTGTGCCACTGGCCACTAATACCACTTTAGGGGTGGGTTTCAGGTCAGAACCCACTCAGACCATTTCAGTAGGTCTTCCCTGGGTGGATCAATAGTGCCTAAGTTTCAGGGGACTTGGGTGAGTGAGCATTCTGTCTACAGTGTCTCTCACTGCATGGTCAGTAGCACCAACAGTGCCACTGGAGTTTGTATTACAAGGACCGGCCCTTCTGAGGGAGGCTGAGGGAAGGCATCAGTGGTGTGAGACAGAGAACTTCAGTTGGCGGGTGAGCCCCTCACCTGCTCATGCTACAAAGACCCATTTTTCCTCTTCTCAGGAACTTGATACCTCATGCCAGAAGGAAACCTGTGTCAAGCCCAATTCCAGATGTGGAGCAGATGGCATCCGTGGCGTGGATATCAACTGGCATCACCACCTGTGGTGGTTTGTTTAGGTATGCTCCTATGGATTCGTGTGTTTGAATACTTGGCTAATAGGGAGTGGCACTGTTAGGAGGTGTGGCCTTGTTGGAGGAAGTGTGTTACTGTGGAGGTAGACTTTGAGGTCATATGTGCTCAAGCTATACCCAGTGTGACACACAGTCTCCTTTTTCTGCCTGAGGATCAAAATATAGAACTCTCAGCCCATCTCCAGCACCATGTCTGCCTGCATGCTGCCATGCTTCCCGACATGATGACAACGAACTAAGCCTCTGAACCTGTAAGGCAGCAGCCACAATGAAATGTTTTCCTTTATAAGGGTTGCCATGGTCATGGTGTCTCTTCACAGCAATAAACCCTAAGACACTGTGTTAGAAAACTAGTGGGCCCTGAAGCAGGGGCCATAGCTGAGCAACTCTGTTCCCACTAACTGTCTCAGTCAGAGTTAGATGGCCCCAATGATCTCTATGCCTGGGATTGTGACCCTCTGGAATACCCATTGTGAGGTGATCTGTTGCCAACCAATGGACTATAATGACTGAGGTGCTCTACCCCTTGCATGGCTGTGCTACAAAAACAAAAACAAAACAAACAAACAAAAAACTCCTGTAACTTTGCTAGCAGAATCCATAGCTCTAGTGTGTCTGTGCTTTGACGCTGGCACTAACAGGGCTATGGCTGCCTCTGACCAACATCCAGCCAGGAGCTGACTCTATAAGAAGCAAATCATTTCCCTAAAGTTGAGTGTTCATATACACATATATTTACACACACACACACACACACACACACACACACACACACAAAATATGTGGATATAAAGTTAGGAGGGAAATGTGTTGGGGGAGTAGGAGAAGGGCAATGAAGGATAGATATGATCAAATACATTGTATACTCATGTGTGATACTCAAAGAACAAATGAAATATTCTATGTAAAAAAGAAAACCTTAAAAGTAGCATAAGCGTCTCTATAGATACATTTTCCCTTCAGATATATTCTTACAGTTGAAACTAAAGTTGATAAATAAATTGGTTTTTTTGTTTTTTGTTTTTTTTTTTTAACAAGACAGGCTTTCTCTGTAAAGCAGCCCTGGCTGATCTGGGACTCATAG
This sequence comes from Acomys russatus, assembly GCF_903995435.1. Taxonomy (NCBI): domain Eukaryota; kingdom Metazoa; phylum Chordata; class Mammalia; order Rodentia; family Muridae; genus Acomys; species Acomys russatus. The sequence goes on along the minus strand of NC_067148.1, from coordinate 16,864,246 downwards.
ACTAGGATGGCCTGGAACTCACAGAGATCTGCCTTTTGAGTGCTGGGGTTAAGGTGTGTACCACCACACCTGGCCACATAAATTGAATTCTTTAACTCCAGGGGGAAAAAAAAAGCAAATAAATAAATAAATAAATAAAATCCTTTAATTAGACTCAGCTAAGATGTTTTTGAACTGCTGACCCATAGTAAGATGAGATAACAAATATGTGCTATTTACAGTGTTGTGGAAATGAGTTATGAAGCAACAGGCAATATTTAATGTTTATACATGTGTACCCAAAGATATGTATAAGAATTTCCATAGCAACATTCTTCATAATATCCAAGTAGGAATCAACTCAAATGTCCACCAACAATATGCATTTGTGGACGATTCACACGGTATAGGACTGAAGACAACAAGAAAGTGACCACACCTAGCTACGTGCAGCAACCACTGCATGACTCAGATTACATAAAGGTCTAAAGCACTGGCCTGTTGCCCTGGTTGGAGTTAGGATGGCGGTTACTCTTGTGAGGAGGGAAAAGGACACAGGGAAGCCATTGAGATGTTGCTAGGCAACCTGTCTCTGTCTGGAAGCTGTTTGCTGGGATGTTTTGTTCAGTTTTAAATATGTATGTGCATATCTTATATGTGCATAAGTTTTAAAAAAAAGTCACTAAACCCTTTCCAGCAGGCTGAATGTTTCAGTCTCAGACAAAGGGACCACAGTAGTTTTGTTCTTAGTATCTTTGTATACAGTGTTTTTGGTAGCAGTCAGAAGAGCATCACAAGATGACCCAGGGTGGCACTGATGGCAGATTTTCCCATTTAACAGAGGACAGCACCAAGGCTTAGAAGGGCAAAGTGAGTTTGAGAAATCAAGTTCCTAATTATTATCAGAGATGTGACACTTTTTCCTTTGTGTGTGTGTGTGTGTGTGTGTGTGTGTGTGTGTGTGTGTGTGTCTGGCAAGGTGTGAGATGTATCTGACACAGCTTCTTCCTAGCTCTCCATGCCCCATCCCTGTCTCTACCATCTCCTGACACTGCCCATTGCTGCTGAAAGCTCAGTTCTCTAGATAGCCCAGTGTCTAGCTCACTCATTTGTTTCAAAGAGCTGGTACCCAGTAAGAGAGCCTCCTGAAAATCCTGTGCTTTGAAGCATATCCCTCTTTCGTTCACTTGGACCCTCAAGCCTGTTTCTTGCATCATTGCTAGTGGCCTTTCCCTAATCCACTCTCCAGCTCTTACTGAAACCAGAGTCTGCTTCTGAGCTTGGCAACCCTTCTTGGCTTTGATTGGGATTCATCCTTCAGTGTGTGTTTGCTGCCAGCAGCTCTTGGTTACGACCTTGAATGGGAGGGCTGCTGGCATCGTACAGATCTGCCGTGGTCCCCTAGTCAGGCCTACAAACATTCGTTTCTATCAAGAATACCAAATAAACTCTTCACTTCATTCTTGGGGACACCAGTGGAGTAGACTGAGATGAGAGCTGCTTCTCTGTCCTCTCTTTCCATGATCAGTGTCTAAACTCTATATTATATGATTAGCACAGTGGATGAGGCCAAACACGTGCAGAAGCATCCTGGGGACCCCAATCTCCATGCCATGCCAAGTGTAGATCTGATGGGAACTCTATTGATGGTACTGATGAGCCTCCAAGAAGAATATGTCAATCAGAGAAGATGCTGCTGAGCATGGAGGTAAGACCCAGCCTTGCCCCTCCCAATATGGATGAGCAGTCCAGAGCCAGAAACTTCATCTGCTCTCAGTTGTCTGATGCCATTAAGATTTCAAATTATCTAACTAAACATCCCATCCTTGGACTCCAGACTCACCAGGGAGCTTTTAGATTATAATTTCAGCCTCTTGGCAAAATTTCTTCAGAGGGGAAAAAAAAAGAAGTCTGAATAGAATAATTGAGCATTTGAGCTCCTTGACAATTGTGTACCACTTGTCAATAGAGCTATCGACATTTTGGGCGAATTTGGGTATTTTGTGAGTTTGGTTTACAGAAGACAGCCTTCCTAAGTCAGACAAATCCTGGAACACTAACAAGATTGAATTTTTGGATCTGTAAGTCTCCTGGCCAGACCATGAACCGTGAAAAATTCATTAAGATAATGCCACTTTGGAAGGCCTCTTGGTGGATAGCCAGCCAGCCATTTCCTGACAATATTACATGGCTTTGGGCCCACTTTTGGAATCCTGATGTTACCTAACTGGATTGAGAGTGAGAAAGAAGATGCTAGAGAAAGGAGGAAGTAAAAGGGAAATGAATTAAAACTGGTTTTCATTGAGTCCACAAATAAAAACTGTGAAGTGATGAAAAGTGAGTAAATCTCTGTGCTTCTGAGGTGGGCTGGATACCCTTCTGGGGGAAATGGAAGCGTGGGATGAGAAGAGATGCCGGGCAAACCAGGGTTCTGAAAGATTAATTTATGCCACAAACTTGGGGATCTGGAGACACTAAAACAAGAGACTGGGCAAAGACTCAGTTACACATATGTTTAAAAGGAGCCACGTGGGTGGTCAGGCACTGTACTTCCCAGCTACCCACACACATCAGTGGGACCATGTGACTTTGTCTTGCACATGAATGTGGGGGGAATGCTGTCAGTTCTGGGTCCAAGAATTAAGAAGTGATTGTTGCCCCTTATCTGCCAATTGAATGGAAAACATGTAGTGGTCCTAAAGGACGGTGGGGTCACATGACAGGTGGTATCCAGGCTGTCCATCTGACCCACCGTACTCACATGGACTTTATATTAGTGGAGGTTTGTAAAGTGTTAAACCATTGAGGTTTGAGCTCACTCAGCTGCATAGGTACATCAGATAACATCATTGCTCGAAACAGCTGATGGCAATTTAAATATTTCTACATGAAAATAGTCATCTGATAGCATGCTGTGGTGTGTGTGTGTGTGTGTACATGTACATGTGTTCTAGGGGTTGGAGTAGGGTGTCCTTCCTCCTCAGGTACCAATCTACTTCTAGGGGTTGGAGTAGGGTGTCCTTCCTCCTTAGGTACCAATCTACTTCTAGGGGTTGGGGTAGGGTGTCCTTCCTTCTCAGGTACCAGTCTACTTTGTTTTATCATTGAGTCTTTCCTGCACCTGAGCTCACTCAGTAGCCTAGGCAGGCTGGCCTATGATCCCTAGGGACCTCTCCTGACTCAGTGCTGGGGTTATGGGTCCATACTACCAAGCTGGGCTTGGATCCACCTTAGGTCCTGGAACTGGGGTGGCAAGAACTGACAGAGTTTTCTTCCCAGGTATCCCTCCCGCCTCTCTTTCTCTGTGTAGGGTCTATCTATCCTTTCTCTGTCTCTCTTCTCTGTCTCTTTCCTATGTGTCTGTCTGTCTGTCTCTCCTCTCTGTCTGTCTGTCTCTGTGTCTGTCTGTCCTGTCTGTCTGTCTCCCTCTCTTTCTCTCTCTCTCTCTCTCTCTCTCTCTCTCTCTCTCTCTCTCTCTCTCACACACACACACACACACACACACACAGCAGGCTTTTGCTACACAACTCAGGCTGGCTTTGTATTTGTAATTCTCCCATCTCTGCCTCCTAAGTGCTGGGATTACAGGTTTGTCACCATGCCTGGCTCTCATCTGGTTGAATTTTTACGGTTTGTTGCTGGCAGGACAGGCAGTTGGTGCTCTCCCCGAGTACTCATGGAGTCTTTCTGCTCTGTCCTCTGGGGGGACTTGATGGAGAAGTTTGACAACAACTGAATACATAATGCAGCTGAGGACAAAAAGCCATGGGTGCCCATCAGGCCAGAACTTCTCCCAACTTCTGTTCATCTGAGGAATTTTTATGTACGTAAAACAGATGTACAAATGAAGCATTTACTGAATAATTTTTTTATCATTTATCAAAGGCAAAAGGAAACTTGCAAACTAATAAATAGCTGTTCGTATTTTTTTTAATTAAATTATTTTATGATTCTGTCTGGGTGTTTTGCCTGTATGTATGTCTATGTATCAAGTTTAGGCAATGCCTGTAGAGGCACGAAGAGGGAGTCAGAACAACGTGGGTGGGACTTGAACCTAGGTCCTGCGGAAGAGCAGCCAGTTCTCTTAAACGTTGAGTCATCTCTCCAGCCTATTATTTACTTTACGTAAAGAATTAATTCTTGCCAGAATATTTGATGCTGCAAATATACAGCATCTTCAGTGTTTTTCAGAGTTGGTCGATATTTTGATATCATAATTGCAGGTTCTGAGAATGCTTCTTCATGTAAGTATATAGAACAAAATGACAGATGGGCAGCTTAGGGCCATTCCAGAAATCATTGGAAATTCTTTTCTAATCCCAAGCCAACATTTACTTAACCTTTTAAAAGTTGATACTCAAGCCAGTAACTCGAACAGCAAGTTTTAATTTATTACTTATAAACCATTGTCCGTACAAACATGTCCTTTCCACTGAGCATATTCCCCCGCGTCGCCCCGCGTCTCTTTCCTTACCCTCCCCCAGTAGTGCCCCTAGACAATTTGATTTCCACTTTCATGTCACATATCCACACATGATTTTATGGTTTTATATAAAATCTAGGAGCCACAAATGAGAAGAAACATATGATATTTGTCTTTCATTCAGCTTAAATTCACTTAAGGTGATTGTCTCCAGTTGGATCAGTTTCCATGCAAATGACAGGAGCTTCATCCTTTAGGGTTGAACGACCATCCAATGTAAGTGCTACATTTTCTCTGTGTACTCTGCCATTGTTGGACACCTAGGCTGGTTCCATAACCTAGCTCTTATTAATAATGCTACAGTAAACACCGAGGGCCAAGCATCTATGTGATGTGTTGACTTGGCGTCTACTGGGTAAATATGTGATGTGTGTGCTACAGCTGGGTCATATGGTAGATCTATTTTTGGTTTTGGGAGATGTTTCTCTTCTAGTTTATATTCCCACCAGCACCTTGAGGAGTGTCCCCTTTGGTCTAGATCCTTGCCAGCATTTGCTGTTATTTGTTTTTTATCATGATCGCCATTTTGACTGGGGTGAGAAGGGGGGTCTCAGCATAGTTTTGAATTGCATTTTTCTGGTAGCTAATGAAGTTGAACATTTTTCACATGTTCATTTTTACATGTTTGTTTTTGCATTTCATTTTTGGGGAACTGATTGCTTATTTCAGTAGCCCATTTATTGATTAGTTTTAAAAAAATTCTTCTCCATTAGTGTATGGAGTGCTTTGTATATTCTCGATATTAATGCTTTGTCAGATAGTTAACAAATATTTTCTCCCATCTGGTAGGCAGTCTCTTTATTTGAATGCCTGTTCATTTTGCTATGCAGAAGCTTGTTGTAAGCTCATGCGGTTCCACTTGTCTCCCACGTGACCTGAGTCTTATCAGAATGCCCTTGCCTATTCCTATATCATGAAATATTTTTCCTAGTTTTTTTCTCTAACAATTTCAGGTCCTACATTATACCATTGACCCGTTACTAGTTGATTTTTGGGAAGATTGTCATGGTCCCCTGCTGTTTAAAATCCAATCCCTTAGACTCATTTCCAGCTCTGTAGGTCACCTACTGTGGCCTCCACCTTCTCTCCACCCTCATCTCCCACAGATGATGTAGGCACTCTCCTCGGAACTTCCTTGCCCCCCACTCACCACTTTATCACAGGCCCCAACTCCAGCAGGCATCCCATGGAAACCTAAAGAGCACTCTGACAAAGGAAGCAGGGAACTGCAGACCTTCATCCATCCATCCTCTCCTCCAAATCCAGTCCTGGAGACTCACTCCCATCTCTATAGCAGACCGCCTGCTGCGGCCTCCTTTCTCCCTCGGTCTTCATCTCCAGCAGGTCAATCTTCTCTTCCAGCCTTCCTTTCTACTCATTGCTTTATTGGATCCCCCCCTCACCCCAACAGGCATTCTCTGGGAACCCACAAGACAAGCCTGACGCAGAAGCAAATAGGGCAGCAAAGCAGCTACCGATCTTTACTCTTTCTCTTCTCCTCCAAATCCAATCCCCGAGTCTCATCCCCAGCTCTGTAGCAGACTACCTGTTGTAGCCTCCCATATGTTCTTCCCCCATTCCCCGGAAGCTAAGCACACCCTGGTGGAAACTCCTGTTTTCTGCCCTCCTATGGACCCCTTCACTGCCTCTAGCCCAATCCCAAGAAAAAGACCTTAAAATAGCTTTTATGAATATGATAGAGGTCCTTGAAGAGAAAATGAAAAAAAGGCTTAAAGAAATTTATGAAAACACAGTGAAGGAAATGAATAAACAGTTCAAGATCTGAAAATGGACGTAGAGCCAATGAAGAAAATGAGAGAAATATGGAAATGGAAAATTTAGGAACTGTAACAGGAACCACAGAGGCAAGCCTCACCAACAGAATACAAAAGATGGAAAGAGAGAATCCCAGGCATTAAAGAAGAGATAGAAGAAATGTATACCCTAGTCAAAAAAAAAAAAAAAAAAAAAAAATGTGAAATCTAAAAATTTCCTGGAAATCTGGAACATATGAAAAGACCAAATTTATGAATCATAGGAATAGAGGAAGGAGAAGAAACAGAAGGCACAGAAAATATTTTCAACAAAATCTTACAAGAAAATTCTTCTAACCTAAAGTAGGAGATGTCCACCAAAGTACAAGAAGCATACAAAACACCAAATAGACTGGACCAGAAAAGAAAGTCCCTTCAGTACCTAATAATCAAAGCACTAAACATATAGAGCACAGAAAAATATTAAAAGCTACAAAGGAAAAAGACCAAGTAACATATAAAGGCAGACTTATTATAATTACACCTGACTTCTGAATGGAGACCCCAAAATCCAGAAGGTTCAGGACAGATGTTATGCAGATTCTAAGAGACTCCAGATGCCAGACCAGACTACTACACCCAGCAAAACTTTCAATTACAGTAGATGGAGAAAATAAGACATGCTGTGATAAAGCCAAACTAAGAATGGCTATCGTCTTAGTTAGGGTTTCTATTGTTATGAAGAGACAAACAAACAATTGTAATAAAGAAAAAAAAAAAACCAGTTAATTGGGGCTGGCTTATGGTTCAGAGGTTCAGTCTATTATCATCATGGCAGGAAGCACAGCAGCACACAGGAAGATGTGGTGCTGAAGATGCAACTGAGAGCTCTACATCTAGATCCACAGGTAGCAGGAAGAGAAAGTAACACTGGGCCTGGCGTGGACTTCTGAAACCTCAAAGCCCATCCCTAGTGACACACCTCTTCAGGTTCCACAGCTCCCAATACTGCCACTCCCTATGAGCCAATGGGGGCAATTTTCATTCAAACCACATTTATCTACAATTCCAGCCATAAGAAAGGCACTGGAGGGGCTGGAGAGATGGCTCAGAGGTTAAGAGCACTGATTGTTCTTCCAAAGGTCCTGAGTTCAATTCCCACGAACCACATGGTGGTTCACAACCATCTATAATGAGATCTGATGTCCTCTTCTGGCATGCAGGCACATATCCAGGCAGAACATTGTATACATAATAAATAAACACAACTTAAAAAAAAAAAGACACTAGAAAGAAAACTGCAATTTAAGGAGGTTAGCCACACCCAACAAAACATCAGAATTAAATAATCCAAACCAGCAAATAAAAAGAGGGAAGAAAGGCACACACACACACACACACACACACACACACACACACACACACACACACACGTAGAGATAGAAATAGATAGATAGATAGCGAGAAAACAAAATAAAAAGAATCAACAAATAAAACTCACTGATATCTATCAACATCAATGGTCTCAATTCTCCAGTAAAAAGACACAGACTAACAGAATGGATTAGAAAACAGGATCCATCCTTTTGTTGTATTCAAGAAAAACACCTTAACATCAAGGATAGACATCACCTCAGGGTAGAAGAATGGAAACGGTATTCCAAGCAAATGGGTCTAAGAACCAAGATGGTGTAGACATTTTAATATCTGACAAAATAGGCTTAAAACCAAAATTAATCAGAAGAGATAAGGAAGGACATTTCATACTCGTCAAAGGAAAATCTGCCAAGAGGACATCTTAACACATCCACGCACTAAACACAAAGGCATTCACATTCATAATAGAAACACCACTGCAGCTTACGTCACATCCTGGCTCTTATATATTGACTCTCACACAGGGATAGTAGGAGACTTTAACACTCTTACCAGTGACAGGCCATCCAGACAGAAAATAAACAGGGAAATGCTGGTGCTAACTGACATCATAAACCATATGAATATGGACCTGTCAGATGTTTACAGAACATTTCCCCAAACATGAAAGAATATATATTTTTCTCAGCATCCATGGAACTTTTTCTGAAATTGACCATATGCTCTGACACAAAACAAGCTTCAACAAATACAGGAATATGGAAATAATGCCCTGCATCCTGTCTGACCACCCCCGGATTAAAACTGGATTATCAACAACAACAGACACAACAGTAAGTTTACGAACTCATGGAAAGTGAATAATGCACTTGAAATGAAAAAAAAAAAAAAAAATTCATCAAGAAAGAAATTAAAGACGTTCTAGAATTAAGTGAAAATGAATGAATACACAACACACCCAAACTTCTGGGGCACAGTGAAGGTGGTTCTAAGAGGCATGGTCACAGCACTGTGTGCCTACATGAAAACAAAAAAAGGGGGAGAGATCTTATAATACTAGTGACCTAACAGCACACCTGAAAGATCTAGAAGGAAAAGAAGAAATCAGACACAAAAGGAGTAGATGGCAAGGAAAAGTCAAACTCAGGGTTGAAATCAACAAAACAGAAACAACCTGTGGGAAGGATTGTAAGCTTTGTTACAAGTGAAAGCAATCTTGGCGGGCTTTGCCCTTGGACACACCATGGATACTCCCTGAGATTAACCTTGAGATAGACTGGGTGGAGCCATCCCGGGCCTGGAATTCAGGAAGCGGACCTGGGGACTCCACCTGGACTATTGTTTTTCTAATCAACCCTCAATGGGAGAAGGAGACCGCCCTTCGCACGTGAGACAGACAGGCGGAGAGGAGAGAGCAGCAGCAGGTTCAGACTGGACTTGAGCCCATGTGAATTAGAGGATCAGTGAACCGGTGGGACTAGCTTGCAGGCCAGAGACACCTAGGGACCCATCCTGTGGAACGGATACCGGAAGGTTCACTCTTTTTTCCCTTTAATCTTTTTTCCCTCTTGTGTAAGCTAGTTGGGTTGTATAATAAAGTTAAATTGTTAAAAAACAGCCTACACAACCAACCAACCAAACAAACAAACAAACAAACAAAAATAATGAGAAGAACCAAGGAAACACACAGCTAATTAATTCTTTGAGAAAAATCAGGAAGATTTACAAACCCTTGTCTAAATTAACTAAAAGGCAAAGAGAAAATATCCAAATCAACAAAATTAGAGATGACATGGGGTTGGGGGCACATAACGACAGACCCCAAGGAAATCCAGGGAATCCTAAGGACATACTTTAAAACCTATGCTCCACCAAACTGGAAAATCTAAAAGAAATGAATAATTTCCCCTATACATACCACGTACAAAAGTTAAATCGAACAATTGAAACAAAGCTATAACCCCAAGTGAAAAAGAACCAGTTATTAAAACTCTCCTAACTGCTCCCCCACCAAAAAAAAAAAAAAAAAAAAAAAAAGAGCCAGGATAATTTTAGCTCAGAATTCTACCAGACTTTCAAAGAAGAGTTAATGTCAATAACCCTCAAATTATTCGAAGGAACATTGCCGAATTTATTTTGTGAGGCCACAGATACCCTGGCACCCAACCACATAAAGACCAACAAGGAGAATTACAGACCAGTTTCTCTTATAAACATAGACGCAAACATTCTCAATATAATACTTGCAAACTGAATCCAAGAATATATAAAAAAAATCCACCACGATCAAGTAAGCTTCATCCCAGAGATGCAGGGATGGCTCAGCATACATAAATCAATAAATGTACTCTACCATATAGACAACTGAAGGACAAAAACTACATGATCATCAAATCAATGCTTCTCAACCTATGAGTAACAATCTCTTTGGGGGAGGGTTGAATGACCCTTTCACAAGGGTCACTTAAGACCATTATAAAACACAGATAAGAAAAAAAAAACCCATCACAATTCATAAACAGCAGCAAACTTACAGTTATGAAGTAGCAATGAAACTACTTTTATGTTTGGGAGCCACCAGGACACAAGGAACGGTATTAAAGTATCACAGGATTAGGAAGGCTGAGAACCACTGCCTCAGATGCAGAAAAGGCTTTGACAAAACCCAACACCCCTTTGTGATAAAAATCCTGGAGACAGTAGAGATGCAAGGGAATGCTTTAGCATAATAAAAACAGTTTACAGCAAGCCCATAGCCAGCATCAGATTAAATGGGGTGGAACTCAAGGCTATTTCAGTAAAATCAGGAATGAGACAAGGTCGTCCACTCTCTCCTTATTCAATATAGTACTGAAGTCTTAGCTACAGCGATAAGACAACTGAAGAAGATCAAGTGTGTATGTATTTGAAAGGAAGAAATCAAAGTATCTTTATTTACAGGTGATATAATAGTAGTGACCCTGAAAATCACTTCAGGAAATTTCTACAGTTGACATATACTTTCAGCAAAGAAATGGGATACAAAATTAACTCACCAAAAATCAGTATCTTTCCTATATACAAATGACAAATGGACTGAGAAAGAAATCAAGAAAGCAACACCTTTCACAAGAGCCTCAATATAATATAATAAGTGTATAATATAGTTAATATAATATAATACAATCTTGGGGTAATGCTACGAGCAAGTAAAAGACTTGTGTGATAAAAACTTTAAGACATTGAAGGAAAAAAACCTGAAGAAGATATTAGAAGATAGAAAAATTCCCCATGCTCATGGATTGGTAGGATTAACAGAGTAAAATGGTCATTCTACCAAAAGCAATCTACAGATTCAGTATAATTCCCATCGAAATTCCAACACAATTAGTCACAGATCTTGGAAGGACAGTTTTCTGCTTCATATGGAAGCATAAACAATCCAGGAGAGCTAAAACATCCCTGAATAATGAAAGAACTGCTGGAGGTAGTGATATCTGTGACTTCAAGTTGTACTTCAGAGCTATGGTAATAAAAACAGCGCAATATCATGCTGACCAACGGAATTGAATCGAAGACCCAGACTTTAATCCACACACCTGTGGACACCTGATTTTTTTTTTTTTTAATCAAGAACCCACAAATACACCGTGGGGGAAAAAAAGACAGTATCATCAACAAATGGTGCTGATCAGTCTGCAGGTAGAAAAATGCAAACAGATCTGTACTTATCACCCGGCACAAAACTCAACTCCAAATGGATCAAAGATGTTAACATAAAACCAAATACTGAACCTGATAAAGAGAAAGTGGGAAATAGACTTGAAGTCATTGGTATGGGAAAAGGTTTTCTGAACAGAGCATCATTAGCACAGGTCCTAGGGTCAACAATTAATCAATCGGACCCCATGAAACTGAAAAGCTTCTGTACAGCAAAGGTCACCATTCATTCAGACAAAGTAGCAGTCTAAAGAATGGACAAAGATTTTTACTAACAACACATCAGATTCAGAGCTGATATCCAAAACATATATAGAACCCCCCCCAAAAAACCCCTTGATATCAAGAAAAAAAATTGCACAATTAGAATGGGGTCATAGTGTGCACATATACTGAAGAAGAAATAAAATAGACATCTGAAGTGGATGGCTGTTCGGAGCCAGCCCAGGGTCATTCAAGGTTAAAAGAGTCTACTGGCTATGGAAGAATACTGATGCCCCATTCCAAAGCTGACTTCCTCCTTTTAGCCTCTGCAGATGTTTAACAGGTTAGCTGACTTCCTCCTTTCAGCTTCTGCAGATGTTGTTTAGCAGGTTAGCTCGGGACTTCCCGAGAGATAGTTAGCTAAGATAAGATAGAAAGTGTTCCCCTGACCTGATGGTATTATCTGGAGACATTCTCAGGCCCCTCCTACTGCTTAGTTCCTGCCTCCACCCCATATAAGCTTTTGCTTTTGATAAACGGACCTTGATAGGAACGCTAATTGGTCTCGCCTCTTTCTTTCCCGTCTCATCATTTCAGGTATGGCTCCCCTCGCGTAATTACTGGTCCTGCTGGACGGGACAGATGGTGGGAGAGAGATGTGTGGGAGAGGGGGTGGGGAGAGAATGGGGATGACGATCTGGTGTTGCGGAGCAGTGAGTAGGAGGGAAAGGGAGGGGAAAACCGGAAGAGAGAATGGAAATTGGCAGGGAGCATCTCTGGGACAAGGGAGGCCCCAGGAGTCTATGGAGTAACCCTGGATGAGGTTCCTAGTGGTGGGGGATACGGAGCCTGAACTTGCCACCTCCTGTATCCAGGTGGTACTTCTAATGAAGGGAGTAGGACACCAACCCACCCATAATACCTTTGACCCAAAGTTTGTCCTGCCTACAGGAAATATAGGGATGAAGATGGAGTCGAGATTGAAGGAATGGCCAACCAATAACTGGCCCAGTTTGAGACTCATCACATGAGAAACAGCCAACTCTTGCCACTGTTAATGATACTCTGCTGTGCTTGCAGACAGGAGCCTAGCATAACTGTCTTCTGAGAGGCTTCACCCAGCAGCTGATGGAAACAGATGCAGAGACCCACAGCCAAACAACAGGTGAAGCTTGGGGAGTTTTGTGGAAGAGTGGGAGGAAGGATGGAGGGAGTTGCAGGGGTTTGTTTTGTCCCATCCTGATGCATTAGTTTTTTTTTTTATCTTCTTATATTTTGTTGCATTATGTAAATATTACAATATCTATCTATCTATCTATTTATCTATCTATCTATCTATCTATCTATCTATCTATCTATCTATATTCCTTAGAAGCCTGTTTGTTTTCTAATGAGCAGCCGGAAGGGGATGGCTCCACATGGGAGGGGAGGTGGGAGGAAGCAGGCTAGAGGGAGGAGGAAGCATAATCAGAGTATATTATGAGAGAAAAAGATTTATTTTCAAAAAAAGGGGAAAAGGGCATCTTTTCACATTCAGGTATGTATCTCACTGGTAGAGGAGAGGTCAGTATGTATTAGTTCTAAGTTCTGTCTGCAATACCAAACTTTTTTTTCTATGTAAAATAAAGGATTAAATTTAAAAAAAATAAAAAATTTGAACAATTCAAAAGATAGGGGGCTGTTTTTATGTACCCTTATTAAAAATCAGGTTGTTGTACCTGAGCAGGTTTATTTTTGGGACTTCTAGTCTATGGATTGGTAAATCCATACATCTGTTTTTGTGCCAGTGCCTTGCAGTTTTTATTGCTATGGCTTTGTAGTGTAAATTGAAATCAGGTATGCTGACACTCCTAGAATTATTTTTGCTTAGGAATTGCTTTAGATGTCCTGTGTCTTTTGTGCTTCAATATGGATTTAAAAATTATTTTTCTGGGCCGGGCGTGGTGGTGCACGCCTTTAATCCCAGCCCTCAGGAGGCAGAGGCAGGCGGATTGCTGTGAGTTCGAGGCCAGCCTGGTCTACAAAGTGAGTCCGGGACAGCCAAGCAAGCCTACACAGAGAAACCCTGTTTCAAACAAAACAAAACAAAACAAATTATTTTTCTGTTTCTCTGAAAAATGACTTTATAATTTTCAGGAAGACTGAATTGAGTTTGTAGATTGCTTTCGGTAGGATGACCATTTTTATAATATTGATTTTACAATCCATGGGCATCAGAGGTCCTTGAAATCTCCTGCTGTCTTAATCTATTTATTTCTTCAGTGTCAAACAGTAACTTCTAAAACCCAACATTCTAACACAACGCAGTTCAAAGATACACTAATTTGATGCTTACATGCTGAGAAATGATGACAGTAGGAAAGTATTAAAAGTCTTTGGTTGTTGTTGTTGTTGTTGTTGTTTTATAATAAAACCACTGTGTTTCCCTGAGAGCAGGAAACTGTGTGTGTTCAGTAAAACCACACAGTTTATGGCACAGAATTGTCTTGAACTGAGATGAGGTGTTTCAGACAGAACTTTTTGGCATTTTATGGTGTGGTGCGATACTCTGTGCAAAGTATGCATGGCGCATACTCAGAATCAAGGCTACAGTGAAACCATGTGATGCAACCCCGGGTTGTGTGTTGCCATGAACACTTTGAATTCATCATCTGCTTGACTTTGAGTTCAGTCTTTGTCATTACATACCCAGAAACTTTCAAATTCCTGTCTTTTTGTTGTTGTTGTGACTCTCACATTTAGTATGTGATCTGATGGGGGTGGCAAACAATAGTTTAAGATGGGTTTATGGCCATAAGCTGTTGGGGAAGAAAAGACATTAAAAGTCTTATTCAGCTATACTTTTACCTAACAGTCAAGGTATGCCCACTAGTGCAACAGTGGCACAAGTATCATGGGAGCAACCAAGCACGTTCTGATCGGATTTCAGACCCACTCCACAGGAAGAGGGCTTGTGTTTGGCACTATAAACCCAGTCCAAAGTCTGTGGCTGGAACAGTCATAGCTGGCAGAAGGGAAGCTATTTGGCCAAGTAGTCATGTCATGCCTGTCAAGTTGCTTTCTAAATATTTGTGTTTATGCAAATAGATTAGTTCTACTCTCAGCTCTCATCAGAGAAGCTTCTTTTTGCAGTGGGCTATAGAAGCAGAAGAGATTCACAACTTGTCAGTGTGTTCAGAATAAGTAACTGCCGAAGCTCAGTCCTAAATGGCTAGTCTCTGTCATGTCTTTGAGGCACAGGAAATGTCATGAGAGAGGGGAAAGAAAGTAAGAGCTGGGGGAAGGGCAGGGAAGTTGTGGAAGACTTCTGCATAACATCATTATTTCAGTTTTGAGTCACAGCAGCTGGGATCACAAGATTGAGCTCTTCAGCGTCTCATTGAGAATAAAGGAGGGGCTCACAAGGCTCCACCCACCCCTGAAGATTATAGTTAAGAATTGCTAGAGGTTTGGGTCTTATGAATTCCTCTTCCTCCTCCCTGAGGAGCTATTACTGATTAGTTGTTAGTGGGGGAAAGAGGCAATAGTTGTTTTTTTTTTTTTCTTTTTTCTTTAAATAAAGATTTATTTATTTATTTATTATTTATACAGTACCTGCAGGCCAGAAGAGGGCACCAGATCTCATTATAGATGGTTGTGAGCCACCATGTGGTTGCTGGGAGTTGAACTCAGGACCTTTGGAAGAATGTTAAGGAGTAGGTTAAGTGCTCTTAACCTCTGCGCCATTTCTCCAGCCCCTCAATAGTTTCCTTAGTGGTGTAACCACTGGTAAGTATCCCATGCTCCTACAACTAATCCCTCATTTACATTCATGTTAGCACCCTGATTAACTCATTAGGTCATACCCAGACACACACACACACACACACACACACAAAGACATGAGAGTAAAAAGGGTTGGGGAGAGGAACAAGATAACAGGAATATGAAAAAGATAAGTGTATGTGCACAAAATAAAAACCATAACAAAACCCATTATTAGATTAATGTGTGTTGGTAAGGGTTATTTTTTTTAAAAAATGCTAATTCTAGACAGAGGTTGTCAGAGTGTTTGCCCTCAAGGTGAGGCTGAGGTATGTGAAGTTAGATTCTGCTAGCTTTTCTCCAACTCCCCACCAAACTCACAGGGGCCTCTCAGTGTCCTTATGTTGCTCACCAGCTATGTGGCCCCCTACTTGATTCTCAGGAAAACTCTCAAGTTTTGGGCCATCCCTGGATGCCCATCTGGCTTGTATTCCCCTAGACTCCTTCCCTTTGCTGGGGCCAACGTGTGTGAGGAATCTCAGCTATGTGGCAAGCCTTGTCGTGTGCCCCTTACCACATCTGCAGCAGCACAACACAAGTGGTTCCCACAGAATGGTTCTCTCCTGGGCCAGGTGTGGTCTCCGGGCCTCTCAGGACTGGTCTCCAGCAGCCCTGTGAGTCTGTCTGTCAATGCTGGTTGCTGAGTTGAATTCCATTCCTGGATGAATGATAGCCCATAGGAATGTCATCAGTTATCCCCACTAGGCAGTGTTCGCCTTTCAACAAAGTTTTCATTACTCCATTACCCCAGGAAAAAAGAATCTGGAAATTTCCAGTGCTCCGGCAGCTCCAGTAGGAGAGGGACGTGGGAGCAAGAGCTGTTCTCCATCGCTTCTCAATTTACATCCATAACTCAATGCTTTTTCACTTACACGTTTGCTGAGAAGTCAAGCACAGCTCTACTATCAGCAAGTTTGTATTAAGCACCTGCTGCGCATGTGGCAATAAACTAGGTGTTTGAGTGTCTCTTCTGTGGTTGGGCTGACTTATAATCACCACGTAGGGAATCTGCTCTCCTTTTCTCTCACTCCTCCCTACCCCCTCTTTCCTTGTGTTAGTTCATATTCTGTGTGTTTCTTGGGGACAGAATACTTGATGCTGGGCACTGTACAGAGAAGGAAAGGTTCAGTTACTCCATAGTTTCAGATATTGAACGCCTTAGACCCAACGGCTGCATCTGTTTGGCCTTGTGGTGCGAGTTGCCCCGGCTGTGCCACAACCCCATGAAGAAGGCAGAAAGAAATTGGCTGTGCACAGAAGGGGACCTTGCAGGCGGCATGGCCTTCCTTTGCGACAGGCAACTCTCATGAGAGCCGAGTGGAGTCCCACGGGAGTCGTACTGTTCTCTTGAACAATACAAGTTGAAGTCACAGAGACCCCCACCTCACCCCAGTCAGGATGACTATTATCCATCATAACCAGCAAAAGATAAAGAGTGCTATGAGGAACTTAGAGAACAGAGCTCAAACGCTGCTGGTGCAGTATAAAAGAGCACAGCTATTACAGAGAATAGTGTGAGAATTGCCTCAAAAGGTGAGAGGTACCGTATGATCCACTGTCCCGGAGAAAAGGGACTGCCTTCCCGTGTTTGTCCCAGCCCTACCCACGACAGCCATGACATGGGATGAGCCTACATGACAACTGGTGGATGACTGGATAAAGAGCATGTGCTTATACACACATATTCACACACCCACACACAATGGAGCATCATTCATCCATAACAATACAGTCTGTCATCTGTGACAAAAAGGGACGGATTAGGGGCTCTTACATTAGGTGAAATAAGCCAGACACAGAAAGACATGCTCTCTCCTGTATCTGGAAGCTAAATTAGGCAAATTAAAGTTAAAGTGGAATAACGGAATAGTAGCTGCTGGAGGCTAAGAAGAGGGGCAGGGTGGTGGTGTGGGATAGAGAGAGGTCGGACACTGGGTACAACCAGGCAGGAAGAGTGTCCCAGGCGGGAGACTGTGGTTCACAATAACGCATTGTACATTTTATGAAGAAGGAGAAGAGAACTCAAAGAGTACTAATACAAAGAGATCATGAGGAGACAAAAGTGCTAATTACCCCCAGCTTGGTGCTCATTGTGCGAATGCATTGAAACAGCATTGTCATTCCAAGGAAGTACAATTATCATATTTATGGAAACTATCTCATCTGAGGGTAATGTCCTTAGTAACCTCCCAACATCCACCCTCTCTGCCTGAAAGATCCCACGACCTCCCAACGCTGTCACTATGGGGGCCACGTTCCCACAGTTAAACCTTATGGAGACCTACTCAAATGAAAGCACTCCTGTCCACCCCCACCCCCCAGCCCCACCCCTTAGGAGGCTGGCTTTCCTGAGGAAGCTTCTTGTCCCATTGTCCATGGCACCTGGGCCGTTTTGGCTGCAGCAGCCATATTCTTAACCCTGCCTGTCCCCAACCATGCTGAAGGAGAGTGCAGGTCACCACTGTAGGAGCTGCCCTCACTGTCTCCTTACCCACTCTCCACTAAGCTGCAGCATCCGAACAGGGCTTCAAATGCCAAAGTGCAGGGGCCCAGTTGTCTCTCCAGAGGCCTGTGAGATTTTCCTGTCCCTGCCTTCTGTAGAGACACTCACAGAAATGGTGCTGAGGCCAAGAAGCAGGAAGGTTTATTTGCTTATATTTCTTTCAATTCTTTCGAGGAGCAGGGACTTCAACAGTAGAATTTCTCTTCTATTTCATATCCTGCTCTAGACAGAAATGGGTAGGTGTACCCGTCAGCTCCTGTAAAAGGTGTCTAATTAGGGGACTGTGGCTGCTACAGCAGAGCTATGGGAGTAACGGTCAGGAGCCAGCCTCTGGGACTCTGGGCTGGACCTAAGTCTCTAGTTGGTCACGTGCATGGCTCCGTCTGGCCTTGGGAACGGAGCTGGAGAGAGGCCTGGCTAGGTGGGCAGGGGCAAATTCCAGCTGTCCTGTCTGGAGCTACCTGTTGGGTGCTGGAATCCATATGGCTGTGCTTTGGAAAGAACAGGGGTGCCCACCGTGCTGGCTGTGGGCACAGTGGGAAGGCTTGAAAATGTATGATTAGTTAATGAAAACTTGAATATTGCAGCAAGCAGCCAAATCTGTAGGAGAGTGGCAGCTGCTGCTTTGCGCAGATGCCCTAGGAAAGGTCCCAAATTTGCAGGATCTGCATATTTTCTGTGCTCCTGTCTGGGAGGCCAGCACTGAGCAGTCATTACAGAACACTCCTGGAGGGCATCAAGAAGCCACGGATGGTTATTTGTTTAGATTTGTCCGAATAGTTGTGGGCTGCCAAATCACTCAGACAGCTGCAGTCACTTGCTTTCTTCACGCTGCTCAATCCGTGCCGTGCACGTTATCAGCTGCATCTCTGCTCCACCCCTGAATGTCTTGGGAAATCATGCTAACTTCGCCGAGAGTCAGCCTGGAGTCTGGTACTTTTTCCGCAACATTGCTGCATTTGCTCAACTGTATCATTAGCTCGGAGGTGATAACCAACTGCAGCCCCATCCCTTTTCCGACTTTGGCAGTTGTCTTCTGAATAGGGGTGGAGTGTGGGGGTGGGCAGAGAGAACCATGGGCTGTGTGTGCCACTCTCCCCCATGGTGGTGGGAGTGAGAGGGGAAATTCAATTTCATATGGACTGGGAATCAGCAGGATGGGAATTCTGTGGGCAGCATGGCTTCGCCTGTCAAGTATTGCTTTGGATAAAGAAAGAACACTTTCCCCCCGAATCAGTGTGTGTGTGTGTGTGTGTGTGTGTGTGTGTGTGTGTGTGTGTGTGTGTGTCTAGGCCCATCTCTTTGTTCCATCTTTCCCGTTCTTGTCAACCTTTTAGTAATATTTATAGGAGGCTCTAAAGTTAGGCCAGAGTAGAGTTTGTAAATTAGGTTAAAGGAGGCGCTTTGTGGGATTTCCACTGTCTGACCAACAACTTGGCCCAAGTAGAACCATTGAATCATAGCATAAAGTGGAAACTTGAAAATAATCTCCAGTCTTCCCATTGTGGGTGAGGAAACTGAAGTGTGGAGAGATGACTCCCCTTAAAGATACAGGTCAGAAGCAATGGTCCCCAGGTGTGCCAGGTACCAGGTGGATGTACCCAGGTGTGCCAAGGGCCATGTAACCTAGATGCAAACGACAGAAGCCTACTTCGGAAAATTCTCCTGGAAATGTATTACAAATACTGGATGGGTAATGCAAATTGTCAGAAATGGCAACTAGTGTGGAGGGCTAGATCTGGAAATAAGCTGGGAAGAAGACCTTTCTAGAAGGTTAGCGGGGCTGTGTGAGGAAGGTCTGCTAGTAGGGCAGTCTGTCAGGGTACAAATAGGCATCAACGATTCCCATCTCCCTGGTCTTTGATGACTGTTGATGCCCTGGAACTGAGCACCCATCACTCAGCTTTGCTGTGTACCTATCATGACCCCCTAGAGGTCACTGCAGACAGTCCCTTAGCATGTCCCCATGTCTCCCTGCCTGAGGGCACTCAGGCCCTGAAACACGACTGGCTCATGGCAGAGGAGGTCACAGTAATGATTATGATCACTGGGCTCCTCAAGAAAACAACCATAGTGAGGAACAGGAGTTGATGTGTAAGTCCACAGGACGGCTCTCTGTTAGCACAGGGTTTCAAGTAGCCTGAGCAAAGAGCATCATATGTCCCTTAGTCCACAAGCTCTCCCCTCAACTCTTCTGTTCTCACTTTGCTTCCTGGGACCATTGCTTTGTGATAGCCAACCCTGAAAACTCAAACTCAAACAAACATGTCCTTCTTTAAGTTGTTTTTGTCATATCAAGATGAAAATTAACCCATAAACCTCCCATATATAACACACTCAAGTGTTTCAGCGGCTCCTTTTGGAAATCCTAAATTAAGAAAAGTGTGCTGTGCTAGTCTCGAGATTGTACCCAATGTGGCAAGAAAATGACGCCCCCCACGGCGGGGGTGGGGGTGGGGGGGAAGATATAGATGCCTCTGGGAAGGTGCTTTTAGGGGAACCTCAGAACACACATCTGCAACCTAGCTTACCTGCCTCCATACATTAACTGTGGGGTGTCTTCTGGGTTCACTCTAGAACTCTTTCTTTCAAGACACCCCTTGTAGCTACTGTTTCCACCATCCCCTCCCCGACTTGGGGCCAGAGCCTGCTCACACTTAACAGCATGCCTGATTGCTTAGTTAGCCACGAACCACGCTGAAGTCATCCAGACACGTGGCAGCTCCACTGACATTTCCTAGTCTCCTTTCCAACAGCAGGGAACTAAGCTAAGTCAGTGAGGTCGGAGGGGCAAGTGAAAGAGAGCACGGTTTCTAAAGCAAGTCCTTCCTACAGAAATTGTCTGCTTTCTCCTTCGCTTACCCTCCCCCACCTTCGTCCCTTCCCTCACCCGACCTGCCTGTGGCTCACTTAATTAGAATACCCATAAACCTTCATTGACCCATAAATGAGGTCTACTCAACTATATTCTTAAATAATAAGCAGCTATCGCTCGGCTTGGTTACTTTCCTGTTGTTGTGATGACACAGCATGACCAAGGCAATTTGTCAAAGAAAGCATTTGATGTAGCTTATGGTTTCAGAGGGTTAAGGTCCACGACTTTCACCTTAGCAACAACTGAGAGCTCACATCTTGATCCACAAGCATGAGACAAAGAGGGAGAAACACTGGGGCTCTCAGGAGTCTTTTAAAACCTCAAAGCCAACCTCAGTGATGTACCTCCTCAGGCAAGGCCACACCTCTATACAGTTCCACCAACCAAGGAATGAATATTCAAACACACCAGCCTTCCCCGGGCCATTCTCCTTCAAACCACAGAATCTAGAACTATGATATAAATCACAAAAATTCTGTGGGCCTTTGTCAGTCTAAGGTGCCTTCTCTTACCACAAGAACCAGTATCCTAGACCTTATAGTCAACACTCCAACCATTCCTTTTCTTTTGTTTTAATAAGATTATTTAATCTCAAATCAGGTTTTGAGCATAGAAACAGAATAATAGGAATGGTCTAGAATTATAGAGTTTATTGAAGGCAAGTGACATCCTGTAGTTGCAGTGCCAGTTAAACAATTGCATAGCCACTGTCAGTTTGGTCACGGATCCCAGCCTTGGGACTGAAGAGACTGGAGGAGGAAATCACCTCAGAGCTGATGAGATACGGGCCCGGCTGCTGCTCTAGGAGCCACACTCACTGAGGCAGAATCGTGAGTTTCTGAAGGAGAACAAAGAGCTTGTTTGGGTCTACATGATACCCTTGACCTTGACTAGGTAGCGGTGTAGTGACAATGTATGTGAGCTACGACAGCCCTCGGTTCCTGGGTCCCCACCTGCTGAGCACAGGGTGGAGATCACATTCGAGTGCTGTGCAGAATGTCTTCCATGGATGGCCTTTGCTAGCCCAGAACCATGCAGGGAAGTAATTCTGGGAGGTTTAGTTCCAGTTTACCTGAATTAATATGACATAAATAAGTGGCAAAAATGTATCTACCTTGTCCAATTATATTTCCATAAAGTCAGTTTTATTTTTAAACATGTTATATTACCTCATAAAATGTATGCCATGGTGGCCAAAGCTATTCATGGTGTACTCTTTTTTTTTTTTTTTTTTTTTAACTTTACTTTCTGTCTTCGGGCCTTATCCACACTGCTTTGTGTGGCTGTGGGTTTGTTCCCAATGAGTGCTCAGTTCCGTCCCTCCATATGAATACAGCAGCATCATTTGTTCAGGTGCTCGCTTGTTGCTGGGCATCTAGGTCGCTTCCAGGCCTCTCTGCTGGGAGGAGTGTTTCTTCGAGCATTCTTGTAAGTGACTCCAGGTGTACTGGGGCAAAAGCCCCGCATAAAATTACACCAGGGTAGAAAAGCGCTGTTCCGGGCTACCTCCAGCTGTCCAGGAACAATTATGTAGATGGCTCCCTCCTCTCTCCAGTTTAGCTTGTTTTCTCTCTCTCTCTCTCTCTCTCTCTTTTTAAAATTTTAACAAATAGAAGGGTGTGGGCAGATTTGTCAGTTTTTAAATAGTTCTTCTTAGTCTGAGAAATCCTATTCAATTTCAAAGTCTGAAAGGTACTCGCCTCTGAGTTTTGCTGAGAGTTTTAATGTTTTATTTTATCTTATTTTTTGTTGTTGAACCCTCAATGCATCTGGAAGGAATTTTGGCGTATGATGTGAGGCAGGGATCCAGTTTCATATTTTTCTGTATGGATAACCTTTTTTACCCAGCTGTATTTATTTTCCCACTGATCTGGAAGACTGTGTCTGTCAGATACCACAGTTTGTCACGTGAGGGTCTGTTTTGAGCTCTCTATTCTAGTCCATGGTCTGTTTGCCTGTCCCGATGCCAGTACCATCCCGTCTTAATTACTGCAGTTTCACAAAAAAAGCATGTTTTCTGGTGCAGCGTGTCTTCCCTGGATGCTCATCCTGCCTAAGTGTTTCCCTTTCACTATTTTAAATGAATTTTAGAATCGGCTTCATTGAGCTCCTTGAAAACATATTAGCATTTGGTGGAAACTTTGGAGAAACGGAGGGATGCGGGAACCGTGCTCTTGTCTCCTTAGTCTCGTTGAGCTGTGCCCTCCAATTAGCTTGGGTCATGTTATTGCCTATTCATATAGTGCCGTAATTGTCTCTGCAGAGGGCAGGGACGTATTTTTATGGTTCTTGATGTCGTTCTCAGCCACCATCTTCCGTTTAATTTCACTTCCTGATTGTCTATCCCAAGGACACAGAAATGCAGCAAATTTGTTATAATTTGCTCAGAGATCCTTCTTGCTTTTCTGTGCAAAATGACATCCTCTGTAAATAATGACAATTTTATATATTTCTTCTTTCCTTGCCTTCATTTTAAAAATTAATTCTCTTAGTTATTGGACAAAACCTGATGGGTTTCATTCTGACGTATTTGCAGATAGATGTGCATCATTGCACTTTGTTCATAGTCACGGCCCCACTCTCCTCCCTTGTTGCTTCTTGCTGGTGCCTCTCTTCCCCTTCTCCACTGGCGAGAGCCATTAATACTGTACCTAACATAAATAAGACTAGGCCACCTTGAATTACTCGAATGTTTTCCCACGTAGCATGGCATTCTCAGGTTGTTGCTGTGTAGATATCCTTTACCAAGACAAAGATGTTTGCTCAGGGTTGGAGAGACGCCTCAGTGGGCAAGGATGCATGTGGTGTAAGCAAGGAGACCCGGCTTGAATTAGCACCCACATACAACCTGGGCACGGCCATGTGTGCCTGCAATGCCAGTGTTGTGAGGCGGACATAGTTAGACCCTAGGAGCTCACTGGACAGCCAATCTAGACCAAACGATGAGCTGCAGGCTCAGTGAGAGATTGTCTCAAAAAATAAGCAGGAAACTGCATGGAGTAGTGTATGCCTTTAATCCCAGGATTGCCGAGGCAGAGGCAGGAGGCAGAGGAAGCAGAGAGATCTCTGTGAGTTCGAGGACCAGCAGAGCTGTATAGTGAGACCCTATTCAACAACCCCCAAGGTTGGGAGAGCAACAGAAGAGATACCTGATATCCTCCTGCCTCTGCATATGTACACCAGGATATGCACACTTACACATACGTGTGTACACCTACACACCAACACCACTGCCACACATGAAGATATTTCCTCTATTTCTAATTTCCTGAGTTTTTAACTCCTGAAAAGGATTATTGTGGAGAGATATATACAAGTTTGTGTAATTGTCTGCAAGGCAGATTTGTCTTAACCCTTTAATTTAATTTTCTATCTAATATGTATGGTGTTTTGGCTGATTGGGGCCACTTCCACGCTTGGTGCCAGTGGATGCCAGATGAGGGTGTTGGATTCCCTGGATCTGGAGCTACAGACAGTTGTGGGCTGCCATGTGGTGCTAGGAATTGAACCTGGGTCTGTAGAAGTCCATTGAGCCATCTGTCAGGCCTCAATATACCTTTTAATCCTTCTAAAGTCAGGATTCAGTGACAGTGACTTCACAGTGTTACCATCATCACCGTTTCTAAAACTTTTCACCACTTCCTTTCCCTTCCCTTCTAGGCCTCGGTAATTTAATCTACTTTCCGTTATTCCATTGCCTACTCAAGATTTTTCAGTTATACATGGAATCACATAACACGGTTTTGTTACTGGATCATTTCACGGACCATAAGATTTTGAAAGTTCTTCCATGTCGCGTGTACCAAAATTTCATTTAATTTCCTTATTTAATTTTATTCGTATTTTTTTTTTGCTGACTAATATTGCTGCATGTATATACAACGCAGTTCGTTTACATTAAACTGCTGATAAACTGCCTTTTGATTACTGTGAAGAATTCTGCAATGAGTTTTCGAACCATGAATTTGTATGCCTTTTTTTTTTTTTTGTAGTTGTTGTTGTATTCAAGAATAATCGCATATCTGAATCTTCTTTTTGCACGAGCGGTGGCAATCCGGGTAACAAAATGTAACAGAAGATGATTAGTTTGCATGAGTGTGAGTGTGTGGCTTTGTGGAGACCAGAGGTTGATACTGAGTGCCTCCTTCTAAGCTCCCCAGCTTGTTTGTTGAGATAGGATGTTTCACTGAACTGGCTAGGGAGCTCCCGGGAACCACCTGTCTTTTGCTGCTCAGAGCTGGAGATCACCCAGCTTTTTATGTGGGGACAAGGGATCCGAATTCGGGACCTTATGCTTAATCGGCAAGTGTTCTTACCCCCTGGGCCGCTCTACAGCTCTTACAACCACTAGCTACAGACAGAACAGAAAACATAGGCAGATAAGGAAACAGAGCAAATAGCCTCCAGTTAGTCTGGATACGAGCACAGACTATTAATCTGCCTAAAGCTGCGCTGTCATCTTGCAAAGCTGGGAGTGAGAAGGAAAACTGTGCTTATATGGCAGAGGCAGAGGTGTTGGGCTGGATAGAGTTAAATTCTCACCGTCCCTTAGTGTAAGTCCATGGAGAATAAAACCAGCCAAACCAGGAGTTAAAGGCACACACAATACCTACTGATACAAACATAAATAGGAAATAAGCAGTAGAATTGAAGCTAGCTGCCCCTGCAGAAGGAAATGAGTACAGGGGCTGCCGTTTGTGACAATAACAGGGATACGAGTATTTGATCCTTTAAGTTAGTTGCTTAAGAAGAGATGAATTGACTTTTCTTTCTTTATGTGCACATGTGTGTTCTGTGTGTGCATTCCTGCAGAGGTCAGAAGAGCATGTCTGTCTCTGGATCTAGTGTCGTTAAGTGTTTGTGTGCCTGCCTGAACGTGGGTGCTGGGAACGCGTCCTCTGGAAGAGCAGGAAGGACTCTTAACTGCTGAGCCATTGCTCCAGCACCAGGCAGCTGCTTTTTATGTTTGACAAAGACTAAACTAGAAAGATGAATGAAACACCCATATTGAACTCCCCAAATACCTTCTAGAACATACACGAAGTCCACCCGCTTCTTCCGTCTCCTTCGCTTATGCGGCGTTCTCTTTTGTCTCTTTCAAAGGAAAAGTATAAAGCTCTATAGGGATGATCTGCTTTCAATGAGGAGAAAAGAGAATTTATATTTTATTCCAGAGGGGGAAATGTGCCCACAGACAGGCACCTCCTCAATTTCCTGCTCTTGGACCTGCCATGCACCCCCTTTCTTTCCCCCTTTCCAACTTCCTGCTTCCATCAAAGGTAGTGCTCCTCCACCCTTAAGCATCCTGTACACCTCCTGGGACAGTTCATTTTCTCCATCACCTCCTCTCACTCTCTAGTGAGCCAGGCATGTGAACATTCCAGTGTGTGCTTGTCTCAATTATTTTAAACGCTCTTCCCTGATCTTACAGTGCCTTCCAGCAACTTCCTCACTGCCTCGTTAGTTCATTTATCTTTCCAGTATTGGTTGAGAGCCTACCACGGGACACTTACTGTTTGGGTTTAGGGTCCAGTCCCCTGCTGTCGCGGCACATCTACTCAGGGGAACTTACAGTTTAGTTGAGAGAATCCGTCAAGTTATATCCTCACAAATTATGTGTTGCCTGTCTTTACATGGAGAAGAGCCATGCTGTGTGTAAGGATGGAAGGGGACCTCCCAGGAGGTTGGGCAGAGGATAATAGTGTTGGCATCTTTCACTGAGGACATTCCAGGTCGGGTGAGCCTGCATGTGTGAGGAGTTGGAAAAGCAGACTCTAGAAAAGCAGAGGGAGCAGAAGGTGAGGTCTTCTGGGTTTGGAAGGGAACCTGACAGAAGGGCAGTGGCACCAGGGTCCACTTGTGACGGTGGAGAGTGAGATAAGGGCCCCTTTAAGACTCAGCAAGAACTTTGGAGGGTTGTTAACATCCATTATATTAGTCTATGTTTATTCCACGACCCACTACACTGGACCCTTGCCCCAGTTCTTCTTCTAGAAAGTTCTTTTTGTCCTATGTCTCCAAAGAGCTCTATTGCTAAAGTCAACCTCTATTTAAACTATGCGACACATAATTTAATTCACTTACTCTTCTAGACACTGCGGATATGCATCCCAGGCACAGGTGACCTGGCGACTTCCTTTCTTGAAGTATACCACCCCACAACCCCCACCCATGTCATCCTTTTCTCTTCCTGCTATGGTTGCCCTTCATCCCCCTTTCGGGTTTTTCTTCTGCCTGCTCATTGAATGCTGCTGTGTGTTCCTGCTAGGCCTCTCCTGTGCTGTCTTCTCGCTGTACCAAACAGTTTGGTTTCTCAAAGTCTCTCAGGGTCGGGTGCTTTGCACGCATGCCCCTTCCCTGTTCAGTTCCTCACTGCTTCATCTCCCACAGCCTTCAGGTTCCACTCACGTGCAAAGTCCACTAGGAAGTGGGTTCTCTCTGTGGATCTATTAGCAAGGACGACGGCATCAGGCGGATCCTTAGCTGCTGGCCCTCTAAAAGCATACGAGTATTCTCAACTCCCAAGTGTGACTCCAGGACCCACATTTTCCCCCTAAGCGCTGGATGCACACGGTCATCTACCAATGAGGCAAACACCCCCCAGTGCTCTCACTTACAAAGTACATGTGCACTGAATTCATCTTCCTTCAAAATATGCCCTTCTCTGGAGTGTCCGCATCTGTGAATAACATGTGTATCCACTTACCTGTTTGACCCAGACTTCATCAGGTCTCTCTTCTCCCCTAACCCTCATTTCCTTTCCTTCACTCACTAAATAGTCATTGACTTTTTGGTTTCTGTCCTTTGTTTTTTCCAACTAGGCTGCAAGCTCTGTCACCATCATATCCTCTCCTCCCAGCCCAGTGCCTGGCAATGGGTAATGTGCAATAAATACTTATTTATGGACTAGCTGGATGTGCCACTCACTCAATATTCTTTGGAGGCATGGGACTCATTTTCAGAAGTGAGCATGGGCGATGAATGTTGAAATCCTATTTGTGGTTGCTCATTGTTTTTTAAAACCCACTTGTGGCCTCTGATTGCTTTAAAGCCCTGGAGCAGCAGTATGAACGGACCTGGTTGCTCCACATGGGCTCAGACCAAGACATGTGCAAACAGGGAACCACATCAGAAGGGGAGGAAGACAGTGCCAACTGACAGAGGCCATGGAGGCAGGGCTGGTGAGCTGTCCCGCGGTGGGGCTGACTCTGCTCTTGGTTAAAAAAATGATGCTAACTCAACTGGCTTTGGCCTCAACTGGGACCACAATAATAGAGTCGGGGAGGTAGCAGGGAATGCCCACATCCTTTCAGAGAGATGATCTTGAGGTGTGGCCTAGGTTTCTTGGTGGTCGGTGAGGCTGGCCTCCTACAGAGAGAGTATGCGGATGCTAGCCCTCTGGTGTTGCCATTGTTGGCTTTATTTCTCATCATATTCTCTTGGTGTCTGTTAGAGAAAGGCGATTCTTCTGAACCCTCCACTTCATTTGAGATCATAAGAAGGGGCCAGAAGGCAGGGTTTTGTTTTGTTTTTGTCTCTTTGTCTCAGTAAAGAACACGGGTGTGGGATGAAAGTCTAAGA
The DNA here is from genome assembly GCF_903995435.1 of Acomys russatus. Classification (NCBI taxonomy): domain Eukaryota; kingdom Metazoa; phylum Chordata; class Mammalia; order Rodentia; family Muridae; genus Acomys; species Acomys russatus. Next base: position 16,835,987 of record NC_067148.1, on the reverse strand, counting down.
ACAGCAGCTCAAAGGATGACGTGGCCTATGGGAGAGAAACAGAGACATTGTCCCACAGTCTCCCTCTGTTGCCTTGCAGTCACTCCCTACGGGCTGGCTACCGACCTTTAGTTCCCAGCTGCCTGGGGTGAAAATTGGAGGAGGAAAACTGGAATTACCCAGAAAGTGTGGTTTTTCCCCCTCCAACGCTGCTGCGACGCAGTTGCCATTAGGCCAGCAGGGAGCTGTGCTGATGACAGTGGCGATGATGAGGGCAAATGAGAGCTTACATCCATCTCAACAACTTTGGATTAGAGTCTAATAGCAGGAGGTGGGCTGCTTCCCCCACCTCGTTCTGTTCTGAAAGTTTATTCATTCACCCAGTTATCAGCGGTTTTGAGCATCTCTTAAAAGGTAGGCAGGTGGCTAAGTCTCCAAGAAGATGCTCCAGGAAAAAAAAAAAAGTAGACTTTGTTCTGGCCTCACTGAGCGTGCAGTTACAATTTGTGACTTGTGCTATGAAGTGGCAATGGAGGCCTCTGGCAGTGTCCCTCTGAGAAAATCAGAGAGGAGGAGAGAAAGTACACACACACACACACACATACACACACACACATACACACACACACACACGCACACACACACATGCACACACACACACACATACACACACACACACACACACACACACGCGCGCGCGCGCGCGCGCGCGCGCACACACACACGCACCATGGCAGGAAAAGGATTTGATATAGCTGAGAGAAAGCAGCCGGCACCAAGTCCAAGTGCACCAGGGAAGGATGCTGCTGAAGGTGATGGTGGAGAGAGGCAGAGGTCAGGCAATGCATCTGCCAAAGGTCATTTACAGGGACTGGGGAGATGGCTCAGGGGACAGAGTGCTTGCTTCACAAGCCTAAGCGTAGGGGTTTGGATCCTCAGAGGACACTTAAAAGCTCGGCAGGCATGGTGGCTTGTCTGTGGTCTCTGAGCTTGGGAGGTGGAGTCGGGCATCCCTGGGGTAAACTGGACTAGGCTGGCTGAATCTGGCAAGCTCAGAGCTCAGCTGGAGACCTGACTTCAGAAAATAAAGTGGCACGCGGTTGAGGGACATCCCTGACACCACCTCTGACCTCCACCTACTCATGAACATCTTCATGTATGTGTACCAACATATAGGCATAAAAGTGGATATGTACACACACACATGCACGCACACAGTTTTGTCATATTAAGCATGTTGTGCTATGTCTTAAGTACAAGGAAGAACGGAAAACAATTTTAAAGAGAAGATAACATTTGGTTTTTACAAGGTCACTTGGAGCCTTTGTGAACATAAATTCTGGGCAGGCGTGGTAGCACGGAGACAGGGAGAACAGTTGCAACACGAGGATCTTGAACACATTAGGCAACAGAAAAAAGAAGGAAAAAAAAAAAGGTGCACACAAGCCACAATATCGAGACATTCCATTCATGTCATGTGTCTATAACAGCGAAATTTCTAGAGACGGCAAGCTGATTAGTGGTTGCCCGTGGTGGGGAGGAAGGAGCAGGAGAGTGCTTCGTGGGTGTCAGGTATCATTTTGGGGTGATGAAATGCCAAACTGAATAATGGTGATGATACCACGCCACTGCAAATACTTTGTGTGCCTCCGAATAAATGTCACAGCGGCTAAGATGCTGCAGTTTGTGTTGTGTGAATTTTATCACACAAAAGGTGTATAAGAATGGAGTGTCGCCAAGGAGCCCGTCTGGAATCTATTGCGAAGCTTCAGCACTCTGTGAGAGTTAGGGATGGCGTGGTCCTGCCATGGCGGCATGCTCATGGAGAGACCTGGATGATGACCTAACAGTTTGAAGACAGAGCTAAGAGTGCTTGGGGGTGGGTTGAGGCAGAGGGGGTTGAAGAGAGAGGCCAAAAGGGTCATTTCCATGTTTTTAGTTCAAACAACTGGAGGCTGGATAGGTGAGGGGGTGGGGTTGCAGAACAGGCATAGAGACTGTTCAACTTGCATTTAGACCTCTTGAGGTGTTCAGGGTGAGAGGTCCGTGAACTATCTGAGGGAGACGGGAAGCCATCAGCGAGTCTGTCAGCTTGATGCCGGGGTTGGAGCTGTGCCTTTGGGAGCAGAAGCTTACAGGTGAAGATGAGGAGGCTACGAACAGCCATGGGGACCAGAGGGAGAGAACAGAAGGCCAGGACAGTGCCAAGCAAGCCAGCTGAGGAGGAGTGCTAAGGAGGTAATTGAGGAGAACCAGAGAGGTGATAGGAGGAAAGCAAGGAGAATGGATGCCGATGAGAGCTCTGTATCCGGACTGTTTCTGAGCAGTGTGAGAAGGACAGGATTACACGGGCTAATCACTTTACACGGGGCTTTCTTGGTTCGCCTTTGGATGAACCCCCCTAAAACTGCTTCATTTTGCAAATGGTGAAACTGAGCCCTACAATAGTCAAACTGGTCCAGGGTCGTACAGCTAGGGAGCCTGGTCCCATGCCTGGCATCGACTCGATGCCTTCACAGCCTCGATTCTGGGGCGACACAGGCAAGGCTGGGTGTGCGGGGTCCTCATCTTGGACCATCAGAGTTTAGATGGAGAGATCTCACCTTATTTGCAAATAATCGTGAAGCAGGTTTATTTTTCCCATCAGTTCTACCTGCTGGGTTCTGTTGGCCGTGAGCCGGTCCCTTCCTGCTGGGGCAACTAGTTCCCTTGGCAACTTCTCTGTCAGAGTCCGCAATTTTCCACTCACTTCTGCTTGTTGGAACACTTCCCTTCTGGTTATTGGAATTTCACCTCATTTGCTTTTAAACTTCGACTTCAGCCTCAGAGCCCATCAGAAGCTGTTTGCTTCCTTCTGGCACTGGGGTGTGTGTGGCCCCAGTGACTTGGAGCAGAGATGGAGTGTGGGCTGTCTTTGCTGCTCTTTGTCCTCATTGGTAAGAAGTGGCAGGGTGTGTGTGTGTGTGTGTGTGTGTGTGTGTGTGTGTGTGTGTGTGTGTGTCTGTGTGTGTTCCTGTGATTTCTAGGAAAGAGTTTCTTGTCTCCCTTTAAAAGATCATAGCACTGGTGTAGCTTGGTCACCTTGGATTTGGCCTAGAATGAAAGCCTTGGTGCATTCATTGTGTCTCTGTGACAAATTACTCATGATAAATGCCTTAAGGAAGGAAGGAGTCCTCATGTCAGAGGTCTCAGCCATGGTTCCTTGGCCCAGTTGTTTATATAAGTCCATGAGTGGTGAGATATACCACATGGTAGGGAGAATATGATTTGGAAGTTTTTCACCTTATGGTAGATAAGAGGCTGAGAAACAGACCGGAAGGAGCCAGGGACAAGATACACCCTACTTCCGTCATGCAGGCCCCATATTCCACTAGACACATGTTGTGAACTCATCAATGGGCTAACCCATTGATGAATATCCTCAGGGTATAACCACTGGTCCACAGTGCCACCAGCTGAGGACCAAGTATTCACCCCAGGAGACTGGGCCTGGCCATACGTCACGCCACAATCACAACGTTAGCTGGGCATAGTAGCACAGGCCCATAATCCAAGTTCTTGAGGAGGCTGAGGCTAAAGGCTTGCACATACACAGACTACCTGGGGTACAAAGCCAGTCAAGGCCAGCCTGACAATTTAGTGAGGCTTTGTCTCAAAATAAGAATTTTACAAAGGCTGGGGATGTGGTTTTTTTTTTTTGTTTTTTTTTTTGTGTGGTAGACTACTTGCTCAATGGTGTACGAGCCCTAGGTTTCATTATCACTAGTGCAAACAAACAAACAAACAAACAACAACAACAACAAAATCCACTTAACACCCAGAAAGCCCTCAAGGGCCCATTGATGGGAGCGTGGCATCTTCCTAACTTTGAAAATCTGCATCCTACCTTTCAGACAACTTCCAGACTTAGTGCCAGATACCCCTGAAAGTCCTTCCACTTTGGTCTGTCTAGCAGTCACCTAACACCACTGCGTTAGCTCCGTCTTTACATCCCACAGCTTTCTTAAGAGCCATGGTCAGAGGCAGATCTATCTGTAGACTTCCCCTCAATCAGACCTTCCCTCCTCAGGCCTTGTTAGCTGTGTGTGCTGGGAACCCCAAGAATTAAGAAGTCTGCCAAGTAAGCCTCAGCCTTCCTTGTAATTTCTGGCCCCAAACTTGAAGAGTGAGTTTTTCAGAGACCCAGTTGCTCGGCCTTGGGGAAGGTTCCAGTCCCTTTGTATTACAGAGCTTCTCTTCTATCACTTGTGATGAGGACCCACAATGCTCTATTTCTGCCACCAAATCCCAGAGCTTTCCCTGAATCTCATTATGAAGAAGGCAGAAGTGTGTGGGTGGTGTGATTTATGTAACCTGTGAGGTCAGCAGATCTCAGCCTGTTGCTCCCATCAGCTTGCCCTGAGATACTAGATTACTTGAAGAAACAATCTCATGGTTGTCTTAACACTTAGATCTAAAACATCCATTGAGCAACGGAAAGAGCCTAGGAGTTGACTGTGGCTTAGTTAACTTCTCTGAATTTCTTAATTTTTAAAATGCTACCATCCTTATAAAATATTTTTTTTTAAATTTGAAGATTAGATTAGCTAATATAGACAAGTGCTTAACATATATTAGCTTTTATAATTTTACTAACTAGCAATATAATTTCTAAGCAAGGCAACATTCTCTATATCCAAACTGCAATTTAATTTTTTTCTCATAGCTACTCTACAGAGATGATATCGAAATTAAAAGAACTATACCTGGTCTCTATTTGCAAAGGGAAATTAACACATAAAATAGTAAGCTATGGGGGAGCCACTCACAGTTGCTCAGCAGTCAACTATTTAAGGCCCTATGTGCATGTTTTTAGTACATTACTAAGTTAAAAGCCTTTCTTGGAACTCTTCTATTAAGATAACAAAGATTATAGATGGTACGATTGTAGAAGCAGGCTGAAACCCAGGTCCCTGCAAGTGGCTCTGCCATAGACTTGGAGCAGGGAAGGGGCCTGAGACTCCTCTGTTCTGGGATTACACACCAGGAAACAACATGAAAGAGTACCCGAAGAACCTGTTGTGTCTACAGCCTTTCTCCTCCATGCCACTTCAGATGGGCTTCTAATCTCCTTCTCTGCCAACAGAAACCAGCTTTATGTGTTTATGTGCTGAAACTAAAATCTTACAATAAGATTTGGTGTCTATAGCCAGGCAAGCAGAGCTCGTCCGTGGGGATTCCTATGGAAGAGTGTGGAGAGGCTTTAGAAGGACCTGGAAGGGACAAGAACATCTCAACCAGCAGAGTCAACCCACTTAAACCCGTGGACTTACATAGATGGAAGCACCAACCAAAGAGCACGCACGGACTGGGCCTAGGCCCCCTAAACATATGAAACAGATGGACAGTTTGGTCTTCATGTGGGTCCCCTAGTAAGGTGAGCCGGGACTATCTATGACATGGACTCTGTTGCCTGCTTTTCGACCACTTCGTCCTAATGTGGCTGCCTTGCTTGGCCTCAGTGTGTAAGGATAAGCTCAGTCCTGATGTGACTGAGGGGTTGGTGGGGTCCCCTTTTCTGAGGTCAGTGGGAGAGAGAATAGGGGAAAAGGGTGGGAGGGAGGGACCAGGAGGAGAGGAGGGAGGGGGCTATGATTGGGGTGTAAAGTGAATAAATAAATAAATAAATAAAAAGATTTTGTATCTAGACCGTGCCAAGGTGAACTGTAGGAATTTAAGGACCAGATTTTCGAACAAGACAACGAAACGCAGCAAGAAGCATCGTCTGTGTGGAAGGATACTCAGGCAAAGCCCTTGACTTCTTACCATTGGTGTACCCTTTCCTTAGATGGGTCAAAACCCATTTGCAGGGATTACAGAGATTCTACTTATATCCAGGATGTTCTCTCAACTAGTCCAGTGGGACACAGCACCTATACTCACTGCTGTTACCAGGACCTAAAAACCCCTTAGGCGACTACAACACAGATGTGCGAGTTGGACTCTTTGTCAAAGTGAGAAGAACTTAGGATAGCAACTTGCAGGAAAGGAACATTTATTATGGCTTATGGTTTCAGATGTTCTGGGCAGTCGTTGCCTGGCACCATTGCTGTGGGACTGTGGGGCTCATGGTGAAACCGAACAATGTGGTGGCTGGAGCACAGGGTGGAGCAAAGTTGCTCACCTGTTGGCGGCTAGGAAGCAGAGTGACTAGAAGGGGCCAAAGATAAGGAGCATCTTTCCAGGGCACAATCCCCATGATCTGCTTCCTGAAATTGCCACCCCCACCCCACCAGTTTCATCACCTCTCGACAGTCTATGCAAATTTCGAATCCATCACTAGGATAAGTGATGGAGAAAGAGGCCCACTGATGAGCAATCATGGCACCTGAGCTCCACCTCTGAATACTGCTTGCATTAGGGACCGAGACTTCAATTCACATGCCTTTTGGGAGATATTGCATGTCCAAACCATAGAATAAGGTGAGGTTGGCCATCAATACCTGGACATGAACATCAGTAAGAGCCACTTCCCCAAACCTTAGAGAGGTGCTAGCAAGACTTGTGGCAAAAATCTCAGCTAGGTCAGTGAGAAGCCTACACACAGTGGATACGGTTCATTGGCGTGGAGGAGGTGGTGGGTGGCGTGACTACAAGCCATCTTTCCAGCATGTGACACCTTTTGGCTAGTCTGTATGTCATGATGTCATGAATATTTTATACAACTTTTTACATTATTTTCTATTTCCACCAACAATGCCCTGAGGCTTAAATATTCCCCACATCCCTGCCAACACTTGCTATTGCCTTTTTTAGTTTAGCCATCCAAGTGAGCAGGAAGTGGCATTTTATTGTTGTTTTGACTGACACTTCTCTATTGACTAATAACGGTTTGGAGCATCGTGTCAAACATCTGCATACCACCTTTGGAGAACAGTCTAGTCATATCCTTTGCCCACCTCTTAGATGTTATTTTTAAATTGTAAGTGACCTCTCCCTTTTTTTTTTTTGCTATAGTTTTAGTACAAGTCCTTTATCAGATGATCTAAAATTATTTCACCAATTCTGTGGATCATCTTGGTAGTATCATTTTAGCTCAAAATCCTTAAATCTGATGAAGTATGATTTTCTTCATTTGTTGCAATGCTTTGGCATTCTATTCTGCTCTATTCCTTAATTTTTTCTCATTTATGTATTTTTTATTTAGTTTTCCCCCCCTCCCCTCTATTTTTATTTCTTTATGTAGAAGTCTAGGGCGTTGAGATTTGTATCTTTTTAAATTGTGGACTCCCTTGGAGCTAAAGGTATCACTATACCTTGATATTTTAATAATTATAAAAGACCCTCTTCTATCTTTGGCGACACCACTTGTTTCATATGCATTTTCACTGGTACTGCTGTAGCCACTTTTATGGCTTTGTTTGCTGAGTATATCTGCTTTGGTCCTTTCACTTTCAACCTGTTTGTACATTTGAATCTCGTCAGTATTTCCTGCAGATCCAGCATTCGCCAAGCCTTGATTTCTTATTCTGGTGTGATAATCTCTTCCTTTTAATTGGCTTGTATAATCCACTCATATTTAGTGTTTCTCTCACTCATGTTTAGTATTTCTTCTGTGATTTTCAGTCGTTAATTGGCACTTATCTGAAGAGGATGGCCTGTCTCAGTTCCCACATTGTGTTCAGCACCCAGTCTCCATTGGATCACTTTTTAGTCGGTTTCACGCAGCAACATTCCTGATGCACCTTGGGAACAGTTTGAACTGTTTTCTATCTGGAAAAAAAATAAGCAGAAAAGGTAAGTCATTTAATGTTCCACACAGCAGAGTCTCTCTTTCTTTATCTTGTGCCAGCCACTTCAAACAAGAACATTTAGAAGCTGAGCCAAAACGACGCGGTGATGCGGGGATCTGAAGGCGCCGGTATAACAGCAGCTCTCCAATGCTACCTGCGCTGTGCTCAAAGGCTACTCATTTAGCTCCGCTTTGATCTTTGAGATTCATTTTAAAGAACATTCTGTGATTACTCTAAGCTCTGTGAGCGTTGAGAGGGCTTTTGTCCAGCTGCATTAGGGCTCAGGGTTGATGACAACATTCATATGCAAGCAACAATTAAGAACCCCACCAAGCGGCACTGCGCTGAAGCTCTGGCAGAGAGCGCAGCTTAGCGAGGTGTTAGTGTGGCTGTCGGAAGAGCTGGTTGAGACCCCAAAGGGACATGAGCCGGGGTTTACAGGTTTAGCTCAGCAATGAAAAAGGTAGGAGGCTAAATATCCACACCTCCGGATCACACTTTTCTTCTTGGGGGAAAGCTAATCTCCGTTGTACACTTACGGTCGGCTTGATTCAAGCAAGAGAGAACCTTGCTGCTGCCTGACAGCTCTTCCTTGCACCACGGAGCCTCCCTGAAAGGGTCGCTTACAGTGACCAACAGTGACATCATTCTGTTCTTAGAAATGTAGTTTCTAGTTACCCAAGATGCACCAGATCAATATCATAAGGATCGGCCCAAGAACGTGTTTTGTTCACTAGGTGGCTCTTCAGGAGCCCACTTCCTAGGGGTTTAGTCGGAGCCGGCCGCCCTTGTCCCAGGGAATACAGTGGAATGAAGTAGCCACTCCCCACTTCTAGGACCTCTCAAGACCAGGTACTGAAACCCAATTAGCAGATCATGTGAGTGGAAACTGCCTGACTGTACCCAAGCCAGCAGCCTGGTTAAACAAACAAACAGAGGCATGCCAGGCCCTCATCTCCCACAGCTGCCTCCCATTTTTCAACCCCAGGCACTGGGCAGCAGAAGTTGTGGGGGTGGTGCTGGCTCCCTCCCTGGCTCGAGCAGCCTGGCTATCGGGGGAGAAGAAGAAGCTGCCTTGCTAAAGTGCCCTCATGAAAATAGCTCACCATCGGCGAGGCCATTAGGCAGCGTGCGTTCCCTTGACAGGAAATCAGAGCCATAACCAAGCTTGCCAGCCATTCTGTCAACCTCATTTCAAACTCTCCCCGGTTCTTTCTGTTAACGTTAATTTGGGAAAAAATTGTCCCCATTCATTGAACCTCCAAACCCACAAACCACGGAAGGAGTCTTTGCTTGCACTCCAGATAAGGTCTGGGAAGATAATGAGAACCACTCACATACTCTCAAGCTAATATTAAGTTTTCGACAGTCTTCAGTGCAATGATGCTAGGAGAAGTCTGGAAGGGAGGGTGTCCAGGGGAGGTCAGGGTCCCTTTGAGAAAGAGCCATCCAGATGGATGGGCTGGGCTTTCCAAAGACTGGCGGTTTGGTTTCCAGTGGTGGGTGTATTAGCTGCCAAGAACTCAAATTAGGGAGGGTCTGTTGACAGCTCATAAGAGGACACTCAGAAGGACTGATTGCCAACCTCTCTCACACACAAAAATAGACATATATGTATCTGAGAGAACAGACATGTGCAAATATATGTGCGTGTATGCATATATATACATATATATATATATATTTTATACTGCATGTTACCAAAATAAATGTGTTTCTCACAGTCTTTGCCATGGATAGAATGATCAAAACCAGCTGCTCCATGTAGCTTTACACTGAAAGGAATAGAGGGTGAGGCAGGAGGAGAAGGGAGACCTGCAGGCAAACTTCAGCATGGGACTGACCACTTCTCTGCAAACGGTGAACACTCCTGGCTCAAGCCACCTGTCATGTGGAGACAGATGATGTCCCCTTGAGCAGCCCTGTAGAAGATAGGTATTTACTTCACCCTTAAAAATTTGAGGGGTGAAGACTCACTTCACAGAGGGGGCTGGCTTAAGGCTGAAACAGTTCATTTGCATTTTCCATTAATCCAGGCTAGACCATTTTTTTTCCAGGTCTCCTTCATTATCTACCAAAACAGTTGGGGTGCTTGACTTTGTTTTGGTTGCGTTTCCTCTAATGTGGTTTCTACATAGCTCTCTCTTTTATGGTAATCAAGTGTTCTGCCAACATTTCTCCTGCTATGTGCACCAGCTCAGGGAACCAGCTGCGTTGGGTTGGTCCTTTTCAATGGATCTGAGTGTTGTTTTTGTTTAGTATTTCAGAGGGCTGGCTGAAAAGCCCTGCTTTATAAATCTGACCCTCAACACATGCCATTTCCCAACCTACTAATAGTTTTGGCTACTGTTCACATCTTGATTTGAAACTTCTCCCATCTCATCATCATGCAGATTAGCATGTGGAGAGACAAGACAAGCTCATTTAATTTATCTGGTTTGATTTTCTTAATTTTCCTGCTGATCATTTATTTGTTCCATACTGTAGGTTAAGGAGAGTGGGAGAAGAAATGACATGTGGTGTAGCCACGCCCTGTACTGTGTGAATAAACCAATCGCAGACATGAATTGGACTTTTCTTTGATGTGTGGAGTGTTTTTTGTTGTTTTTTTTTCTTTTCTCCCTCACACCATCAGTGTGGGAAGGAAACAGGCCAGCTCTCGTGGGAGTGTTGGCTTATAGTGCAGGCTGAAAGTGTTTTAGAAAAGTAACTTGGCGTTGAATCAAGCTAATAAGTGGAACTGCTTGTCTGCATGGGTTGAAAGAAGGCCTCAAGGGCTTGTGGGGAGGAGGAGAGAGGAGGGCGAAGGTGCACTGTGTGAGAAGGAGCTTTGTAAAGCATGAAGCTTGAAGTGAACATGCTAGGAACGCAGCTAAGAGAGTGAGCGCACACATAGAAGGAAAGCAACCCGCTGACTTAGAACGTCTGTAATCTTGGTCCTGTGTCCCTCCTCGGTTGTTACCATCCTCTGGTCTGCTCTCTGTCGTGCTAGCGTCAGGAAGAGAAATCAGAAGTCAGTGACCTAAGTCAGCTATTCAAAGAAAGCAAGTGGGACCAATGACACCCCAAGAAAGAGCATGTGTGCCCAAAAGAGGGCAAATGGGGCCAGCTGTGGAAAACTGAGGAGAAAGGGCTAGATTTATGCTGAAAAAAAAAAAAAAATCAGTGGGATACATGGTTCCTCTTTCAAAGACCATAATGATGATCCTAAGACTTGGAGTTTAAAGTTTGTTGGGTTTTTTTGTTTGTTTGTTTGTTTTTAGAGAGAGAAAGAGTGAATAAAATAAAAGGGAAAACCAAAGTTTCCAAAAAATAAAAAATAAATAAAGTGCTAATGGGTTAAAGTTACTTTAGACTGTAAGTGTGAAGTCTGGAGGAACAGCTCCAGACACCAGTTTTTAAGAACAATAGCTGAAACCACACACAGACAAACCCAGAAGAAAGCCACACTTGAAATCTCCAGGGGAAATGGTTCAAACCAAAGTCTTGGCATTTATGCCAGATGTGCAAAAGACTGCGCATTCCCACTGGAACTCTGTGCCTTTGTGAAGTCCACTAATAGAGGGGTGGTCTGCTCAAAATGGGACTCATAACACTACTGTAAAGAATAAATACTTTAAAAAAAAAAAAAAGAAGAATAAATACTTACTAAATCCCAACTGTGTGCCAGAACAATGCGGGGAAGCTTGGGGCAGAGACGAGTGTGGGGACAGAGTCCTTGGGCTGTAGAAGCTGGGTAAACAGGAGATGAGGCAGGAGCATGTACAGACTAGCAAGCAAGGCTTAAGAGTTGCTGTGCTTTGCGGGGGGGAACTCATTTTGAGGGAGCTAGGACAAGCAGAGGAGGTGAGGACAGACGGGAGAGGGCAAATAAAAGCTAACTGTGAGTCAGTTCAGCGATACACACCTCTCAAAGCGTCATAATGAAACCCATTATTTCGCACGCTAACTGAAAAGCGTTGTTATGATTTAAATAGTGGTTGGCGCCATCAGAACTCATGTTGAAAGCTGACTCCCAGTGTAGCAATGTTGAGAGGTGGTGGGACATTTAGGGGACACATTGGTTGTAGGGCCACCACCAGGAGGAATGGGGTAGCACTTTTCTAAAGGAGACTGGATTATGTACAAAGGCAGTGAGTCTGACCTTATGGGCCTAGGTTGGTTGTAAGCTAGTGAGCTGTTACGAAGGATGTGTGGGCATCTTCTGTGCTAACCCACTCAGCGTGTTTGCTCACACTATCCTATGTGAACTTCTCATGAGAAGACAAGTAGATGCTGATGCTGCGCATGCTTTTGGGCATCAAGAACCCTGGGTGTAAAAAAGGCCTTGTTTCCCGTAGAAATCACCCACCTTCAGATATTGTTGTTGTAGGAACACATACAGAATAATACAAGAATAAAAGTGGGCAAATTCTGACACCCGTGCCCGAAATGCCAGATGGTGGTACACACACCTTTAGTTCCAGCACTCGGGAGACAGAGGTAGGTGGGTCTCTAAGTTAGAGGCTAGGCTGATCTACAGAGCAAGTTTCAGGACATCCAGGGCTACACAGAGAAACCATGTCTCAAAAAATCAACAGTGTGTGTGTGTGTGTGTGTGTGTGTATGTGTGTGTGTGTGTGTGAAAGAGAGAGAGAGAGAGAGATATTCATGTACAATAACACATATTTTAGCTCAAGTAGGACTTACATCTCAATGGTAAGCCTTTGTTTTAGAAATTACTGACCTAATTTAAATCTCTTAATTTTCATAACATACTTTTGAAAATCCAGGTGCATTTTATTTTAAGCCATGGGCTCTAATTAATTTAGCAAGAAGAAAATGATCTTGCTTGAGAAGAGATGATTAATTTTGGCTGTAGCCAAAATATCAACAAGACCTAGATTAACGAGCTTTCCAAGAATTATGTATATTTATCTTAAGTAGTCAGAGATGGGTGGACGTACAACACGAACAAGTGGATTGAAAATAGTAACATGTCAGTTTTACAGTTTTCAGGATTCGTCTTGATAACACTATGTAGGTAAACTGGATTTCAACTATTATGGCATTTTATCTTCCCTTTTTTCCCCACTCATTTCAATTTTTAATACACCCCTTATACTTATTTTTTTTTTTCTACTGTGAGTGTTTAAGGTGCAGCACACCAACCCATGCATACAGATGGTGTTTATGGGGGGGGGAGGGGAGGACATAACCAGGAGCAATGAGTTTTACAAGAGGTAGGAGGGTCAAAGCAGCAATCTTTGGAAGATGCAGGCGCTGTGTGGGGAGCAGTGGCTCGCTGGAAATGAAGCTGTTAGCCGGGGAATGCTTTCAAGAGCTCAGGAAGGACACAGCGAAGCCAGGCAATGTTGCTATTTTGAAGAAGGCTTGAATGGTGATTTTAAAGTACTAATGCTATGGCGTGTAGGGTCTTACATTGCTAATAGTACTAGGAACAAGGCCAGGAATGTGGGTAGCTTTGCTTAGTTGTATATGATGGTGGTGACATTTACATGGTAATATTGTGGCTGAGTGAATGGAAAAATTACTTCAATTTTTCTCCTCCATGAGCATGCTTACACACACTACATATGCACCTATCTCTCTCTACCCTATCTGTGTAGATCGTGTGTGTGACTGTGAACATGTATGTGCACGTGTGTGTAGAGGAAAGAGGGTAGCCTTGGGTGCTGTTCCTCATGAGCAGTGTGCCTTGCTTTTTTTTTTTTTTTTTTTTTTTTAGGGTTTCTCATTGTGACCCATGGCTTGTCAATTAAGTTATGATGGGTTGACAGTGAGCTACAGGCGTCTGCCTATCTCTGTCTCCCCGGAGCTGGGAGTATAAGTGAGAGTTTCCGTATCTGGCTTCTTACATAGATAGCTGTTGAGGATTGAACTCACCTCTTCATGCTTGTATATCGCCCACCGCATTGGCTGAGCTTCCTCCATCCACCTCCGTCCACCTCCGTCCACCTCCATCCACCTCCATCCACCTCCATCCACCTCCCCACCTCCATCCACCTCCATCCACCTCCATCCACCTCCATCACCTCCATCCACCTCCCCACCTCCCCACCTCCATCCACCTCCATCCACCTCCATCCACCTCCATCCACCTCCATCCACCTCCCCACCTCCATCCACCTCCATCCACCTCCATCCACCTCCATCACCTCCATCCACCTCCCCACCTCCCCACGTCCATCCACCTCCATCCACCTCCATCCACCTCCATCCACCTCCATCCACCTCCATCCACCTCCATCCACCTCCATCCACCTCCATCCACCTCCCCTAGGATCTTGTATTTGTTGAAGTACACTGTTGCATCTCCTCCCCTCAGGAGGAGAGCCTTTTTTCCTTCACTCCCTGAATCTGGGCTGGTCATGGAGCTTGATTTGTTGGGGGTAGAAGTATGTGCTAGAAGTCGTAATGTTAAGATTGCAAGGCCGTTCACTGTGTTTATGCGTATAACCTTGTCATTAGCCTGGGAGTTGGCCCAGGATGGCCTGCTAGAAAAATAAGCAACGCTACAAACAGAGCCGAGCCATTACGTTTGTCCCTGCTGAGGCCATTTGAGGTAGCCCTTCCTTGCAAACCTACCAAAAAACATAGGCGGCTGAATACTTACACACCCACGGGCAATAAAAATTGGTTGCTGTTTTAAATCAATATGTTTAAAGTTAATGTGTTGCGCATTATTGTTGTGATAATGGATAACTGGCACAAGAGTCTTGGACAGACTCTGCAATAAAGATCCAAAGGGGATAAGGACTAGGAGGCAGGAAGTGTACGCTTAGTGATAGGAAAACTTGGTGGTCAGATGAGTCACTGTTGGAGAAGACATAGAAGGATGCCTTGGGGGGAAGGAAAAGAAATACGACTCTGGCAAGGAGTTATCAGGAAGGTTGTTGGTGATTTACTATGTGGGGGCACCTCTGAAGTCTACACATAAACCATCGTGGCACTGGGCAAGACAGGAGAAAGAACACGCCTTTGTAGAAAGATTTGTATGTAAGGGAAATATTGAGTTTGACAAACAAAACCTGAAGAGGTGATAGACAGAAGCCAGGTTATAGCAAGTGAAAGGAGAAGAAGAGACAAGTCAAAGCTACCAAGACTCCTTTCACAGTTGTGCTCAGGGCGCTAATGGATGCTGGGTTGGTGTCCTTCAACACAGGTCACAGCGCATGGAAGGGGGATGACCTGGGAGAGGGCGATGAGACCGGGGTTATTAATGGTGACTTGATGAGGACGATGAGGCCACAAGTTAACCTCTGACTCAAGGCCTCGGTGCATTTGCAGATACTCATTAGTGCCGCAAAGTCCCTCTATGAGATTCAGTTACATAGTCTTGGTTGGGTGCAGCCTGAGTGCCAAAAATAACATGGCTATCATATTGTGTTACTCGTGGTGCGGATGAGTAACTTTAGATATCACTGAGTTAAATAACCTGCCCAAAGTCAAACAGGAAGCTTGTTACTGAGCTGCTGAAAGACCCCAGTTCTGCAAATAAACTTCTAGCCCACTAGCTTTTCACCAAGTCGGTTAGAAATGAGGTTAAATCCATTTATCTATGGACCCAGGGATTTAACATTACCCCCCCACAGACACACACACAGACACACAGAGACACAGACACACACCCTCCACACACAGAGAGCCAGTGCCGGCCTTTCTTTATATCTGACATTGGAGGTGACGTCAACTTCCCTATCTTGCAAATTTATTTTTTTGCTTTTTACGCACCCTTCACCTTAGATTCATCTTTTTGATGTCGCCCCCCTGCCCCCACTCCAGCCCCATGCTGAGATGCACAAGCTGAGTTTGAGTCAGAGTGGCTGGTTCTTCTTGATCTCCATCTACTTTTCTTTTCTTTTCTTTCTTTCTTTTTTTTTTTTTTGTTTTTGTTTTTGTTTTTGTTTCTGAGACAGGGTTTCTCTGTGCAGCCCTGGCTGTCCTGGAGCTCCCTCCATAGACCAGGCTGGCCTCGGACTCACAGCGATCCACCTGCCTCTGCCTCCTGAGTGCTGGGATTAAAGGCGTGAGCCGCTGCCGCCCGGCTTCGGCCTTTATGGGCCACAGTAAACACTTTCAGGCATTTACTGAGTGGCAGGACCTAGGAGCCTTTGCTTTTCAGGGAAACCCTCGGATTGGCTGGTGAGTCTCCGATGTATGAATGATCCCATTGTGGGGAATATACTCGGGGTGAATTCACTCCTGAAAGTTATAATGACGCTTTTAACCCCGAAGCTTAAATTTCTCCCGCAACATCATCGCCCAGCTTTGCTCATTCCCATCTCCTTGGTTAGCTGAAAGCTGTCAACCACCCGCCTCCTTCAGACCTGCCAGTTCTCCACAGCCTGAGTTGGATACGTTAAAGTACAATCTGTTAATCAGTCTGACACATGGAAAGGTATCGTTTCCCATCCCCTTATTATTATTATTTTTTTACTAGAAGGAAAAGAAGGAGATGAAAGGGCTAATGAATATTAATGGCCATATGTATTCACCTATGAGACGACACTGCACGCGGATGGATCCCCCTAGTTTCCAAGGCAAATGAAAACGTGGGGGGATGGCAGAGAATGGTGGAAAAGAGGGAGAAGACGGGAGCTAGGAAAGGGAAGTGGAGGGACACTTGGTAAGAAGAGAAAAGTAGCTGGAGAAAGGAAAGCGAGCAGGGTGGGAAGGGATGGAGGACATATGGAGGAGGTGACTTGGTGTGTATTCCGCAGCAAGCTGAACAGGCTGCCTTTCATGAGTGGTGTAGAGATCTGCAGCATACCCACACACCCTTGTCGACGCTCTGTCTCTACAGATGCACGTGCTATTATCATCTCATCAACACCGAGACTTAATATCTGGGCTTTGAAATATATTGGGATGATAGTAATTCAACGAATCCTTTCCTATCAGTTTCTCTTCTATTGAGGGAAACGGAGGCAGAGAAACAACACACTGCCTCGTTTCGGGACACAGGGTAGTTGGTGAGAGCCTTGCCAATCTTGCCCTTTATGGGCTTGTTGGCTAGGGAAGCCAACAGCTTGAGTTTAGCATTTTAATAGTAACTCGTGTTCTATTATTTCAAGTAGCCATTGTTTCGTGTATTTGACATTATTCTACCATGTTTCACATGTGCCCTGGTTAGGGGAAAACCTGAAAGAACCCAAACACCCAATACATAGACCAGGAGAATGACACAGAAAACCCACCCTTGATATTCCTGGATGCTTATTTATAGTCTAACCACTGGGAGCTACTGCCTTTCTCAAACCTTGGGCTTCCTGGGTTCTCGTCCACTATTTTTCATTGCCCAGGACCACCTGACTCTGGCTGTTGCTGCTAATGTTAGTTTGCATTCTGTGTCCACCGCGCAGCAAGCAGATCTTTGCTGTTGCCTTTGCAGAGCACGTTCAAATCCCCCCCCCCCCGCTTCCCCCACCACCACCCCCAACAGCCAAAACTGTATTTCTGTGTCTTTGTTGTTGGCCTCTGCTGGCCAGGCTCTCTCCTCTCTCCCACCCCCACAATCTGCCGCTCTTTCATTCTTTACTTGCAGCCCGCAGTCCGCCTCTTCCCGCCATGCCTCTGCAGCCTTGCTTCTCTTTTAAGTCTAGGTTGGAATCTTTTCATCACGTTGCCTCAGCCCGAAAGGACGCCCATTCCCCCACCCCCCACCCCCACCCCAGCCCACTCCCTCCTCTTGGCTTAGATTTATGGCCCTTGTCAGGCCTTCCTGGCCTGGCCTCTGACAGCCCCTGCCTTTCCCAACCTCAGATTCATTGCCATTCCTTGGGTCCTTTAAGAGTTTAATGCTAAGTCTATAAATTTGGAGTGGTTTTTTTTTTTTTTTTTTTTTTCTGCTTTAACCTTTCTTCAGACCTTCCCATTGTCTGATAGGATGTCCCCAGGCGTTGATTTGCAGCACCGACGAGGCACTCTAGGGCACTTGGAGGAGGAGGAGGGGTGGGCTGGAAAGGATGGGGGGTGGGCAGAATGTAGAAGCAGCAGAGGCATTTAGATTTCCATCAGCACCAATGATTTTTCAGGGTTTGATAGGGATTGGCATTTTCCCTTCAAAGCTGTGATTTACTGAGGTCTTGTGCTGGCTTTTCATTAAAAAACAGCATCCAAGAGAGTGTGTGTGGTATGTGTACTGGTGGTGTAAATGTGTGTGTGTGTGTGTGTGTGTGTGTGTGTGTGTGTGTGTGTGTGTGTGTTGGTGAGCAGATAGATATTCTGGCCTCCCTTAATAAATGCATCGGAGCTTACATTTTTCCTCCTGGATGTGTCAGCTGGGGATATTCTTCCATTTTCAACACACGTGAGCACCACTTAAATCATTCTGATTTCTCTCCTGGGCAGACTTCAACTGGAGAAACTTTTCACACCGTAGGATAATAAAGTCCCCAGTTGAGGGTGGTGGAAATGGCAGCCACCTAGAAATTTCAAGGGAGAGGAGCAGATCTTCAGAGGGAAATAAAGAGCTTGCCAGCTTGGGGATGTTAAGACGAGTGCTTCGGGAGTAGGATGTTGAAATGCGTTTTGCTTTCCGTCGGTGTTAGAGGAGATGACAACATCTCTGCCTTGACTTTTCCTCTGCTGTGGACCGGGGCGGGCATAATGAGGGGAAGGTTGCCCGAAGGATGGAGAGAGAAAAGAAAGGAGATCTTTGTGTCTGAACCACTTTGATTCCATTGCTTGTTCAATCTTAAATTTATTCCGGGTGACTGTGAGTGTTCGGGGAAGAAGCCGTTAACGGGACACTGGAATATATAGCATACACGGAAGTCTTGCTTCCTCAGGCCAGACTTGAGTGAGGTCAACGCTTTTGCCTTTTGGTATCACTTGTCGCTAAGCCTTCACTCCATTTTCTTGGTTGGAATCTGGGAATTGGAATCACAGGGTCACTGATGCCTTGTGTGCCAGTTTTTTTTTCAAATTCATAAGTAGCTTTTCATGCCTTTAAGCTGATTTTAGTTATCCTGCCGTTCTTACTTCTGCAGCTGTCACTGTCTCCAGTGTCCTCGGACCCACATCCTTTACATCCTTCCATCCTTGACTGAGGGATGTTCCAAGTCACCACCAGTGTTACCTTTATTTTCGGGACTTTCTGGGAATTAAACCTCATATGAACTAGATGACTCCTGGAGCACTGAGTTATACCTTCAATTCTAGTACTTAAAACAAGAACAAAAACAAAACAAAGCAAACAAACAACTATAGATGTTTTAGCATCTGAACAATGGCAGCTTAATATAGAGGGTAGCGGAAGTTGGTCAGGCAGGAGGCCCTTTCCCAGTCTTTTCTGCGTAGGTGCATAGCTGGACTGCATTTCCCAGTCTCCTTCAGGACACTAGAATTTTCAGTCACATGACCGAGTTCCAGCCAATAGAATGTACATGGGAATGGTGTATGCTGCTTCTAGGACTTGCCCATGCAGTCCCTTACACAGTCCTCCATGTCCTCTCACTTCTCTTGACTGATGTTTGTCTTACAATCTTCTGGTAAGTGTGGTGGGAGATTTAAGGCACCCGGAATGTTATATGCTACCAAGGACCTTGTAATTGTCTAGAAACCCATGTGAGGCACCTCTGATTTTGATGTGCCTTTCCCTTTAATAACAATTAATAGTTACAGTGAATGCATCAGGTCCCTAGTCCTTAGAAAAAGGCCAGAAAATGGTATGGATCTGGTGACAAGGATGTAGAGGGAATTTTTCCTTGCCTAGGACCTTAGGCATTAAGGAGGAAGAAAAGGCCATCTGTGTGGAACACTGCATTGCTGCTCCAGTCCATCCTCTCTCTCCCTTTAGCTTTCTTCGCTCCGTCCAGGTCTGCAGTACCTTTCACCAGGAGTCAGATGTGCTTTCCACCTTTCACTTATTAGTTCAGCTATGCTACTTGTTCTGGCCAATAGGATGTTAGCCGACCGATGCAAACTAAGGCTGTAAGTACATCTTGTGCTTTTGGGGTCGCTGTGAGAAGAGCATGCACTGTGGAGTCTATTGGCTAAGAGGATGATAGGCATGTGAGGGGCCCCTGCGTCAACTCTGCTGGCTGGTTCTGATTCTCAGTTTCAATAACCTTGTGCCCATTTAATCCACAGTAATTTAAGCAAGTATACTTTCTTTTTCAAGTAAGGCTGTTGGATTAAATTTTTTTAAAGGTAGAATTTACATAAAATTTAGCATCCAAACCATTTTAAATGGTATATACAGTTCAGAGGTACTTAGTCAAAAGGTTGTGCAACTGCCGCCACTATCTAGTTCTAGAATATTCCCAATACCTCGAAGGATACCAGTAACCACTGAGCTGTCCTGCCCCTTTCTTCTCTTCCATGACCCAAGAAACCACTGATTAGCTTTCTGTCTTGAGGGATTTGTTCATTCGGGCTCTTTCATATAAGTTGAATCATAAAATCTGCAGCCTTTAAAGTTTTTCCACATTTATTTATTCATTCTCTAAAGAAGATGTGTGTGTGTGTGTGTGTGTGTGTGTGTGTGTGTGTGTGTGTGTGTGTGTGTGTTGGGGGGTTCTATCTGACAGTGCAGAGGTCAGAGGTTGATGTTGGGTTTTTCTCTTTTCCACCTTACTTTTTCAGACTTTTTCAGGGTCTCTCATTGAACCAGAGGCTCTCCAGTGTGGCTAGACTTGCTGACTGGCAGTCTCCAGGGATCCACCTGTCTCATCCCTCCTATGTTTGGGGTCACAGATGTGTGTCACTTTGCCTGGCTTTTATGAGGGTCCTGGGATCCAAACTCAGGCCCTCATGTTTGCCCAGTAAGCGGTTTACTGATAAAACCATCACCCTTTGCTCCAATCCTTTGTGTGTCATTTAACACCTGATTTTGAAGTTCAGCTATATTCTTAGTTCCATTTCATGCCTGAACAGCATGCTATCACATGGGCTTAGCACATTTTGTTACCCAGTCAACAGATGTTACAAGTTTTCTATTTTCTGCCCGTTGTGAATAGAACTATTATGAGCAGGTTTTGTTTTTTAACATGTGTTTTGGATTATTTGGGATATATACCTTGGAGTAGAACTGCCAGGTCTTATGAAAGTTTTCTATTTAGTTTTTGAGCTACTGACAAAATGTTCTACACCAGCCTGTGGTGTATTCCGTGCCTATTAGTTGTATAGGAGGGCTCCAAGCTCTCCACATCCTTATTAACATTTGTTGTCTTCCTCTGGTTTAAAAAGAAAACAATTTGTCATTTCATTTTAATTTGCATTTTCTAAAGATTGCTAATGTTTAAAACCTTTTTCATGCATGTCTTAACAATTTGTATATATGTGGAGAAAGACTATTCAAGTCATTGTTCCCTGTATCAAACAAACAAATAAATAGAAAGTGGCAGGTTGTTTGCTTTACTGTTGTTGAGTTTTACTATTGAAAGAGTTCTTTTTATATTTTGATTATTAAATCTTCATCAGATATTAAATTTAAAAATATCCCCTCTCATTCAGTGGGTTGAGGTACCAGTTCTTGTTTGTTTCTTTTCATCACTATGATCAAATATCTGACGTGGAGCAACTGGAGATGAGAGAGTTTGTTTTGGCTCATGGCTTTAGTAGGTATGGTCCTTCCTGGCAGGGAAGGAGTGGCAGAAGGTGGCTCCACGGTGGAGCTGTGGTAGCTGCTTACTCAAATCTCCCAAGATTAGAAGGCAGAGATGACAGAGCAAGCAGGGCCAGACAATAGATCTCAAAGCCTACTCCACAGAAATGTACTTCCTCCAATGAGACTCTGCCTCTCAGTGGTTCTACATCCATCCAAAGCAGCATTAGCAGCTGGGTTCTAACTTTCATAAACATGAGCTTGTTTGGGGGGGGTGCATTTTACATCTAAATCATTACAGTTGTCTCTCTATCAAAATAAACCTCTTGAAATTGTTTTTTGATAAATAGATTTTTAAAGTCTTCTTTTTTTTTTTTTCTAGAGGCAGGGTTTCTCTGTGTAGCCTTGGTTGTACTTTGTAGACCAGACTGGCCTTGAACTCACAGAGATCCCCCTGCCTCTGCCTCCCTGAATGCTGGAATTACAGGCTTGTGCCACTGCACCTGGCTTTAAGTTTATTTATTTTTAAAAATAAAATACAACTTATCTTTAAAGTCTTATCTTTTGTGCTTTTGGTGTACCTAAGAATCTACAGCAAAATTTAAGGTTGTATAGAACTGCCCTGTGTCAAGTGACAAAATACATAACTTAAAGGATGGATTATTCACAGTTCAGAGGCCTCGGCCTATGTTTCCAGGCTATGAAGAAACAGGACATCATGACAGAATGGCTGGAACAAAGCTGCTCACATCATGGTGTCCAGGAAGCAGACAAAGGCAGGAAGGGGCTAGGCAAATGGCCTGTCTTTCCCTACCTCCCAATCATATCATCATAAAAAGAAATGAATCCATCAAGGGCTTCACCTACTAGGACAGAGCCTTCAAGACACAGTCACTTTTCTTTTCTTTCATTTTTGGGCAATGGGCTTGAGATGGGATCTCTCTACAAAACCCTGGATGTCCTGGAACTCATCTTGCAGACTAGCCTCAAGCTCAGAGATCTGCCTGCCTCTATTTCCTGACTTGTGGGATGAAAGGCGTGCTCTACTGCACCTGGCAACTTTTCAGTGATTGGCTCTGCCATCTGGGGATTAGGTCTTTGACCCATGAATCTTTTAAGGAATACTTTATACCCCAACTATAACATATAGACACATTTCCCTTTAAAGCTTTATGGTTTTAGCTCATATATGCAGGACTTTGACTCATTTCGAGTTTACTATTGTATATAAATGAGGCAAAATCATTTTTATATGTTTACATCTAGTTGTCTTACCAGTGCCCTTGAGTTTTGAGATTGTCATTCAACACTGTTGTGACGATCCCTAACTGACACAAAGCTTGCTTTTCTTTCTCACATTCTATACATCCTCACTGAGGTCTAAGAGACAATGCCGAGCCAGGACTCAAAGGAGCTCATGTCGAGAGAGGAAGGAGAATGTGGCTGGACTGAGAATGCTGCCACATCCCCCCCCCCCCCCGCCCACATAGGTTTTTTATTAATTGGCATTGAAGAAGACTCTTAATTATTTTTTACCGTGGTTCTCAGTTGGAGAAGGCGGAGGTTTGCATGCTAAGCCAAATAAGCCCATCAAAAAACCCTTGAGTCTGACAAATGGTTAGGATTTGAAAGCATCTTGGTTAACCCATAGGCTCGATTTGTAGTTTGTGGCTCCTTTTCCACACACACAGTCCTCTCTGAGTTCAGAATGGAACTTGAGGTGGTAGCTGCAGTCTCCACGTTATGCTGGTGGTGAGCTGAAGCCTCCATGGGCTTCCTCCATTGGGGGTGAGAAAGTCTGGCATGTTTCCTCATCATGTTGGCTTTCCTTGGTTTCCTCATCAGAAAGGGGATGGTACCTCCCAAAGATGTGGCAAGGGTGTAAGAATGGATATCTGAAGCCCTCTGAAGAGCAATTGGTGAAAGCAAACACCATGTCATCGTTTTTAAGTCATAAAGAAGCTGGCCGTCCAGGATCATCTGTGTTGGAGTAACTGAGTCAAGATGAGCCTCTTTCTACGTACGATTAGGATGTTTCCATTTGTAAACCTTTTCCAACAGCTGTCCTGAGTGTGGGAGCAGCTCTTCACCTAGCCCTGAGTTTGGAAACCCTGAGAGTGGAAATTGAGTGTGGAATGTGCTAGCCCCAGAATGTTCTCCTTTCCTTAGCTTGAGGGTGACCAAGATGGCAGCCTCTTACGAGCCCTTCACAGAGCAGGGCAAGCTTGAGAAGGTTCCAGAGTCACACCTGAGGATTGTCAGGAGGCATTGCTGGGATCTGTCTGTATGAACCATGAAAACTTGGGAAAAGACTGAGGGGAAAAGTTAAGGGCAGAAATGGAGGCACACCCCCAGTGCCTCCATCTCATCTGTGTTGTAATCTGCTTTGAGAACGACATGGGAGGAAAGCAAACGTTTCATCAAGACTTTTTCTGTCTCCTTTTAAAGACTGCCTAAGTTTAATTTATCTACTTTGTTTTCATATGCCTGCACTGGCATTTGATAACGGCATAGCTGATTTATGGGGGGAGACCTCGAAGTGAATTATTTATTCTCCCCATGTAAAGGATTAGCTATTTCTACTTTAATGGATTTTTATTGCAGTATGTTTATGTATTTTTAGATGGATTGAGAAGTCCTCTGACCTATAATATCATATCACACAAGGCTATTTGCAAATCACATTAAATGCCTATGTTTGAACTGATTAAAGCAAAGAAATGGAGATTTATATTAGTGAATATGACCCAAGAAGTTTTTCTTAATGTATATTCTTGTGCTCCAGTAGGAATACATTCATGTAAGGACAGGGCCATAACTCAACAGACTACATTAGGCCAGCCAGGCCAAGGCCCAAGCATAGCTGCACCACCTAGAGGCAGCAGCAGGCGTGGGGGATAAAGGATGAAGCCTTGAGGAGGGAGAGGAGATGTTGGACTTTCAAAGGCATCAACAAGAGCTGCAAAACATGGGCCCCTGAATAAAGGCTATGTTTCTTTTTCTCTCTTGTTACATATCTCCTCTCTCTCTCTCTCTCTCTCCCTACCTGTCTATCTATTATCTGTCATCTGTTATCATTTTATCTATACCTATCATCTATCAATCTTTCTTTTTCTATCATCTACCAACTATCATTTATCTATTTAAATAAACATAATTTATCACCTATCATTTATCTAATCAGATAAACATATCATTTATCTATTATCTGTCTATCTGCGGTCTCTTTATTCTTTCCCGCTGCTCTATGCCCTCTGTTCGGAGTTGGTAATTAAAAGCTTTGCAGTAGAAGGGTGTTCCCTTCAACCTTGTCATCTCCAATCCATCTCCCTAACTCTCCATGTTAATCACTCCTCCTAGTCTCCCCCATATCTGTCGTGAATTTCTTAATGGAAAGCAAATTGAAGAGCAGTTGGACCTCAGAACCCGCGGATAGGTTCAGGATCCACTAAGGAAGCAAAAGTCATGTTCTATCCCTTTTATTAAATAATGTAACCTATATTTATTCTCCCATATGCTTCAAATCATCTTTGGATGACTTACTTAAACATGAAACATTGTGTTGTTGTTCTTCCAGATTATTTAAGGAATAAACAGTACAAACATAATTTTTAAAAAATAATTTGCTCTCCAACTGACTGAATCTATCACTATGGTAGACCAACTGTATATATCTTTAGCTGCACCTTTAACATAAAACTTAGGGTTCTTTGTACATTGTCCTCTGATTCCTAGGTTTTCAACTTAGCAGGACATTTGAGGGTTCTCTTCATATACGAACATAGAGGGGTTAACTTAAAGTTATTTGCTATATCAATTTTGATTCTATTACATGAGACTCTTTAGTGAGCTCCCCACCTTGCCATTTTAAACAGCCAGGAATGGAGGAATAACACTGTATGTATTGCAGGTCATGTGATCGTGAGCTGATCTTTAGGCTAACCCCTCTAGCATGAGCTGTCAGGTTAGAAAGTGTGCATGGGAGCAATTCTAATAGTGTTGACGTGTCCACTCCCAGCAGCAGTGCATGGGTTCATGTTCTGTGCGCTTGTGAGTATGTGTATGTCCAGGGAGGAGGAAGAGAGAAAAGAAGAGAGAGAGAGAGAGAGAGAGAGAGAGAGAGAGAGAGAGAGAGAGAGAGACTTTAAATTCCTTTGCCAGTTGTAGTAAGACTTAAGAAAGATGGCTAGAGGGACAGAGTCTTAGGAAAGGCCCTCTGGGTTCTGAACATGGATGAGAAGCACCAATGACTCAGACCAATGATTGCAATACCGATAGCTAATAGTTACATAGCCCTCATTGTATGCCTGACATGAGTGGCTTTATTTTATTGACTACTATGAGATTAGACATGCTTCATCTGCACTCGCTTTTCTCCAGTTCTTAGAAAACAAATATTGAATATTTGCTGTCTTCCAGGCACTATACAAGGTGCTGGTTGGTGCATTTTTGTTGTTGTTGACATAAATCCTGCCAAATACCAGCGGAATAGGATTTTTTTTTTTTTTTTTTTAAGCAAGCTCTTATGCCAACCAAGAATCTGCTGGAAATGTTGATAGATCTCACTGCGGTTTTCTTTCAGGTGCTGTACTGTGCTCCCCGGAGAAGGCTTGCCTTGGCAGCTGCAGGGCAGGGCGAGCTGTGTGGCTGACTCACCTAGTGGCTGTGGAAGGAGAAGTAAGCACAATAGCTCATTATCACACGTGTGCTGATGATGTGCCTTGCATCTCACGACTCTTGGCTTAATAATTACAGTTTAAGTTTGGGGAGACAGGGGAGGGGTTGTGGAGCGCGGGTCTGATTGATTGTGGTGTGCGCGCACATGGCGTACTTTAATGCTAAGCTAAGAAATACATCGAACTTAACTACATGTCAGACTTAGCTGGCAGATATAGGTAGAACATACAGTGTTACACTACAGAGAGATATTGAGAAAGGAGAGAATTAGCTCCTAGGCCTCCAGGCAAATATACTAGTACCGAGAAGAAAAAGAAATCAGAGGCTAGAATTAATACACG
Source organism: Acomys russatus (assembly GCF_903995435.1). NCBI lineage: Eukaryota > Metazoa > Chordata > Mammalia > Rodentia > Muridae > Acomys > Acomys russatus. The sequence continues at coordinate 16,809,666 of NC_067148.1, read as the reverse complement.
CTGGGAGCTTGTTTTTCCCATTTCACCTTCTTTCTCTCCCTTTCTTTCTTCTGCCCTAGGCTACCTTCAAGTTTACTCTAAAACCCTGTTATGGTTACTGCTGTCACTGGCTTCTAGAGATTGTCTCTTTACCTCAGACGGCCGTCTCTGGGTGCTCCTAATTGTGCTGCTGGGACGCGATAACTCCATCTGTTTACTTACCCTGGCATCCCATCCTAGGGGGCCAGAATACCAGCTTCCATCCCGGCAGCCCCTCGAGGGCTCACGTGTTGGGTGCTGAGCTGCCAGCTGATGTGCTTGGAGGATGTGAGCCGATCCTGAGGGCTCTGGCCTAATCAACGAATTAATTCCTTCCTGGATTCATATGATGCCGGCATCATTGGCTATGTCAATTACTTTTTTTTTTTTTTTTTTTTTTACCATTGCTTTAAAAAAATACTCATCAAAGCCAACGAAAGGAAGGAGGGGCCTGGTTTGGCTCACGGTTTGCATCTACAATCAGGAAGCTTAGCTTCCTCTTTCCTCCTCACTGAGTCTAGGAGCCATCCACATTTAAAGTCAGATTCCCCACCTCAGCGAATAAAACCAAGATAATCCTGTGCAACTCTGTCCATCAATTCTCAGGAGATTCTAGACTCTGGCAGTTGGGAGTTAACACCACCCACCAGCCACTCTTTCACGCCTTCAGCCACTTCTCTGCTCTGGATGCCAGTCATGTGACAATGTGCCACTCTCTGATGTTTGAAGGAAGCTTATTTACCGTGCCTGCCAGAGCTTAACAATGGCTCGACAACTTGATTTTCTTCCAGTGTCCCTATGTTTTGTTTTGTTTTTTTTAAATAATACTTTTTGAGACAGGGTCCAATTGCATACCTCATGGCTGGAATTTGCCATGCAGCCCAGGCTAGCTTTGAACTCATGAACTGTCTTCCTACCTCTCCTGCCCCCATCCAGAGTACTGGGATTACAGGCATGTGACATCATACCCTGTTCTTCCAGTGCTGTCTTGGGGATAGATTGAACCTGGTAGTTAAGTCAGACATCACACTCTTCCTTATTGATTCCACTGCCCAAACCTCTAGATCTTCTCTCCTAAGTATTTCCTGACCACACGCCTTTTAAGCCCATGTCTCTGTACTGCCTAATGCAAACTGCCACTCCTGATTACCGACTTGCCTCCCACCTGGTCTCCCTGCAGCCAGTTCATGCTCCTTCCTGTACTGCAGTGGAGCCAGGAGTGTTCTTTTCAGGGACTTGTCTCATCGTAGCAAAGCAGTCACTCAGGAATGCTTTCTTTGCACTTGTTGTCACTTGTCATGGTGACAATTTTGCTATTTCTCAATTATTGTCAGCTTGGCCCTATAGTCACCCAGCTCTTCTGTGTGGTGAAGATGCCTATGTTTGCTCATTTTTCTTATATCCCTCAGCTCAAAAGAATGTAGGAAGCATTTAGTAAACATAGTATTTCCCACAATAGTTACTAAAGAATTTTGCACAAAGTAGGTACTAAAGAGTGCCAAACATATTTATCTATTAAGTATTAAGTTAATTGACATTCATTTTCAGAGCAGGGATGGGAATCAGTTGTTAGACTATCTAAAGGAACCAGAGGAAGTTTGTGACCTTTTATTGTTCGTGGACATAAGTTAACAGCTGCCAAGAATTTTAGCCACAAATGACAGGACGTAATTTTGATTTTGTAGAATTTTTTTTCTTAAAAATAAATGGGAGAGTTCATAAGAATCGCTGATGGCACCACCACCATGAACTTGAGTCTATAATTTCCTCCGTTGCGATATCGGCACTAGTGATTAGATTTGCTGGTCCTGGCAGTGCAGTAGGATGAAGCTGCAAGGGAGCCTGGGAAATCGAAATTTGCAAACAGAGCAAGCAGATCTAAAAAAAAAAAAAAAACAACCCAGGCAGCCCCCAACATAGCCAATGTCCTCTATAAACAGACAGCCAGGAAGCTGCGTTTGTTCCTGGCTCATTCTGCAGCTAGGTCTTGACATATACCCAATAAGTCTAGTTATGTAGCTCAAAGTCTCCACCCCCAGTCCTCTAACTGATTTCCCTGACTTTTGTGACTGACTGTTACACTTCGCCATCAGATACTTTAGTTTAACAATCTAGAAAATTAATGGCACATCATCTACCGAATGCTGAGAACTGGCGGCAGTAAGTAGTAAATGTATTTCCAAGTCCTCAGATAAAAGGCAGTCCCCAAATTCACTGTATCGTTATTTAAAATTGATGGCTTCTAATGAAAATGCTAAGTTCAAAGGGTTTGATGGCTTCTCAGGATGCAAAATGGGCAATGCCTAGAAGATGAGCTTAATAAAACCATCCTGAAGATGCTTGCCTGAGTCCTCTTCCCACTCCGCTGTGGGCATTAGAACGCAGAAATATGCAGGCGCAGTAATGGGGGTAATCAGTCTTGCCGTGTGAGCTTATTATATTGGCTGCTTTTCACAGTTGGAGCCTTCTGAAGCTAATCACGGCCCCTTTGCAAAGTTCACTGGGTTGGACTGTCTAATCCTTTCTCACCCTAGGTTGGAACTCAAAGACAGGGCAGGTGAGACCTGGGATGGCACCACTTACCTCTGGGTTGCTCAGGTGAGAAATTCGAGTGCAAACCTCACACATGCCTTCTCTGAGTTGTGAGTTCTGCCAGTTTGTTTTTTGGTCCTCCCCCCCCCCCCAACAGGGATGCATTCTCAAAGGTCCCAAATGATTTTCTTCTACAGATTTCTTTTCTAGTTCTTTTTCTGTTCAAGGCAGTAGGCTCTGTATTATTCTCCAGTTCTGCCAGACTGTTGTTTGCAGAGGGCTAGCTTCAGCCCTCCTACAGCTTTCACCCTTCCAGCATTGCTCTCCTCTTAAGAAGTGCCTTGTGGGTCCTGGCCTCCTCCACGCCCTTTCTGTCTCTATTCTGTAGCCATCTATCAAGACCCTGGGACCTCTGCATCCTTAAGTGAACATCCACGGATTATCAAAACAAGGTTATGCATGTGACTTTTCTCTTTCTGGCCATTGTTTTCTATTTTTTTTCCCCCCTCCTGGAACAAATGCTTTCTCTCTGCTTGTGAGAAATCAGTTTTGCAAACAAAGTGATTCACACGGGCCTCTCCTTGGATGCTTCTCCTTGCAGGTTCTCTCTGTCTGCCAATAAAATGGGCACATAACAGGGACAAAGCCTTAGGAGGGACCATCATGTTGCAGGGCCGATAAGCAGCTTGCCTAGGAATAATTTATAAAGTTTTGCTAACCCCAGGGTACCCAAGCTTGTTTTATGTGAAGCTTATTCAGGGAGAAAAGGTTCTAGAAGTTTTGTTGTTGTTTGTTTTGTTTTGTTTTGAAGGAGTCACTATATGCAGGTTCATAAAAAGAGTTTCTTTTGCTTTTCTTTCTGTCTTTTTTGTATTTTGGGGCATAATCTGGTTTCTGATGAGCCAGTGATTGGCCGTAACAGAGGAGAGAGACACAAAAGGCTCCCCACACAGCAGACTAATCTCAGTGGGGTGGCCATGGGCTGGGAGCATGTTGGAAGGAGATTGAGCATTTATTAAAATATCTTTTGTCAGCCAGATTTATTTTCGTCTTTCTTCATAAGATGTGATAGTTTTGCATCAGCACATCTAAATGAAATAATTTGCTAAAGGTCGAAAGCAATTCCCTCCAGCCAGTTTTCATTTACCTTCTAATTAATAACTAAACGTTCATACATACATTAGTCCGAGGCTCATGCATAAAATAATAACCAACATTTATTGAACACCTATTATGTTCCAGGCCTTTTGCATACATTAGCTCAAATCCTCACAACCCTGGAAGGTAAGAATGCCCTTTAATGGAGTACAAAATATGATACCCAGATAGGCTCTGTAATTTACCCTTGGTCATGCAAATTGCCGACTCAAGCCAAAAAGCTCCAAGCTCTCTGATGGCCACTCGGCAAGGCAGCTGCTTCCTGCAAGGGTTTGATGCCTCATGCCATCTGCCGCTGCAGAGGAGGAGAGAAGTGAGAGGTCAGTGTGGACGTTAAGTCTCTGACTTTCTTAGTCAAACAAGTCATCAGGAGGGGACAGCTAGTCACCTAAAGCTTGGCATCCCTGATTGTCAGGATCTGTAGTATATCTGGGGGTGTGGGAGGATGGAAGGCTTCCTCTTCCTCACTGAGGTGGGGTTGCAGGTGAACCGCAGAGTGCGCTTTGAACTGTTCAGCAGATTTGGGCATGCCTAGCGTGGTGGGAGTGGGACAAAGTAGGGGTCAGCAGCCATGAGGGTGTCTGAGTCATCGTTGTCACACGGGCTCCAAGTGTGTGGTCTGGCACTCCTTCCAGGGAGAGGCAGCAAAGGAGGTTAAGTATATTTCCGAGGCCAGGTGTGGTGCCACACAACTGTAGCCCAGCACTAAGAAGCTGGAGGCGAGAGGATTTAGTTCAAAGTCATCCTCGGCTCGATGGGGTATTGGAAGGTGGCCCGGGCTACATGAAACCCACAGTGCTGGGGGTCCAGGTGTGTTACACCATGCTTGACTTTTTGCACAGTTTCTGAAATCTCCATGTTTGGAAAGCAAGCACTCTTACAGAGTAGCCCATTTCCCCAGCTCCCTCTCTTGCTTCTTTGAGACAACATCATGTATTTTAGGCTAGCCTTGGATTCCTTATGTAGCCGAGGCTAACCTTCAGTGGGATTCTAAGAGCAATTGAGCTGTAATTCTCTTGATATGTGAAGTTTGCACAAGCCAGATACGTTTTGAAATGATTTTGACTGGTTACTTGGCATTGCAGTTCAGTGACAAAACATTCAACTGACCCCCCAGGGTCTCCCTCTCGTTACTGCTGTAATTTTGGTGAATTATCTGAGGTTGCAGTGTCAGGGCATTGCCTGAGATGTAAACCACTGAGAAGCTTCTCGAAGGAGATTACGGCTCACCCGCACCAAGCCAGCAAGGACCCGGGACCTTCGGCTTCTTCAAATCCAGATTCTTCCCAAAGCCGTGCTCACCGACTATGAGGAGATTCAGGGGTCTCTGCTTCCAAAAGAGTCTTCAGCAAATTCTGATACAGAGAAAGTTTTTAGGATCACTATTGAGATTTCAAAAACAGTAGTGCAAATAATAAAAACACTGATATCTTTATTTTTTTTTTCATTGCGTGTGGGTGCATCATGTGTGCAGTATGTGGGTGCACGAGAACAGGCAGTATGTGAATAGGTGTGTGTGTGTGTGTGTGTGTGTGTGTGTGTGTGTACTATATGGGTGCACGCGTATGTGGTCAGTATGTGGGTATATGTGTGTGCAGCATGTGGATATATTTGTGTGTGGTCAGTGCATGGGTGTGTGTGTTTGTATGTGTGTGTGTGTGTGCAGTATATGGCTACATGTGTATGTGTCCAGTATGTGGGTGCATGTGTGTGTCCACTGTGTGGATGCATGTGTGTGCCATATGTGGGTGCATATGTATGTGCAGTAAGTGGGTACACATGTGTGTTCAGTATGTGGGTGCATGTATGTGTACAGTATGTGAGTCTGAATGTGCGTGCAGTATGTGGATGCATGTGTGTGTAGTACATTGGTGTGTGTGTGTGGGTGTGTGTGTGTGTGGGTGCATGTGTGTGTACAGTCCATGGGTCTGTGTGCAGTATGTGGATGCATGTGTGTGGGCAATACGTGGACGCTAGGGATTGAATTTAGGTCTGTTTGCTTGCTAGGCGAAACTTCACCAATGGAGAGACTTCCTGACCCTGAGTCTACTCTTAGAATAGTAAACACACTACAGAAAGGGATGTTCAACCTTTAGCAACATGACTATGAAAAATGACGCAAAAACCCACATTGCCATTGAGCTTTGCTGCACCCGCCCTTGTTTCCTATCTCTGTTTAAAAGTATTGCCAACGTTTCCTTTGAGTTAACACTGCAGATTCCTGGGAGAAGTTTGGAAACCTAGCTCTCCTGGCATCTCCTCACAAGGTACTGGCAGCCTTTGTACCTCTGTAGCTTTTTACAGGAAACCTTTGAAACTCTCACCTGCCTGTGATGTCTCATCACCTGGTCAAAGTTCAGCTCACCTGCTTCCTCATCTGACCCTGCTCCCTGTATCCATCGTTCTGAAAGTGAGAGAGAGGGGAGTCTTACGCCAACTTACATACAAAGATTTTTCCAAGAAATCTTTTAGCAACCAAGCCACGCCTCCTCATCTATACATTCTCTCCAGATGTGGCAGAAGAACCTTTTTTTTTTAATTGAGTGGCTGATTAGTCTCCAATTAAATTAGCAACTATACCAACCGCAGCTGCTTTTGTTTCTTGCCTCCTACTTTGGTTACTGGATCAGTCACACTTCTTTTCTTTCTCTTAATATTTTAATTTGAACAAAGCCAATAAGCTCGCAGGTGCTTGTGGAATACTCAGGTGACATCACACCAGCACAGTTAGACCCTGTGAGGGCAGTGTATTAAGTGCATCTGCAAAGTACTCTCATTTTATTGTATTAGAGTTATTTTGTTTACACATCCCAATTAAAAATATTTATTTTACTTTTACTTTAGGTGTATAAGTGTTTTGTCTGCGTGTATGCATATGCTCCATGTTCATTCCTGGTGTCATCAGAGGCCAGAAGAGGCCTGCAGTTGGAGTTGCAGGCAATGAGGTGGATGTTGGGAACTGAATCAGGGTCCTCTGCAAGAGCAGCAAGTGCACTTCACCTCTGAGCAACGCCTCCACCCTCTTATGTCCTAATTTTTCAGGAGATTTGATAATCATTTGACTTCATCTCCGTCTCCTCCTGCTTATTGAGAATAGAATTTCTGGCAATTATCACAATGTATCATTAGAATGAAAGTCATTTGAATATTTTATTGGCAGGCTAGAGGAAGGGCTGAGATTGTCACGATGAGATATTATTTGGATAGCATGGCCATTAAGGAGTAGGATTCCTATCAATTGACTGATGATTCATTCATTTGTCATCTCAACAAACATTTATTAAAGACCCATTTTGTGTATTGTGTTACTGGTTCTGAGAAGAAATGGCGGCATCTGAATTGGACTTTTTCAATTAGTGGAGGATAAGTGCAAGACACTGCAGATGGCACCGATGTTTGTACAGTTCTCTTACGTGGATGCTGTTCCCGGGTGCTCAGGGCAGTTCGGAAGGGGAAATTTCTTAAGGGACTATTGGAATTTAGTCCCACATTCATAATTTGCCTACGGCCAATTTGAACCGTGTCATTTTCTTAGTCAAGCACTACCAATATATGCAGCTGCACTTCGCCTCCTGTGATTCTGGATTGCTTTTTTAAAATGCATATTGCGGGTGTGTGTATGTATGTCCACGTGTATGGGCTCACATACATGCTTGTGTGCATCTATATGGAGCTCCTGAGCTTTAAATGGTGTCTTCATTTTCCACCTTGCATGTTGAGGCAGCATGCTGTTTAGTTGGTTGTTTTTGTTTGTTTGTTTTCTGCCAACTTGACACAATCTGGAGTTATCTGGGAAGAGGGAATTTCAACTGGGAAAATGCCCCTATCAGACTTGCTTGTAGGCAAGCCTGCGGGGCGTTTCCTTGACTCATGACTGATGCAGAAGGACCCTTCCCACTGTGAGTGGGGCCACAGGTTGAGCAAGCCATGGAGAGCAAGCCAGTGAGCATCACTCCTCCACAGCCTCTGCTTCAGCTTCTGCCTCCAGGTTCCTGCCTTTGGCCCCTGCCTCGGTTTCCCAGGGTGGTGAACTGTGTTACCTGTAAGTCGTATAAACCCTTTCTTCCCCATTCTGCATTCGATCATAGTGTTTTATTGCGGCAATAGTAACCCTAAGTAAAACAGAAATTGGTACCGGGATTGTGAAATATTGCTGTGACAGATCTTGTTTTGGGGAGGATTTTGGATGGACTTTGGAACTGAGGGCTAGAAAAACCAAGATTGCTCAGAGATTAATGAAGTGTTGTGGGGGTTTGGAAGATAGGAGTGATAAGTGTAATGTAGACAATGGAAGGCTGGCTTGTAAAGTTTTAGAAGGAAGCTGACTCTACAGGGACCCATTTGTGCGATATTTTGAATAAACAATATATCATTCCTGCTCATCGAGAGATGAAGATACAGTTGTGATTAGCAAGAGGCCGGAACCACTGAAGTGAAGCCTCTTCTTTACAGGGACAATTGTTGCTGGCTAATTATGACTGAGAAGGTAGCTGTGGTTAAGAAGAGATCGGCAGGCACTGCTGAGGTGAAGTCATCCGGGAAGTATTTCCTTAGGGTCAGGACATAGAAGGTCCAGAGGGGCCAAGGCTGCATCTCATACTGGCAGCTGAAATTGGTACTGTGCAGTCCTCTTTCTGTTGTTGTTTGTTTGTTTGTTTGTTTTTCAAGACAGGGTTTCTCTGTGTTAGCCTTGGCTGTCCTGGACTCACTTTGTAGACCAGGCTGGCCTTGAACTCACAGAGATCTGCCTGCCTCTGCCTCTCGAGTGCCGGGATTAAAGGCGTGCGCCACCACACCTGGCTAGTAGTCGGTTTAAGGGTATGAAGAGGTCATGGGCAACAGCTGAAGCTTGGCACTGTGAGAAGTCAAGAGAGGCCACTGATGAAGGTGTAGCCTCAGGTGCAGTGGAAACCCGAGAGGGTCACAGAGAGAGAGACCGAGGTTTGTACCGCATGATAGGATTGGTGTCCCTAAAGAGAGGCCAGGAAGTCATTGGCTGAGGAGCAGTTTGTGAAACCCTAGCATTTTGGAGATGTCAGCACAATGACATGGCAGGTATGATGTAGAGCTGGCCTGAGCCTCGGATATAAGTTGTGTGTGCTGCAAATGACAGAGATGGAGAAATGGACCTTCCCAAGCCCTTTGAAGTCCAGAAGATCACGAGTGAGTTCCAGACATCAGACACTGAACTGAGTTTTGCTATTATTTAATTGTGACTACCTTGGTTCTTCCTTCTTGGACTAAGAATGTATGGTAATTTTTAGAGAGACTCTTTTTGAGACAGGGTCTCTCTCTATAGCTCTGGCCATCCTGAACCCTGCTACGTAGACCAGGCTGGCCTTGGACTCAAAGAGATCCACCAGCTTATGCTTCCTGGGTGCTGAGACTGAAGGCGTGGATGAGGTCTTTGATGTTTCAAAGAGATTCAACTTTTAAAGATGCACTAGGTTTTATAATGTAATAGTAACATGAGATCTTGGGGGTAAATAAGAAAGGAAAGTTTATTGTTTAATAGTGATCTATTTGTATGTCAAATTGACAGGGAGTCAATTGTGTTGGTTAGGTTTTGTTTTTATTTTTTTTGTTTTTCAAATTGATGTAATATGGCGTCATCTCAGAAGAGGGAAAGTCACTTGAGAAGATGCTTCTCTAAGATTGGCCAGTAGAACAACATATGTCGGGGGACTTTCTTGGTTAATGATTGGTGTGGAAGGGCACAGACCATGATGGGTGGCGCCACCCCTAGGCAAGTAATCCTGAGTCAGGAAGCAGGATGAGAAGCCCTGGAAAGCAAGCAAACAAGCAGTGTTTTTTCATGGTCACTGTTTCAGTTCATGCCTCCAGATTCATGCCTTGGCTTCCTCTGATGATGGACTGTAAGTCAAACAAACCACTTTCTCCTCAAGATACTTTTGGTCATGTTTTACCACAGCAATAGTTAGTGTCTTGAGGATTCCTTGTTTCCACTTCTCCACTTACTGGTATTACAGGATGATATCACATATACCTGTCTTTTTAACAATGTATGTGTGTGTGTGTGTTTGAACTCTGGCATTCATGCTTGCCCACACCAAACACTTTACCCACTGAGCCATCTCCCCAGGCCCTGAATTACTATTTTTTAATTAATATATTTTCTGTGTATGGATGTTTTCCTTATCTGTATGTCTATGCATAATGTGGATGCCTGGTGCCCTCTGACACCAGAGGCAGGCATTGAATCCCCTGGAACTGGAGTTACAGCTGGTTGTGAGCTGCCACATGGGTGCAGTGATTTGAACTCTAGTCTACCAGAAGAGCAGCAAGTGCTATTAACCATAGAGCCATCTCTCTAGCCCTTGAATTACTTTTTTGACTTCTGTGCTCTTGAATGCACGTATCCTTAACTGGCACAACCTCTTATGTGGATAAGGGAGGTAATCCTCAGAGCCCATAAGTTGTCATACTTTTAGAAATATCATCAAGGAAAGAAGATCTGGGGCCACACAGATCATTCCCGGGAGCTTCAAACAATGGTGAGCTCAGCATTCATCTGACTTGATAGCTCAAAAGAATTCGTAGCTGTATCCAATCAAATGAAAATAGCCCTCACTTCCAAATCAGCCCTATTGTGTTCTAGAATGCAGAGGGTTCTGTGGAGTAGAATAGCTGAGAAGACATATCACTTAGCTTGATATTATACTGAGAATTTGCATTAAAATAAGGGCTTTGTGGTTGGCTGTTAAGGGTGTAGGCTTGGCACTAGCTGTCTGTGTCTCAATGTGCCTTTGTCTTTTACTCACTGAGTCACGTTGAGCATGCTTCCCTTTCCACTTTGGACTTGTTTTTCTTATCTGAGGAGAACGGTAGGGTCTGCGTGCTGGGTTAAATGAAGTGTCTCTCATAATTCTCAGATATTTGAATACTTGATTCCTCATTGGTGGCTGTTTGCAATGGATGAGGACATGCGGCCTTGTTGGAGAAGGTGTGACAATGGGGATGACCTTACAGTTTCAAAAGCTTCCCTCCATCCCCAGCATGCCCTCTGGTTTCTGTTTGTGGATCAGGATGTGAATCCTCAGCGGATCATATCCGCCTGCTACCGTACTCCCTGCTGTCCTGGTGATGGACTCGTCCCTCTGGAACTGGAAGCCTCAGACAAATCCTTTCTTCTATTAGTTGCCTTGGTCAGGGTGTTTTATATCACAGGGATAGGTAAGTTACTAATACAGTCTGCCTTCCTGGGATCTGTGAGGGCTAAGTGGGTAATTCATCTAGCACAGTGTGCTACTTAGCACTAGTACTAAGCTGATTGCTTGCTGTAGTTTTCTGGGTTGCGCAATGTTGGAAATGCAAGGAAATACACTGATAGTGTAAACCTGAAGCGTCTCAGAATTTCGGATGCATCTACCCAGTGCCTGCATTTAGTGAGATTTGGAGGTAGCACTTTCTAATATATGAATGCAAGTGCCGGCCCCATGCGCCCGAGCCTAGCAAAGTTCACGGGGTGAGGGAAATATGACAGGCAACAGGGATTAGAGGGAGAGGCAACATTTTCTATTTCACTTGGATTCCCAGAAATCTACATCCATTGGCAAGTGAGCAGTTCCATACGAGTGGGCAGTTCTTGCTTTAGTCGTTATAACCTGATGCTCCTGTGCTCAGCTTCTTTCCACCCAAAACGCAATGGCATGTAAATATGACTCTGAGCTCACATAAGTGTCTAGGTTGGGTTCTCTGGAGCCCTGGCAACATTTTCTTATTTAGCTTTTTTATTTTTATCTTTTTGAATAGCCACTTCATTCACATAGTGTAAATGTTTTTTTAAAAAATTAAGTAGCTGCTTAGTAAAAATTCTTCCCCTCCTTGCCTTCGTAGGCCATATCCTCATTGGCAGCTTTATCGTTTATTATTTACATAAATCTCAAGTTTGCAGTAATGAAAGCCAGGAGGCTCAGCTCTGTGGGAGCTCAGAATATACTGTTTGGTTAGTCTTGTTCCTTGAAATCCTCCCTTTTTCTTTCTGAGACAGAGTTTGGCTATGTAGCCCAGGCTGGCCTGGAACTGTGGTCTTTGTGTCTGAACTTCCCTAGTGCTAGAATTACAGGCATGTGCTATCACATCTGGCTATTAAAATTCTGAATAATCTTGAACGCCCCAATTCCATTTTGCCTTGGACCATGCAAATTTGTGACATGTTCTTCCTCCCTTGGCCTTTTTGCTTAAGCATGTACCTTAAAGATTCTTTTCATATTCATACATAAAGGATCTTTTTATAATTTTTACATGGTAGTCTTTCCATGAGGTAAAAAGGTCCCTTTCTAGGTAGGTGGGGAGTCATTAGCTATTCTAGTTCCAATTTTCCAGCCCTTCAATGTTTCCAAACTTGTGAGAAAGAAAAGAAGAGGAAAGCACCAGAAATCTTCTCTCTGGCTGGAGGCCTCATGTGGCTTGCACTGATTTAGGTGCCCTCAGATGCCATCTTGTCCCTTGACCAACTGACTGTCCACAACCCTACATCCCATGTCTCTTTCCCATTGTCCCCCACTACAGTGGCCCTGTCCCTTTACCGCAATGCTGCTGGTGTGATGTCATCTGGGTTCTATCAGTCACAGACCATCACCTCAGTCAGCTCTGGTCTGGAGAAAACTGCCTTGGGCTGGAGACGCGTTTAAAACATTCCTATTCCTGCTCGCTCCTACAAATCATCATTTCTGGATGAATCTGCAGTCATGGCTGAACAATCCTCTACTTTTGGGGAGATAGTCAAGGCCCTCCTTCCCAAGGAATCCCAGGACAGCTGGACAGTACCAGGGCAGCATTCTGAAACCTGAAACTCATTTTGAAGCAGACATCCCTCTTGGTGTGACATTGGTCGCTCACTCACGCAGGAACTAGTCCTATGTATTGGGGATTTAGCTATACCATGGTGTTCTGAACAGGATTCCTTTGGGAAGGGTAGAACAGGTAGTTCCCATTCCCTGAGGCCTAGTGCTGCAGGCCTCAACATGGGTGTGTGACCTGGCTGTCCCCCTCCCTCACGGTGACATGGACTTGAGTGCTCATGTGCAGACTGACACATACTTGCCCCTCACACAGTTGTACAGGAGTAAGCAGCAACGTGGTGGATTTTGGGAAGCTGGGGCATATCTCAGCTATTGGCCATCCAATAGTTGCACCAGGCACTCATGACATTTGTGCAGCACACACACACAGAGAGAGAGAGAGAGAGAGAGAGAGAGAGAGAGAGAGAGAGGGGGGGGGGGAGGAGAGAGAGAGAGAGAGGGGGGGGGGGAGGGAGGGAGGGAGAGAAGTGAGTGGAGAACAGACCAACAACTCTGTTATGTTAGCACCTCTGTTCTTTCGCAGGCAAGAGAAACCACAAACCCCTCAATGGCTTACATTCCTTGACTCATACTGATGCATAAGGAACCTTCCCACTTTAAAGTGGGTGCCACATGTTGAGGCAAGCCATGGAGAGCAAGCCATGGAGCGTCACTCCTCCCAGCCTCTGCTTCAGCTCTGCCTCCAGGTTCCTGCCTGTGGCCCCGGTGCATCGGTTTCCCATGGTGGTGAACTGTGTTACCTGTAAGTCGTATAAACCCTTTCTGTCCCAGTTCCTGCCATTCGATCATAGTGTGTTATTGCGGCAATAGTAAACCGAATAAAAAGAATTGGTAACAGGGATTGTGGAAGTATTGCTTTGACAGATCTTGTTGTTGGGGGGATTTTGGAATTGACTTTGGAACTGGAGGGTGAAAAACGCAAGATTGCGCAAAGTAATGAAGATGTTGTGGGGGTTGTGGGAAGAATAAGGAGTGATAGTGTAATGTAACAATGGAAGGCTGGCGTGTTGTAAAGTGTAGAAGGAAGCGACGCACCAGGGGGGACCCAGGTGTGCGATATTTTGAATAACAATATATCAGTCCCTGCTCATCGAGAGATGAAGATACAGTTGTGATTAGCAAGAAGGCCGGAAACCACTGAAGTGAAGCTCTTCTTTAACAGGGACAATTGGTTGCTAGGCTAATTCATGACGAGAAGGTAGCGGGGGTTAAGAAGAGATATCGGCAGGGAGGCACCTGCTGAGGTGACGTCATCCGGGAAGTAATTTCCTTAGGGTTCAGGACATAGAAGGTCCAGAGGCCAAGTCTCTGCATCGTCATACTGGCAGCTGAAATTGGTACTGTGCAGTCCGCTTTCTGTTGTTGTTTGTTTGTTTGGTTTGTTTTTTTCAAGACGGAGGGTTTCTCTGTTTGAGCCTTGGCTTTCCCTGGACCGCACTTTGAGACGGCAGCTGGCCTTGACTCACAGAATTCCTGCTCGGGCCTCTCGAATTCCGGGATTAAAGTCGTGCGGCCACCACACTGGCTATAGCGGGTTAAGGGTATGAGGAGTTCATGGGCAAAACCTCGGAAGCTTGGCACTGTAGAAGTCAAGAAGGCCACTGATGAAGGTGTAGCCTCAGGTGCAGTGGAAACCCGAGAGGGTCACAGAGAGAGAGACCGAGGTTTTTGTACCGCATGATAGAGTGGTTTTTTTGTCCCTAAAGAGATGCCAGGAGTCATTGGCTGAGGACAGTTGTGAAACTAGCATTTGGACAGTCAGCACAATGAGCATGGCAGTAATGATTGTAGAGCTGGCCTGAGCCTTCGGATATAAGTTGGTGGGTGTGCCTGAAAATGACAGAGGATGGAGAAATGGAACCTCCCAAGCCCTTGAAGTCCAAGAAGATCACGATTGAGTTCCGAGACATCAGACACTGAAACGGAGTGTTGCTATTATTTGAATTTGTGACTTACCTTGTTCTTCCTTCTTGACTAAGAATGTATGGTAATTTTATAGAGAGACTCTTTTGAGAACAGGGTCGCTGCCTCTAAGCTCTGGGCCATCCTGAACCCTGCTACGTAGAAAAACCAGCTGGCCGTGGACTGCCAAAGAGATCCACCAGCTTATGCTGTCCTGGTGCTGAGACTGAAAGGCGGGGATGAGGTCTTTGATGTTTCAAAGAGATTCACTTTAAGACACTAGGTTTTATAATGTAATAGTAACATGAGAATCTTGGGGTTAAAAGTAAGAAAGGAGAAGTGTATTGTGTGAATAGTGATCTATTTGTAGTCCAAATTGAACAGGAGTCATTGTGTTGGTTAGGTTTTTGTTTTATTTTGTTTTGTTTTTCAAATTTGGATGTAAATATGGCGTCATCTCAAAGAGGGAGTCGACTTGAGAAGATGCTTCTCTTAAGATGTGCCAGTATAAACAACATATGTCGGGGACTTTCTTGTTTAATGAATTGGTGTGGAAGGCACGAGACCATGATGTGTGGCGCCACCCCCTATTCAAGTAATCATGGATCAGGAAGCAGGATGAGAACCCCGGGAAGCAAGCAACAAGGCAGTGTTGTTTCATGGTCCAACTGTTTCAGTTCATGCCTCCAAGATTCTGCCTTGGCTTCCTCTGAATGATGACTTTAAGTCAAACCAACCACTTTCTCTCAAATACTTTTGGTCATGTTTTAACCACAGCAATAGTTAAGTGTCCTGAGGATTCCTTGTTTTCCACTTCTCCACTTAACTGGTATTACATGGATGATATCACATATACCTGTCCTTTTAACAATGTATGTGTGTGTGTGGTGTTTTGAACTCTGGGCATTCATGCTTTGCCGCACACCAACACGTTACCCACGGAGCCATCATCCCAGGCCCTGAATACTATTTTTAATTAATATATTTTTGGTGTTGGAGGTTTTCCGTATCTGGTATGTCCTATGCAGAATGTGATGCCTGGTGCCCTCTGACACCGAGGCAGGCCATTGAACCCCTGGAACGGGAGTTAAAGCTGGTTGTGAGCTGCCACATGGGTGCAGTGAGTTGAACTCTAGTCTAGCCAGAAGAGCAGCAAGTGCTATTAACCATAGAGCCAGCTCTCTAGCCCTTGAATTACTTTTTGACTTCTGTCTCTTGAATGCACGTATCCGTAACTGGCAAAACCTCTTATGTTGATAAGGGAGGTAATCCCAGAGCCCATAAGTTGTCCATACGTTTAGAAATATAATCAAGGAAGAAGATCTGGGGCCACACAGATCATTCCGGGAGCTCAAACAATGGTGAGCTCAGCATGCATCTGACTTGATAGCTCAAAAGAATTCGTACTGTATCCAATCAAATGAAAAATAGCCCGCACGTCAAATCAGCCCTATTGTGGTTCTAGAATGCAGAGGGTTCTGTGAGTGAAGAGCTGAGAAGACATATCACTCACGTAGCTTGGATTAACTAGAATTTCATTAAAAGTAAGGGCGTTGTGGGTTGCTGTTAAGGGTGTAGGCTTGCACTAGCGTCTGTGTCTCAATGTGCCTTGTCTTTTACTTCACTGAGTCACGTGATCATGCGTTCCCCTTTCACTTTGTTGGACTTGTTGTTCTTATCTGAGGAGAACGGGTAGGGTCTGCTCTGCGGGGCTGGGGTTAAATATGTCTCCTCAATAATTCTCAGAGATGTGTGTGTGTGTGTGTGTGTGTGTACTATATGGGTGCACGCGTATGTGGTCAGTATGTGGGTTTATGTGTGTGCGCATGTGGATATATTTGTGTGTGGTCAGTGCATGGGTTGTGTGTTTGTATGTGTGTGTGTGTGTGCAGTATATGGCTACATGTGTATGTGTCCAGTATGTGGGTGCATGTGTGGTCCACTGTGTGGATGCTGTGTGGCCATATGTGGGTGCATATGTATGTGCAGTAAGTGGGTACACATGTGTGTTCAGTATGTGGGTGCATGTATGTGTACAGTATGTGAGTCTGAATGTGCGTGCAGTATGTGGATGCATGTGTGTGTAGTACATTGGTGTGTGTGTGTGTGTGTGTGTGGGTGCATGTGTGTGTACAGTCCATGGGTCTGTGTGCAGTATGTGGATGCATGTGTGTGTAGTACATTGGTGTGTGTGTGTGTGTGTGTGTGGGTGCATGTGTGTGTACAGTCCATGGGTCTGTGTGCAGTATGTGGATGCATGTGTGTGTAGTACATTGGTGTGTGTATGTAAAGTATGTGGGTACATGTGCGTATACAGTCCATGGGTCTGTGTGCAGTATGTGGATGCATGTGTGTGGGCAATACGTGGACGCTAGGGATTGAATTTAGGTCTGTTTGCTTGCTAGGCGAAACTTCACCAATGGAGAGACTTCCTGACCCTGAGTCTACTCTTAGAATAGTAACACACACTACAGAAAGGGATGTTCAACCTTTAGCAACATGACTATGAAAAATGACGCAAAAACCCACATTGCATTGAGCTTTGCTGCACCCGCCCTTGTTTCCTATCTCTGTTTAAAAGTATTGCCAACGTTTCCTTTGAGTTAACACTGCAGATTCCTGGGAGAAGTTTGGAAACCTAGCTCTCCTGGCATCTCCTCACAAGGTACTGGCAGCCTTTGTACCTCTGTAGCTTTTTACAGGAAACCTTTGAAACTCTCACCTGCCTGTGATGTCTCATCACCTGGTCAAAGTTCAGCTCACCTGCTTCCTCATCTGACCCTGCTCCCTGTATCCATCGTTCTGAAAGTGAGAGAGAGGGGAGTCTTACGCCAACTTACATACAAAGATTTTTCCAAGAAATCTTTTAGCAACCAAGCCACGCTCCTCATCTATACATTCTCTCCAGATGTGGCAGAAGAACCTTTTTTTTTAATTGAGTGGCTGATTAGTCTCCAATTAAATTAGCAACTATACCAACCGCAGTGCTTTTGTTTCTTGCCTCCTACTTTGGTTACTGGATCAGTCACACTTCTTTTCTTTCTCTTAATATTTTATTTGAACAAAGCCAATAAGCTCGCAGGTGCTTGTGGAATACTCAGGTGACATCACCCAGCACAGTTAGACCTGTGAGGGCAGTGTATTAAGTGCATCTGCCAAAGTACTCTCATTTTATTGTATTAGAGTTATTTTGTTTACACATCCCAATTAAAAATATTTATTTTACTTTTACTTTAGGTGTATAAGTGTTTTGTCTGCGTGTATGCATATGCTCCATGTTCATTCCTGGTGTCATCAGAGGCCAGAAGAGGCCTGCAGTTGGAGTTGCAGGCATGAGGTGGATGTTGGGAACTGAATCAGGGTCCTCTGCAAGAGCAGCAAGTGCACTTCACCTCTGAGCAACGCCTCCACCCTCTTATGTCCTAATTTTCAGGAGATTTGATAATCATTTGACTTCATCTCCGTCTCCTCCTGCTTATTGAGAATAGAATTCTGGCAATTATCACAATGTATCATTAGAATGAAAGTCATTTGAATATTTTATTGGCAGGCTAGAGGAAGGGCTGAGATTGTCACGATGAGATATTATTTGGATAGCATGGCCATTAAGGAGTAGGATTCCTATCAATTGACTGATGATTCATTCATTTGTCATCTCAACAAACATTTATTAAAGACCCATTTTTGTGTATTGTGTTACTGGTTCTGAGAAGAAATGGCGGCATCTGAATTGGACTTTTTCAATTAGTGGAGGATAAGTGCAAGACACTGCAGATGGCACCGATGTTTGTACAGTTCTCTTACGTGGATGCTGTTCCCGGGTGCTCAGGGCAGTTCGGAAGGGGAAATTTCTTAAGGGACTATTGGAATTTAGTCCCACATTCATAATTTGCCTACGGCCAATTTGAACCGTGTCATTTTCTTAGTCAAGCACTACCAATATATGCAGCTGCACTTCGCCTCCTGTGATTCTGGATTGCTTTTTTAAAATGCATATTGCGGGTGTGTGTATGTATGTCCACGTGTATGGGCTCACATACATGCTTGTGTGCATCTATATGGAGCTCCTGAGCTTTAAATGGTGTCTTCATTTTCCACCTTGCATGTTGAGGCAGCATGCTGTTTAGTTGGTTGTTTTTGTTTGTTTGTTTTCTGCCAACTTGACACAATCTGGAGTTATCTGGGAAGAGGGAATTTCAACTGGGAAAATGCCCCTATCAGACTTGCTTGTAGGCAAGCCTGCGGGGCGTTTCCTTGACTCATGACTGATGCAGAAGGACCCTTCCCACTGTGAGTGGGGCCACAGGTTGAGCAAGCCATGGAGAGCAAGCCAGTGAGCATCACTCCTCCACAGCCTCTGCTTCAGCTTGCCTCCAGGTTCCTGCCTTTGGCCCCTGCCTCGGTTTCCCAGGGTGGTGAACTGTGTTACCTGTAAGTCGTATAAACCCTTTCTTCCCCATTCTGCATTCGATCATAGTGTTTATTGCGGCAATAGTAACCCTAAGTAAAACAGAAATTGGTACCGGGATTGTGAAATATTGCTGTGACAGATCTTGTTTTGGGGAGGATTTTGGATGGACTTTGGAACTGAGGGCTAGAAAAACCAAGATTGCTCAGAGATTAATGAAGTGTTGTGGGGGTTTGGAAGATAGGAGTGATAAGTGTAATGTAGACAATGGAAGGCTGGCTTGTAAAGTTTTAGAAGGAAGCTGACTCTACAGGGACCCATTTGTGCGATATTTTGAATAAACAATATATCATTCCTGCTCATCGAGAGATGAAGATACAGTTGTGATTAGCAAGAGGCCGGAACCACTGAAGTGAAGCCTCTTCTTTACAGGGACAATTGTTGCTGGCTAATTATGACTGAGAAGGTAGCTGTGGTTAAGAAGAGATCGGCAGGCACTGCTGAGGTGAAGTCATCCGGGAAGTATTTCCTTAGGGTCAGGACATAGAAGGTCCAGAGGGGCCAAGGCTGCATCTCATACTGGCAGCTGAAATTGGTACTGTGCAGTCCTCTTTCTGTTGTTGTTTGTTTGTTTGTTTGTTTTTCAAGACAGGGTTTCTCTGTGTTAGCCTTGGCTGTCCTGGACTCACTTTGTAGACCAGGCTGGCCTTGAACTCACAGAGATCTGCCTGCTCTGCCTCTCGAGTGCCGGGATTAAAGGCGTGCGCCACCACACCTGGCTAGTAGTCGGTTTAAGGGTATGAAGAGGTCATGGGCAACAGCTGAAGCTTGGCACTGTGAGAAGTCAAGAGAGGCCACTGATGAAGGTGTAGCCTCAGGTGCAGTGGAAACCCGAGAGGGTCACAGAGAGAGAGACCGAGGTTTGTACCGCATGATAGGATTGGTGTCCCTAAAAGAGGCCAGGAAGTCATTGGCTGAGGGCAGTTTGTGAAACCCTAGCATTTTGGAGATGTCAGCACAATGACATGGCAGGTATGATGTAGAGCTGGCCTGAGCCTCGGATATAAGTTGTGTGTGCTGCAAATGACAGAGATGGAGAAATGGACCTTCCCAAGCCCTTTGAAGTCCAGAAGATCACGAGTGAGTTCCAGACATCAGACACTGAACTGAGTTTTGCTATTATTTAATTGTGATTACCTTGGTTCTTCCTTCTTGGACTAAGAATGTATGGTAATTTTTAGAGAGACTCTTTTTGAGACAGGGTCTCTCTCTATAGCTCTGGCCATCCTGAACCCTGCTACGTAGACCAGGCTGGCCTTGGACTCAAAGAGATCCACCAGCTTATGCTTCCTGGGTGCTGAGACTGAAGGCGTGGATGAGGTCTTTGATGTTTCAAAGAGATTCAACTTTTAAAGATGCACTAGGTTTTATAATGTAATAGTAACATGGATCTTGGGGGTAAATAAGAAAGGAAAGTTTATTGTTTAATAGTGATCTATTTGTATGTCCAATTGACAGGGAGTCAATTGTTGGTTAGGTTTTGTTTTTATTTTTTTTGTTTTTCAAATTGATGTAATATGGCGTCATCTCAGAAGAGGAAAGTCACTTGAGAAGATGCTTCTCTAAGATTGGCCAGTAGAACAACATATGTCGGGGGACTTTCTTGGTTAATGATTGGTGTGGAAGGGCACAGACCATGATGGGTGGCGCCACCCCTAGGCAAGTAATCCTGAGTCAGGAAGCAGGATGAGAAGCCCTGGAAAGCAAGCAAACAAGCAGTGTTTTTTCATGGTCACTGTTTCAGTTCATGCCTCCAGATTCATGCCTTGGCTTCCTCTGATGGGACTGTAAGTCAAACAAACCACTTTCTCCTCAAGATACTTTTGGTCATGTTTTACCACAGCAATAGTTAGTGTCTTGAGGATTCCTTGTTTCCACTTCTCCACTTACTGGTATTACAGGATGATATCACATATACCTGTCTTTTAACAATGTATGTGTGTGTGTGTGTTTGAACTCTGGCATTCATGCTTGCCCACACCAAACACTTACCCACTGAGCCATCTCCCCAGGCCCTGAATTACTATTTTTTAATTAATATATTTTCTGTGATGGATGTTTTCCTTATCTGTATGTCTATGCATAATGTGGATGCCTGGTGCCCTCTGACACCAGAGGCAGGCATTGAATCCCCTGGAACTGGAGTTACAGCTGGTTGTGAGCTGCCACATGGGTGCAGTGATTTGAAACTCTAGTCTACCAGAAGAGCAGCAAGTGCTATTAACCATAGAGCCATCTCTCTAGCCCTTGAATTACTTTTTTGACTTCTGTGCTCTTGAATGCACGTATCCTTAACTGGCACAACCTCTTATGTGGATAAGGGAGGTAATCCTCAGAGCCCATAAGTTGTCATACTTTTAGAAATATCATCAAGGAAAGAAGATCTGGGGCCACACAGATCATTCCCGGGAGCTTCAAACAATGGTGAGCTCAGCATTCATCTGACTTGATAGCTCAAAAGAATTCGTAGCTGTATCCAATCAAATGAAATAGCCCTCACTTCCAAATCAGCCCTATTGTGTTCTAGAATGCAGAGGGTTCTGTGGAGTAGAATAGCTGAGAAGACATATCACTTAGCTTGATATTATACTGAGAATTTGCATTAAAATAAGGGCTTTGTGGTTGGCTGTTAAGGGTGTAGGCTTGGCACTAGCTGTCTGTGTCTCAATGTGCCTTTGTCTTTTACTCACTGAGTCACGTTGAGCATGCTTCCCTTTCCACTTTGGACTTGTTTTTCTTATCTGAGGAGAACGGTAGGGTCTGCGTGCTGGGTTAAATGAAGTGTCTCTCATAATTCTCAGATATTTGAATACTTGATTCCTCATTGGTGGCTGTTTGCAATGGATGAGGACATGCGGCCTTGTTGGAGAAGGTGTGACAATGGGGATGACCTTACAGTTTCAAAAGCTTCCCTCCATCCCCAGCATGCCCTCTGGTTTCTGTTTGTGGATCAGGATGTGAATCCTCAGCGGATCATATCCGCCTGCTACCGTACTCCTGCTGTCCTGGTGATGGACTCGTCCCTCTGGAACTGGAAGCCTCAGACAAATCCTTTCTTCTATTAGTTGCCTTGGTCAGGGTGTTTTATATCACAGGGATAGGTAAGTTACTAATACAGTCTGCCTTCCTGGGATCTGTGAGGGCTAAGTGGGTAATTCATCTAGCACAGTGTGCTACTTAGCACTAGTACTAAGCTGATTGCTTGCTGTAGTTTTCTGGGTTGCGCAATGTTGGAAATGCAAGGAAATACACTGATAGTGTAAACCTGAAGCGTCTCAGAATTTCGGATGCATCTACCCAGTGCCTGCATTTAGTGAGATTTGGAGGTAGCACTTTCTAATATATGAATGCAAGTGCCGGCCCCATGCGCCCGAGCCTAGCAAAGTTCACGGGGTGAGGGAAATATGACAGGCAACAGGGATAGAGGGAGAGGCAACATTTTCTATTCACTTGGATTCCAGAAATCTACATCCATTGGCAAGTGAGCAGTTCCATACGAGTGGGCAGTTCTTGCTTTAGTCGTTATAACCTGATGCTCCTGTGCTCAGTTCTTTCCACCCAAAACGCAATGGCATGTAAATATGACTCTGAGCTCACATAAGTGTCTAGGTTGGGTTCTCTGGAGCCCTGGCAACATTTTCTTATTTAGCTTTTTTTATTTTTATCTTTTTGAATAGCCACTTCATTCACATAGTGTAAATGTTTTTTAAAAAATTAAGTAGCTGCTTAGTAAAAATTCCCCCTCCTTGCCTTCGTAGGCCATATCCTCATTGGCAGCTTTATCGTTTATTATTTACATAAATCTCAAGTTTGCAGTAATGAAAGCCAGGAGGCTCAGCTCTGTGGGAGCTCAGAATATACTGTTTGGTTAGTCTTGTTCCTTGAAATCCTCCCTTTTTCTTTCTGAGACAGAGTTTGGCTATGTAGCCCAGGCTGGCCTGGAACTGTGGTCTTTGTGTCTGAACTTCCCTAGTGCTAGAATTACAGGCATGTGCTATCACATCTGGCTATTAAAATTCTGAATAATCTTGAACGCCCCATTCCATTTTGCCTTGGACCATGCAAATTTGTGACATGTTCTTCCTCCCTTGGCTTTTTGCTTAAGCATGTACCTTAAAGATTCTTTTCTATTCATACATAAAGGATCTTTTTATAATTTTTACATGGTAGTCTTTCCATGAGGTAAAAAGGTCCCTTTCTAGGTAGGTGGGGAGTCATTAGCTATTCTAGTTCCAATTTTCCAGCCCTTCAATGTTTCCAAACTTGTGAGAAAGAAAAGAAGAGGAAAGCACCAGAAATCTTCTCTCTGGCTGGAGGCCTCAGTGGCTTGCACTGATTTAGGTGCCCTCAGATGCCATCTTGTCCTTGACCAACTGACTGTCCACAACCCTACATCCCATGTCTCTTTCCCATTGTCCCCACTACAGTGGCCCTGTCCCTTTACCGCAATGCTGCTGGTGTGATGTCATCTGGGTTCTATCAGTCACAGACCATCACCTCAGTCAGCTCTGGTCTGGAGGGAAACTGCCTTGGGCTGGAGACGCGTTTAAAACATTCCTATTCCTGCTCGCTCCTACAAATCATCATTTCTGGATGAATCTGCAGTCATGGCTGAACAATCCTCTACTTTTGGGGAGATAGTCAAGGCCCTCCTTCCCAAGGAATCCCAGGACAGCTGGACAGTACCAGGGCAGCATTCTGAAACCTGAAACTCATTTTGAAGCAGACATCCCTCTTGGTGTGACATTGGTCGCTCACTCACGCAGGAACTAGTCCTATGTATTGGGGATTTAGCTATACCATGGTGTTCTGAACAGGATTCCTTTGGGAAGGGTAGAACAGGTAGTTCCCATTCCCTGAGGCCTAGTGCTGCAGGCCTCAACATGGGTGTGTGACCTGGCTGTCCCCCTCCCTCACGGTGACATGGACTTGAGTGCTCATGTGCAGACTGACACATACTTGCCCCTCACACAGTTGTACAGGAGTAAGCAGCAACGTGGTGGATTTTGGGAAGCTGGGGCATATCTCAGCTATTGGCCATCCAATAGTTGCACCAGGCACTCATGACATTTGTGCAGCACACACAACACCAGAGACGAGAGAGAGAGAGAGAGGAGAGCGAGGAGAGGAGAGGAGAGAGAGAGAGAGAGAGAGGGGGGGGGGGGGGAGGAGAGAGAGAGAGAGAGGGAGGGAGGGAGGGAGGGAGGGAGAGAAGTGAGTGGAGAACAGACCAACAACTCTGTTATGTTAGCACCTCTGTTCTTTCGCAGGCAAGAGAAACCACAAACCCCTCAATGGCTTACATTTCCTTGATTCAATCAAGCCATGCCCTTGGCACCTGAAAGGAAGATTAACTAGATGCTAAAAATGCACATCTCGAGTCTGATTCCATTGCCAGGGAAAGCTTCCAGGTACCCCGAGAAAACACTGGGGGAAACCAGGCTACAATTCCAATTAAACACCATATTGAGTACTTTGGTCTCAGTACACTCTGTTTGTTTAGTTTCTCAGAATATTTGATAAGAGAAGTGCTAGGGTGGCAAAAAATTAATTAAAGTAAGAGAGAACAATCTTAAGAGAGAAGGGGGGAAAGCTAAGAAGCTGTAGATGGCTTTGCCCCTCACCTGTCAGCAATTAATTAATCACTAATTCCTCCATTATTTGCAACTTAAGAATCTCTTTACCCTGGACAAAAAGCCCCACACAAACTAAGGTTATTGTTTTTTAAATTGTCTAACACATTCTGAAAGACAATCTCTAAAATGGGTTCGGCCAGTGCTAAACTAACCTCATTGGAGTATGGCTGAGCGTTGCTGGTGGTCTTGGGGCTTTGGGATTGTGCAAAGCATGAGAGTCTCATTTTCCTCACACTTCATCATCACTCAGGTGTCAAGAAGATGCTCCAGAGCATCCACAGCTGTCTTGATGGGGAGGGTGGGGCAGGGAGAGAAGAAAGCTATCTCCATAGCCATCCTGTGCTGCTGCCCTGTCTACCACCCATCTGTCTGTCTGTCTGTCTGTCTGTCTGTCTGTCTATCTATCTATCTATCTATCTATCTATCTATCATTATCTATATCTCCTCTATTTACCATCTGTCTACCACCAATCTGTATCTATCTATTGATTAATCATCTGTCTATCATCTTTCTATCAGTCCTTTACCCATCTATTTTATAATGTAATCAATGATACATTATGTAGATATTATCACATTTTAAAATTTGTTATAGTTATTGTGTGTATATATGATGTGTGTATGTATATATGGTGTGTGTGTGTGTGTGTGTGTGTGTACTTGTGCACCATGGTGCATGTGTGAAAGTCAGAAGACAATTTCTGTGGGTTCCAGAGATCGAATCCAGGTGCTCAGACTTATACAGCACACACTTTTATCTGATTAGCCTGAAGGAGAATGTACAAAATTCTAACAGTCTGTCCTTCATTCGTTGTCCATACACACAGCGATGTGCTCCTATGTAGCTCTTACCTGCTCGCCCTCCTCTGAGTTAGCAGCTAAGAATCTTAAGCAAAATGATTTATGGCCGTGTTGTGTTGCGCCTGACCTGACACTGATGGAGTCTCTTATCTCCCGTCCGTGTCCTCCCTGATGACAGCCGCCCTCTTAAGTAGCCGTCAGAGCATCAGCTCTTTATTCCTGGGTGAGGCTGGCTGTCATGAGTGCATTCTGACTGTCACCCTCATCTGAGTTGCCACCTGCTTTTGCACAGCTTGACTGGACTTTTCAAAACCCAAATGGGAGACAAGGGGCCACAGGAGGCTCACGCTATGCCCCCAAGCATGCCCTCCATGGCCAGGGAAAGTCCTGTGCTTTGGATAAAATTGGGGAATACAGTTTCTAAAAGGCAGTGCAGGGTATATATGCTTGCACCAGCTGCTCAACTTCCCAGTTCCTGCCAGGAATTGATAGGTGTGGTGACAGCCCACCCTGCCATCCCCCTCCATTCAGTCCTGTCCCTGTAAACATCAATGCGTTTTCCTCTTTATGGGTTCTGCAGTCACACAAAGTTTGGAGAAGTGTTGTGAAGGATACAGTCCTGGGAAGAGACGTGATCACAGGCATGGGAGGTGAGGTGGGGGCTGAGGCACCTCCCTAAAGACTCCTTGGGAGATAAAAACATGGGGGGCCTGGGAGAATGAGCCAGAACTTCCGTCTAAGGCTGGCTTTTGAATTGGCCCCAGATGCAGTGACATTTTGTTTTATTTTTTATTTTTTTTATTTTTGGCTGCTTTGAAAAAGGAAGAGAGGAGAAAATGTAGACGGTGACATTAAAGATGGATGGACTCAGACAAATTGAACAGCTTTGAAGGCTTCCCCAGTGCTGAGCTGGTGGAGGGCAGGTCTCCACGGTGGGCTTCTGGGAGATGCAGGCTCTCTTCCTAAGCCTGGAGAAAGGCATGTAAGGAAATGGCAGCTTTCAGGCCAGCCTGCTACCAAGGACGTTTAATATTTAACATTGTTCTGGCAAGTGAGTGTGCCCGGCTTGGCTCATCTACTTCTGGTTGACATTTGCTGCAGCAGTTCTTGGAGGTGAAAGGTTGGGCACCTGGCAAAGCCACCTAGTGGGCTTTTGGGTCGGCTTGGGAAGGCATCTGTTGGGAGCCCTGTCCTGGCAAAGACACCTTGTGCCCTGTGTCTGCCTGTGCGTTCAGCTTTAGAGCAGGTTGCTCCAGGAGGCCTCACTGTGTGTGAAAAGCAAGCTGATGTAGTGGAAAGATGACATAGGAAGAACTGCTGACACATTCGTTTTTCATGGGACCTATTGGCTAACAAAGCCGTGGCCCCTTATTTTCCAATGTGCAGGGTGGGAAGCGGAGTGGAGAGGTGAGAAAGAGGGCACTAAAACTGCATATGTGGCTTCCAGAGGCAAGGATGTGAGGTTTGCTAATTCTTCTAGCCACCCCAAAATAGAGACTTTCCCTCCATCACCTCTGAACTTGGTCCAGAGCAGAGCGAAGCCCAGAATATCGTCCTCATCTTTGGCAGTCCCTACTCCTCAGCTCAGTTTCCATGCTGTCCCTGCTGGGGTCTCTACATCCATGTAGGGAAAAAGCAAACCCCCTGCCCGGCATACCCACAGAAATAACATCCTGATATCTGGGTTCATCCGTAGGGAGGTCTGTGCACCCTGGACAGGAAAACAAGCTGAACAGTTAGAAATAAAAAGGCCTGGTCTGCCTGGGCCTATGTTTGAGTGGCTGACTTTAGTGGTCATAGCCGATGCTGGTCCGCAGAAAGAATCTCACCTCGTTACAAGTTAGATGGGCTTTGGTGGGTGTTGGCTACCAGCCACCCGCTGTTTGATTCATCTAGCTGAATCAACTCCCCTAGTCTTTGGGCTCTGATCCCACAAAGCAACAGAAATTGGTGGTGTGGTAAGCAGTGGCAGTGGGGTTGGTCTTGGGGAGGGAACTTCAGGGGCCTTCCATCTTGTTACTGTAACATGTCCTTCCGTGATGGGAGCCAAAAGCTCCCACATAATGACTCTCTCCTCTGGTAATCATTCAGCAGTGCACTGTGACCTGTGTATTTTTGCTGCGCTACACATTTCCAGACTTTCACAGTGACTTGTCAGCACCTAGGAAAAACGAGTTGAATATGACCCATCTCTCTGAAATATGCCCCCCCCCCAGCTGCCTTTCATTTGGGTTGAGAGAGGGAGTAGGTGGGACCACCTGGAATGGCAGTGGGGGCTGTGATGTGACTCCAGGCCCATCTCTCAGGCAGATTAACTTATGCATGCCAAGCCTGTGGCACTCTTGCTATGTTAAGCCCCAGTATTGGGTCCAAATGGCTCCGCGGTGGCCTCTGCCTTCTGCACCTGTTGTTTCCTGTAGCACAGTGAGCTGCGCAGGCAGCGTCTTTCTTCTTGAAGGCGTGGGTGCAAATGGTGGTGCCATTAGACATCTGGACAACCCCATGGGTTCTTACAGACTCCGGGGGGGGGGGGTGATGGCAGGGCACAAGGCTATCGTCTGAGTCACATGTGTGAGTGTCACCATCTGCAACTGTAATTCTAACCACGTGGTCAATTGTGAGAAGGGGTTTATAACCAGCTTTTATTGCATTTGTGGATCGTGATGACTAAACAACAGATGGGAAACCAAGCAAGATTTCTAATCTCTACCTCTTCACGGAGGGAGTGAGCAGAGCTGAGGGAGTCACTTGGTGGCCTCTCTGTGGTTGTCTATAATTAGGGCAAACACTACTCCCCCACCCTCCCCCCATTTTCTGCCCTGGTTTTATACACTCATTCTAATCAGACCGCAGACACTATTTTGTTTGTTTGAATGCTGTGGCTCCTAGATTCTAGAGAAATCGCTGGTAGACCGGAAGCTCCTCAAACAATGCTACCAGATAAGATGTAGACTTAGCCAGTTAAATCTGAGTGTCCTGTGAACAATGAATAAGCTCAGCTGAAATACACCCCGCGTTACAGAGGCGAGGTGCTTAGAAGAGAGGTGATGATGGGCTAGCATGATGGCTCGGGGAGTGAAAGTGTTTGCCATGTAAGCCTGGCCACCTGAGTTTCGTTTCTGGAACCCATGAAAGTTGTCCACCCATTTCTGACCTGCATTGTCCTACACAGGTATGAGTGCATGCAAGTGAGTACACACACACACACACACTCACACACACACACCAATAATAAAAAGACTTAAATGTGGTAAGATCCACATGATGTAATCTTTTTACACCATTTTAACCACTTTAGTATGTATAACTCAGTGGAACTAAGGACGCTGCTGCCGCCCATTTTCAGAACTTTCTCATAGCAAACTTTCTACCCCTTAACAGTGAATGCCAATGCTTCTTCCCTTCTTGCCTCTGGAGCTCTCTAACCCATTTCCTGTCTTTATAAACTTGCCTATTCTACATATAAGTGGACTTTAAGACATTTGTCTTATTGTGTCTGGCTTGTTTTGTTCAGCGCAATGTTTTCAAAATCTATTCATGCGACGTGTGTCATGATGCCATTCTTTTCAAGGCTGAATAATATTCCATTGTATGTAATAGTAATTTTTGTTTAATCTTTAATTGGTTTATGGGCATTTGTTTGCTTATGCCTTTTGACCACAAAGAACAATGCTGTTCTGAGCACAAGTGCAAGGGATCCGCTCGAGTCTGGACTTTCAATTATTTGGGGCATATAGACCTAGCAGTGGGACTGTTAAACCATTTGATGATTCTGTTTAACACCTTGGTGAACTACTGTACTGTTTTCTTTAGTGACTGCATGGGCCATTTAAAAATTTTAAATTAAAACATAATGACACCATAAAGTCTCTCCCTTTCCTCCCTTTTACCCCTCCCATGTCCCCTCCTCCAAGTCTCTCTCAAATTCATGGCCGCCTCTTCTATAGCCATTGTTGATACAGATGCATATTAATGAATCCATATAAATGCAACCTTCTGAGTCTGATCAGTGCTGCCTGCCTGCATACGTTTCTACAGTCAACCACTTGGTAGTGTATAACCAACCAAGGCTTATCCCAGGGGAAGACTAATTCTCCCAGGAGTTGCTAATCGCTTGTAGTTCTTCATCTAGGGTGGGGTTCTATGGGCTAGGGTGGGGTTCTAAATGGGAACCTACCTTGGGTTGTCAATTAAAGTTGGACTTGTTAGAGTCTTGGTTAGGCAGACGTGACGCTGAGCTTTCCTGGGTATGGCTTCCCTGTCATAGCTAGAAGGAAAGTGTCACAGCAGACTTCCTCTGGTCTTCTGGCTATGACAGTCTCTCCGCCACTTCTTCCTTGATCTTTCCTGAGCCTTAGGCATAAGGGGTGGGTTGTAGCTTTATCATCTGGGCTTGGGCGCCCCACAGTCAGTTGTTCTATGTATTTGGACTGGTGGTGGTTTTCCGTAATTGTCTCCTTCTGCTGCGCAAAGGAGTTGGTTGGATGAGGGCTGAGATCCTCATGTGGTGACTAGCTCCCCGCTAGGCAGCAGGCCTGGGCCATGGGACATTCTTGGTGGCTAACTCTGGCAACACTCCAGCTGTTTCAACGGAATTTTAATTTGAACATTTTATTTAACCTGAAATACTGTAATTAAATAGAAACCAGTAGTGCAACCTCCTTGTTGGGACTCGTGGACACGACCGTTTCTTGGTTTCTCCGTCGAGACTGTCAGGAGGTTATCTGGATATAGTTCCTATGCCACTTTGTCCTCTCTGGTTTGTTACAGTATTTTGTATCCGTTAGGCCTACAAAGCAATTAACTGACACAGAGAGACTAAAATGTACTATAAAGCTGCCAGCACATCGCCGCCGGGGCAGAGTCTGAACTGATTCTAATCTACTCGTAAACTAAACAAACTACTCTAAACCTTATAACGTACATATATTCCAAACACTTGCCACTATGACCCCTGGGCCGGTCTGCACCCAACCGTCCCCAAAACCCCCCTCTCTCTCCAACCATCAAACTTTTTTCCTCCCCCTCCAGGAAGTCCCACCTTCCACTTCCTGTCCTTCTGCCCAGCTGATTGGCAGCCCTTTATTGATGGCGGATACATTCACTTAGCATTCCTCCACACTGTTTTGTACAGCACAGACACATCAGACACTCCTGGGAAGCCAGAGATCAAAATTCAGTCAGGCCAAATGCCAGCAAGCCAAACGAGTCCCGGCTTCCCAAGGTTACAGAAGCAGAGGCAGAACTGCATCTTGCACCCTGGTCTCTCAAGAACAGTGATTTCTTCCTTCCTTCCTTTCTTTCTTTCTTTCTTCCTTCCTTTCTTTCTTTCTAACTCTCTCTCAGCAGGTCCACCTTAGAGGAAAGTGGAGGACTGGGCACTTCAAACCCTCATGAGGGTTCTTTGAACTCCCACGGGTTGTAAACACAGTTGGCTCCTAAAAGAAGCAGGAATTCTTGAGGAGGGGTGAGAGGAGGAGGGCAGGGAGAGGGGAAGGGGGAGAGATAAGGCAAGCCCAGGTGGTCAAGCTGAACTGGCAGGATAATAGTGCTGACACTGGGCCATCTGCACACCTAATCAGCAGGTTAGAGCACGCAGGCAAAAGCTGCATTTTGGTTCAAGGTAGAAGCAGTCAAGGGCTTCTTCTAGAGGTTTATTAAAAGTGGAGAAGCATTTATGCTCCAAACCAGTGCAACCTGGCTCTGCAGATATCTCTGGGAGGCTTGGCACGGGTGGGCCGTGCTGTGAAGGCCACAGGCTGCCTCCCAGACAGAACCACTTTGCCAGGAGAGGCTGAGCTTGAGAGGGGAGGTGGGTCCGTGGCCCATGCCTGATTGCAGCCTCCTGAACCTGCTGGTTCAGTGAAGAGCCTGGTGAAGGACTTCCAAGGGGCCACGCCCCAGATTCTCACAGCTCCAACGCCTGACCCCAGGACTTCACCTTCTCCAGTGACTAAGGTCTTTCTGCAGAGGCCTGGGCTCCTGTGTGTGTGTGGGATCAGACAAGGCGTGGGTCTGGCTTTGTGTGCTCTGGCCCTGCCCTGTGGGCTCTCTATGGAAAGTTGAATGTGTTACACTCATCTTCTGGGGCACTAGATGAAGGGGTGACGAATGGCTCTGGCCCACATTGCTTTTTATTTTATTATTATTATTATTATTATTATTATTATTATTATTATTATTATTATTATTTTGCGTATAGCCCTTGAAAACCTGTGTGGGCAGGAAGAATATGCCTCCACTTGTGCACGTGCAAGCACACAGGCACACTCACATGCTTGATCTCCAGGTTTGTTTCTGGCAGGGGCAGGAATGGAAGCTGGCGTCATTCTCCGGAAAAGCTACAGGAGCATCTTGGATCATGCCCCCTAGCCCCCATCGAAGGTTTCTTGCTGGGGTCTCCAGGGAGGACTTGAAAGGACCACCCTTCCGCTAGGAGCCTTCTCTCACAGTCACAGAGAAAGCCCAGGAAGAAGGGAGGACTAGCCCAGCACACAGGGTGGGAGCCACCGGAGATGCTCAGGAGCGTTAAACAGTGGGAATCCAGGGCCAAGCCTGGCCTTTGCCTCCGCTCTCAGGACCCTGCCCTATTAGCCTTTGCCTGCAATGGGCATTGAAGCTACTGTGAGTCCCTTGGAAGGACAGCAGTAAATCTGAGGACCCGCAGCAGGTAGCAGTTCCCGTTCCTCCCTCTGTTCCTAACTCTAGGTCACATGCTCGCCCCTGAGGGACATTTTTTCCGAAGAGATTCTGATTAGCTGAGCCAGAAGTTACACAGCCCAAAGCCTGTGAGAAGGGAAATAGAGTCGCCGTTTCTAGGTCCACTCCCACACCCCATCCCCATCATCAATGCGGTAGAGAAGAGAGACAGCCTCAGCGTCCAGATGGGTCCTGTTCCCTGAAGCACAGGCCTGTTCCAACTGCATTTCTCTGGCCTGCCTCCTCTGCAGATCTCATAAACATTTCCAGAAGGAATAAAGATAAGAAAAAAAAAAAAAGTTCATCTGTAAACACTAGATGGTTAGCGACCAGGAGATGTTATTAGTTTATTAAGAGTTTTTAAAAATACCCAAAGCTCAGCTAAAGGAAGGAAGAGATGTGCTTTCATTTTATCCTCTGTTCCTGTTGCAGGGGGTCAGTAACACTGTCTCAGGACGCTGGTGAAGTCCATGAAGATCACAGGAGGGGCCGAGAGAGAAGCTGCATGTTTGCCTGTGGACCTAGGACCTTCCAGGACCTAGGAGCGGGAAGGTGGCTGCTCTTTGTGAAAGCCACAGGCGGGTGCAGATAAGAGAGGGCCTCCTCACCCTGACCTTTAGGCTCCAGTGTGATCCTCAGCCTCTGAGATCACTGCTTTGTGCCCTGGGAAGGCACTGACTTCCTTTTCCCTGAGAAGGATCTGCACAGCTGTCTCTGGGGCGTTCTTCTTAGCTCCTCCCTCCTCCCCTCAGAAATTAGCATAAACAGCATCAACTTGGAGGCCTTTCTTGATGACTTATTTAGAGACTGTAATCCTGGTGATTCCTGCTAGAGGTACCTGCTAATTGCCATCACTGCATTTCCTGTAAGCAGTCCTGATTCTGTTGTTTGGATATTTTTTTTTTTTTTTTTTTTTTGTTCTCCCGCTGGAGTGTAAAAAGTCAGGAAGTGCTCAAGAACATTTCTCAAATAAAATGAGCTGGTCAAATGTCCTTTTTGGTGTGCGTGTGTGTGTGTGTGTGTGTGTGTGTGTGTGTGTGCGCGTGTGCGTGTGCGTGTGCGTGTGCGTGTGTGTGTGTGTGTGTGTGTGTAAATAAAGCGTTAGGAAGAGGCAAATTCAGCTCTGGTTTTGTTTGTAGTTTCCTCAGGGAGAGGCTCATCGTAAAGCCCTACCTGGCTTTCCTTGGTGAATTATCCTCTGTGGGAACTTAACAATACTCCCTTGGAGTAGATCTGACTTCCTTTTGCCTTCATTATTCAAAGTCTGGGTTGTTTTGAGTCCAATAACCGAAAAAAAAAAAAAAAGCAGAGAGTCCCAAATCCCTTTGTGAGGCCAGGTGTTATAAGATATTATCCGTGATAATCAGAGAAATGTAACATCTGCCTCTTGAGAAGTAGACACAGAGGTACAGACAATCCAATGATTGATGCCTTAGAACAATGGCAGGGCCGGGCCACTGCTCTAAAGTGGACCACGCTAACCTGAAGAGGAGTAGCCGTTTACAAGTCCCATGCCGTTTCCTTTCCTGTTGCTGCAGGCTCTGGTTTCCCACAAGAAGTACCTCATGGGCCCATTCTAGTAACACGCCTGATGTTAGGATTAAAATAAGATGCCGGGCAGCAGATAGGATGTGGAGAAGCTTATTGTAGAAGCGCGGGGAGAGCAGGAAAGCAGAAAGGGCGCCCCAGACAGAATGAGGAGAGAAAGAGACAGAGAGCAAGAGAGAGAGAGAGAGAGAGAGAGAGAGAGAGAGAGAGAGAGAGAGAGAGAGGGTAGGTTTGTCCTTTTATATCCTGGGCACCTGGCACACCTACTGGCAGGCAGGTGATGACATCATAGGTTGCCTGGCTGCCTGGAGGTAGGCATGCTAATGGTGCCTGCTGTCTAAAAGGTATAGGATGGAGGGACTAGAAGCCTACAGGCCAGATCCAGGTTTAGGCAACATGGTGCTGTCCAGAATGACTAAGTTAAGATGGCAGCTCCTGAATACCTGGGGAGCAACAAGTAATCAATAACCACAGCCGTCCTGTAACCAGTTCTGGGAAGTCGCTTTTGTGTGACTCTCTATAAATATTCTTGGGATGAAGAGCCTGCACTCTTTCCCAGAGTGAATGCGGCTCTGAGCCTCTTCTGTAACTTCCCAGCCCCTCCCAACCCTCCATCTCTGGACCCAGGGTGTTCATGTTTCCTCAGACTAGTGGTGGCTTTGTCTGTTTGTTTATTTTGCCATCTATTGGTACTTTATCTCCTTTTTGGCCAAATCATATTTCATTGTATGAATATTTTTAATTTCTTCAACTGGACATCAGGATTTTATTCTGTTTTAAAAGAAGATTTGCTTCTTCTTATTATTATTTTTAATGTGTCTGTGGATATGTCTCCTTATGAGCATGTGTGTAGGTGCCAATGGAGGCCAGAAGAGGGTACTGACTACACAAGGAAATGTAAACCCCTCATCAAGGAAATTTCCCTTTGCAAGGGATGGAGACCATTATAGAAAAGCACAACCAACCAAAATGTAGAGTTGTGGAGCCCAGTTGGGGACATATCTATAAAACACTCCTGCACCGAAACCTAAGGGAATATTGTGGAAGAGGGGGCAGAAAGATTGTAAGAGCCAGAGGATCAGAGAGTTTTCTGTGAGAGTGTGTCTCCTAGTAATGTCAGCAGTTCCACCCATAGAGTCTCACCAACACGAGTGCCTAAAAATGATCTTAACAAGGACAACACCTGTAGACATGCTGATGTGAATGGGGAAAGACCACAAGGCCTAAACTCTACACAGAATAGTCTTCCCCAGGGAAGGGCACACCAATTGGTTATTCAATTGCAAATAGTCAGCCCTGAACACATACATACAAGTAATGTTATGCTGATTATATTTAGGAGGGAGAGAGAGGGTGTATGTGTGTGTGTGTGTGTGTGTGTGTGTGTGTGTGTGTGTGTGTGTGTGTGTGTAACAACAATTAATGGAAAAAAGGACTATAAATTTGAAAGAGCATATAGAGGGGTATATGAGAGGGCTTGGAGGGAGGAAAGAGAAGGAGGAATGATGTAACTATAATTCCAAAAATAAAAGAAATAATTGAAAAAGAAAAAAGAAAAGAAAGAAAACATAACCCATGGAATGGAAGAAAGCATCTGGAAATCATATATTGAATTAGGGACTAATACCCAGACTATAGAGCAGAGATTCTTAAGGCAGAGAGGGCAACAGGATTCCCCAGTGGGTTTTTTTGAAACAGAGAACCCCTAGGCTCTGTCCCCAGAGCTTCTCATTCATTAGATCTGGGATAGCACCCAAAATGTGCATTTCAAGTAAGCTCCCGACTGATGCCAGTGCTGCTGGCTGGGGGCCATGCCTGGAGCTCTCTCCTAGGCCTTGGAGGCACCAGAGAGGTTGAGAATGAAGTGGGAGAAGAGAGAAGGTAGCAAGGCCTCTGAAATGGCGGAGCCAAGGGTGGCAGGATAGTAGGAAGGATTGTAGCTTCTGCAGTCTACTGGGTAAGACCTACAGCTAGTTAGTTATTCCATCTGGCCAGATGAGGCATTGTGTATTTCAGAATATCTCAATTTTATAAAATGCCAACAAGTTTTACAACCCTACTAACTCCAGTGTCGAGTCATATTATCTTAAGGGAATGACCAGCCATTTCAGTTTACCCAGAATTAAAGGCGTTTGTATTCTCTCCAAATTCATATATTGAAAGTCTGACTTCTTATGAGATGGGATTAGAAAGAGGTCATGGGGCCTTGGATGGTAATGCAGTTTAGATTCAGTTGCAAGGGTGAGGTTAATGCTCTTATAAGAAGAAACAAAACAGAACAAAGAAACAAAGAAGAGGAAGAAGAAGAAGGAGGAGGAGGAGGAGGAAGAAGAAGAAGAGGAAGCAGACAGAAACTCACCAAGGAAAGGCTAGGCAGCCAATGGAGGGAAGGTAGCTCTCTACAAATTAGGACAACACCAAATATGCTGGTACCTTGAGCTTGACCGTCTTAGCCTCTAGGACTAGGAGCATTATTTGGTTAAGTCACCTGCTCTAGGGCATCCTGCTTTAGTAGTCCAAGATGATGAACATGAAACTTTGAGTGGTAAAATCCTGGGAAGTCTCCAGCATATGGGACCACCTGGTTCCTCAAATCCCAGCTCTTTTTGTCTCCAACAAAGACAATGCAGGAAAAATAGCTCTGGTGTAATGTTTATTTAAATAGTAATCTTAAAAAGACTTTGTACAAATCATATAAACACGGTTTGACATTGTTTATTTTTTACATTGAAGAATCACAGTAAAAGCTCTCGAGTTTCCGTGATCTGGCTCAGCCAGTGAATGGTCAAACACCTTTAACCGCACACCCTGGGAAAGCTTCGCTTGTTTTCTTGTCATTCATGCTCATTTCTTGGACCCTCATCCCTGTTAACTCCCCATCCCCACAAAAGAGAGAAAGCAACCCTGTGGTCCTGCGGACCGCTCAGTCCGGGAGAGCGTGGAGGTAATGTGTCATTCAGTACAAGGCAAAGAAAAAAAAAGGAGATCAATACTGTGAATCGGGTTTCCCAAAGGGAGCAATTCAAGGAAATGGGCCAGCTAGCCTACCTGCAGCCAAGGATAACAAATGCACCAAGGTGTCCCCTGCCCACGTTAGAATCAGACCTAGCTGTCTTTCTTCACATCTTACAAACAGACCAGCCTTCAGCCTTGGTGAGGTATCTACACGTAGCCCTGGGGACTCTGCTTCTTTTTAGGCCTCTGAGACTGACCACCCAGAGCCTCAAATCAGCCAAAGGGAAACAGACTCAGGACATGTAGAGGGATGCAGTTTAAGTAGCACTTAACTTAGAACCACAGGCCTTAGACAGGGCTGGTCTTTGGGGATTTATAGTAAAATGGTCCACTGGGCACGAGAGGGCCAGCGCCCTCCAGAGTGGGCACTTCTCTCCTCCCTGGAAGCTCCCAGTTTTGTTTTTTTAAAAAATCCTAGCTGCATGGGAGGAGGAAGAAGAGGGTGAGCTAATCACAGACTTTCTTTTACTGCATGCCTGGTTCAGAGGGCTCATAATGCTAAGCCCCCCCCAGGGGAGGGCCTTGACAGATTAACTTTTCACCTCTACCACTGTGCCAACGAGTGCCAAGATCAGCAGTAACACTCAGGCTCTATGTCAAAGTCACAAGACCAGCACTGAGTCCCACGTGACCACTCACATACACAGTAGATACAGAGAACTCAAAGGCGCGAAAAGACACACACATGTGAATAAATAGCTGTCGGTAGGACTGTTCCCTCTCTGCATACAAAACACTGCGACACTACCATCTGAACTAGCATCTTCATAAGTTAACATTTAAAGGAACCAGCCAGTCCCATTCACCCTACCCCTTTTGTCTGGGTACAAGACAAATGAAATTGTGGGTGACCACAGCAGCACAAAAACGGTCAGACAGTTTACCACCGGTATGCAACAGTCTGGGCATACTGGTGGGGCTTATAATGTGTTTCTAGGGCACAATCTTTAGGCATTAACACAGAGTCAAGACCTGGGTCCTGATGGGGACAATCTTACCCTTCACACAGTTTCATTCTGTTCCTGACAGCTCCCTTCCCGGAGTCATCTAGGGCTCTGATTTTCCCCGGGTAGCAAGACTTATTCCACTGTGGGTCAGCGGTGGGTAGAGGAGCTGGGAATGGAGTCACTGGGGTGAGAGGAGGAGGAAGGACAAGGAAAAGGAGGAGGAAGAGGATGAGGAGGAGGGGGAAGAGAGGAGGAAGAGAGGCGGAGGAATGCCTTAACTTGTGAGACAGTTGTGATTCCTACCTAGAGGAAAATACATTTTTCTTCATTGTTTTCAAGGCACTTAATAAAAAACACATAAACTGCTGTGTGTGTGTGTGTGTGTGTGTGTGTGTGTGTGTGTGTGTGTGTGTGTGTGTGTGTGTGTACATGGCACATATGTGTATGAAAAAGAACTGAAATCTCCTGGGGTTGAAGCAGTCTGGTAAACCGCCTCATCAACAGCACTTGCTGACTTGTGGGTAGAAATAACTTACGCATGTCTTTGAGCTTACATCCCTGCAAGGAGGTAGCCTCCCCACAAGAAATCAAAGTTGATAACCTATCAAGGAGACTGAGTCAACAAACCGTCTCTGTCTAAGTCTTCCCAATACAGGCTGGGCTTCTCTTTCCTTCTCCTTTGTTGTTGTTTTTCCATCTAGTGGCTGGGAGGAAGCATGTCAACAGCCTAATTTCCCACCCTGCTCTGAGAACAGAGACTTGAAAATCTCTCTCTCTCTCTCTCTCTCTCTCTCTCTCTCTCTCTCTCTCTCTCTCTCTCTCTCTCTCTCACTCGCTCGCTCTCTCGCTCTGTGTATGTGTGTATGTGTGCATGCACTGCATGTGTGTATGCTGCACGCATATGTGAATATATGTATATGTTGTAGAAGAACTAAGAGGAAAAAGAAAAGGCAAAGCCACCAGCAGAGGCTCCCCAAGGGACACCCCACAGCCACACACTCTGGGTCTAGATTGAGGAATGGCCCCCAGTCGTCAAAGCATTTTAAGGCTTGTCTGTGTCTAACCGTAGAGGGGTGTCTCTGGATCCTGGTGTATGAAATTTCTGTTCTGGTTTGTTTTAAATCATAAATAAGAAAGAATTGTTCAAGCTGACCCTAAAATGGCAATCTTCCCCTGGATTAAAAAAAGTTAAAGGCAATAACATCCTACTTTAATATGCTAGGAGTGCAAACAACAGCTCCTAGGGTTGGCTGGCAGAATCTGAACACACCTCAGCAAGTCTCTTGAGTTGTGAGAACATCCGAGGGTAAACTAAGCTGGGTGGCTTTTGTTTTTGTTTTTTTGTTTTTAAGTTTCATTTCTCAAGATGGAAGGGCCGCAAAGGCCCTTTGCTTTTCAAGTGTTGTTTATAAAGAGAGGCAGAGAGCAACGGTCAGCTCCCCGCTTCTCCACTGGATAAGCCACTCTCCTCTGCCTCTTTGACTTGCTCACAGACCAAAATAATAAAATATAACAGTAACAATCGTAATCATAACAAACCCACAAACGAAATAGAACTGTGACTCCAAAGAGATGCGCTCCCGTCTTTGTCCCGGCAGAGAACACGGCCCAGTTTCTGCATTAACTAGGCCACCACAGTCCTCGGTGGGTGACAATCCCCTTTACGGCTGCATCTCCCTTTCTCCCTAGACCGGCCTGTCTGTCCTGTCCATACCTTCAATATTCTGGATCGCTTTGATCGAGATTATGGCATTCAGTTTCCAAATAAAAAAAAAAAAAAAAAAAGATGTAATCTTCACTAGCCCCTCTCACTGGAATGAAACGTCAGAAGCAATGCAGGAAGTGATCGGTCACGCCTCTGAGCAACATTTCTGGTGGTTCATCTTGACCTTGTGCTTGAGGCCATCGTAGAGCTCAAAGTTGTAGTTCTCCAGTGTGGTGCAGCTCCGAGAACTCAGGCCAGAGTAGGAACAGGTGCAGTAGAGGAGGAGCCCCGCGCAGGTGGCCCCCAGCAGGACGCCCAGCGAGCTCATGGCGATGATGGTGATGAGAATGGGATCCAGTGTGTACAACCAGCTCTTTTCTTTGCCAGATGACGGGCCGTCGGCCCCTGAGGTATGGGATGAAGAGTTGTTCCAGTCTCCCTCATACTCATCTATGGCACAAAATACACAAGACTGTAGGCATGGAGACAAAACTGAGGCTCCCCAGACCCGAGTCATTTTAGGGCTTAGCGGTAAGCAGCCAGGCACCTGGGCATCTTGCTAGACCTTAGCTGTGACATCTGGGGCATATAACCTAACCCCTTCTCTGACTCCTGACTCCATTCTCTCATCTGTAAAGTGGAGGTAGTAATAAAACAGCCTCCCTGGGTTGTTAAGAGGATTAAATGAACTAATAATTGTCAAAATAATTGCCAAGTATTTGCAACCCAACACATAGTAAGAATCTCTCTCTCTCTCTCTCTCTCTCTCTCTCTCTCTCTCTCTATATATATATATATATATATATATATATATACACACACACACACACACACACACACACACACACACACACACACATATTATATAACTTTATTTATTTATACCAGTTATCCCATGCTGGCCTTAAACTTGCCACTACTTCATGAGTGGTGGGATTACAGGCGTGCACCACCACACCCAGTTTTATGTAGTGTTAGGATCAAACTCAGGGCTCCACACATGCTAGGAAAGCACTTTGCTGACTGAGTTGCAGCCCCAGGCCCTACATATTTGATCTTTAAGGGCTGGTGATATACATAGCTGGTGGTCGAGCACTCGCCTAAAATGGGTGAGGTCCTAAGTTCAGTCCGCAGTACCAAAGAATAAATAAATAGATAGATAGATAAATAAATATTTCATATTTAAGTAGCCTGATTTATATTATATAAGTTCAGGTTTGGTTTTGTTTTACCCTCATGCACCACCACTCCGAGGTATCTCCATCCCCCAGGTTTTAACAGACTCTTCTAGGTAACAGGCACACTTTTTTTTGTTTGCCTTCTCATCCCTCACTTCCAACTCCTTCAAGTTAACTCAAAGGTCAGGCTGAGCTTGTTTTCATATCACGAGTTTCTCCACTTAGTGACCCTGGCCATGGAAGTAGCAGATTTTCTTTCTAGCCCTCAGACCTCCCTTGACACGTGTACTTTATTGGTACAGGTTAAATTGGCCTCCACCGTCCTTATTTAAGCTCAAACCCTTAGGACTTGATTAGAATGTGATCTTACTGGGAGTCAAGGCCTTTGCCCAGCAACAAGAAGAGGCCATTAGGCTGGGCCCTAACCCAATCTGACTGGCACCCCCCCTCCCATGGAAAGGGAGAACATAGACACGGGCAAATACAGAAATAGTCATGCACAAGCCAGCAAGTGGGAGGAGGGGGAGAGAGAGAGAGGGAGGGAGAGGAAGGGAGGTGGGGGGGGGAATGCGGGGGGGGGGAAATAGATACCCTCATAGCTTTCAGAAGGAACCAGCCTTGTCCGTACCTTCTTTTAGGACAAGGCTGCAAAGCAGTAAGAAAATACATTTCAGTGGGTGGAGCAACTCAGTTTGTGGCCTGGCTACAGTCGACTTCAGAAAAGGGCATCTTTATATGTCTACTGCTGGAGCAAGGCATGACTGCATGCAGGACCCCACTCGTCAGGGTCCCCCTAAGAATGCCAGAAGGAAGGCACTGACTGTTAGTGTCACCTACTTGTTAGTAGGTGCTGAAACCAAGGATTGGAAGGACCTGGATGACCAGGCAACTCACACTAGGCAGTGAGCAAGCAGTTAACACAGGGCCAGGAGTCAGGTTCCGGCACCCTCCACCCAGTGCTTTGCACTTTAGCACTTCTGTTCTCAGGGCAGGCTCCCTGTAGGCCAGCTGTTCGCCTTTGCCCATAAAAGGAGAAGTGGAGTGGGTTTTGCAGGGACATCCTGCAGCCCGCAGACAAGGTGTTGTTTGGGTTTGTCACTCTAGTTTCTATAACTACGCTTGAAGTTTCTGATTAAGGTCAGGTTAAAAGCAACTGCTCTAGGAATTGCTCTCCTAAATGTTCAGACTTGGTCTGAGGTTGGTCTGTGAGTGGGATCCTAGAGATCGGGCCTGGTGTTTATATAAGCAAGTTCTGACATCTTGGAGAGTATTAGAAGTTTCCCTGTGAGCAGCGGGATTGAGGTGTCCAGATAATTCATTCAGGCCTTTTTGTGGAGGAGATCATTGCGGGGGTGGGGGGGGTTAGGGAGTGTCAATCAGTGACAGCAAAGAGGATGAGGGTCAAGCAGTGACAGCAGAGAGGGGCTCACTTAACTCTTCTAGAGAAAGTTGCCAGAAATGGGGCGAAGGGGCTGCTTCAGATTAGGCCAAGGGAATCAGCCCAACTTTCTACATGCGGAGATTTGACCCTGGCAAAGTCATTGACGGGTCCTTCATTCTTCCCTGGGTTCTTTCCACTTATATTTCTGATTGGTAGTTCTAAATTTGGGTCTTCCAATAGTCAGAACATTATTTTTGTTGACGTTTTTATAACCAAAGTTTGAATTTCATGATTATCTGTTAAATCACAGTAATACCCACCATCAATTTCATCTTCATAGCCCTCGCCCCCATGGATTTCTGGGATGTCCACTATTAAGATAAAAAAAAAGAAAAAAGAAAAAAGGAAAACACATTCACCAATTTACCAGAAATTCGATTGTCACAACTAAAAGGCAAAGAGCCAAGCACTGTGGTAAGCTTCTAGAGAACCACACCCATTTTAAGACCACTCTGCATGCACACCGCTACGTTATTTCTCCTGCAAAGAAGCTTTCTTCGAACAATAACCAGAAAAGCAAACTATGAAAGGTCACATCTTCAGTGGCAAGTAAGCTCTGGCACGTGTGTTTTCATAACTGTCATTCATTGCCTGCTGAGAGTTGGGCTTTATAGTTAGGGCCCTGAGCTCCTATGTACATCCCCAGCCACCAGTACAACAACAGATGTTTAGTGTTGCAAACTGCGTCTCCCCATATGCGTGTACCTAAGTAGACACAAAGTGCTGGACTCATCCTCCTCTGGATCCCAAAAAACACATGGCAATTGAAGGAAGTCATGTTTCATCTTCAGATAGCTTGATAGAAAAGAACTGGGAAGGATGTTTTAATACCCACCATGGCTCTCCTATCTGTGCTATTATCTCTTGTCTTCCCATTGCAGGCTTTTTTTGTGTGTGTGTCATCCCCGCCCCTCAACCCCACCCATCATTTGGAGCAAATCAAACATCAACACCCGATTTGACTAATCCAGGCTTGAGTAGAGGTAAGTTAATTTACTTGGAAAATTTCCAGTATTATTATTGCCCATCTTTTTCTTTTATATTGTTACTTGCAGGATATATAATATGGGTATTTTTATGCACAAAACTGTCCAATTTATAGAAATCAAAACCAATTAAAATTACCCGTCTGTATGCTCAAGCAAGCCGGGCGTGGTGGCACACACCTTTAATCCCAGCACTCAGGAGGCAGAGGCAGGTGGATTGCTGTGAGTTCAAGGCCAGCCTAGTCTACAAAGTGAGTCCAGGACAGCTAAGGCTACACAGAGAGACCCTGTCTCGGGGGGAAAACAAAACAAAACAAAACAAATAAAATGCTCAACCATTTAAAAAAAGAGTCCAATATGTGATAATAAGCAAGGCCTTCTCATTTCTGCCTATGTCTCAAGCTAATTAGGACACTCAAAACCTCAAAGAGCCGAAGTAACAACAAGGAGAGAGAACTGTAGACTACATGCAGAGTCTCGCGCATCAGCATCAAATAGCAGAGACCATCTCCTTGACAAACCGAGGATGGATCCATCCCTGTCACCATGGAAGTCTACTCATTTCCAATCATAATAAAAGTCTTCTCTGTTCCTGCCTGGCCAGAGTGCTAAAGCGCGTTCAGCCTCAGGAAAAGGACACACAGAACAACCTGCCAAGATCCACTCGAAAGGACCAATGCCATGTGGCACTAATCCTCTACAGTCCAGCCTGTTTCTGGCATGCTCTTAGCATAGAAACTGGCACCTGCGGGCCATGCCAGCTTTCCCACCTCGATGCCCAGCTCCTGCATTATTCTCCAGGCCCTGACAAAACAGGCTGTTTCTTTGGAATGACGATGCGAACATGATTCAACAAGACGCAGGCGGTGTCTGTCGCAGGGATCACACCGAGCTTGTGAAAGTCAACCCAGACTTCTTTAAAGAATAAGACTATATACTTTAAACAAAAAGAACCTGGGAAAAAAGCTCACATTTCTGACACTAATCACTTCAATGGGAAGCTCACATGTCTTAGCATCTTCACGATTAGAAGTTACAGAATACTGGATATGAATATGTGAGTCAGACTAGGGCAAGAACCACGGGGCTCTTACTTGGGGGCCAAACTCTATACTTCATTGAGGTGTCCGGTCTCTGCCAAAAACAAGAAAAATTCTTGGAGGCTGGAGTGTCACCTCACTCCATCTTACACCCCGGAGAAGAAGACCAAGGCCACCACTGATCACAGATGAGGGAGGGGTGGATGCGGCATTGATCTTGAAGAGAAAAGGGTAAATGGATGGCAGTGACGGTGAGGACACTTTTTTTCCTAGGCCTGTTGTCTCTAGAGGCCGAGGACCGGTTGAGATGGTTTCCTAAGAACTGGCCCATCTCTTAAGTTTCTAAGGAGTCGATCGCTCAGTCCCAGCTGAGCCTCTGCACCTGGGAAATGAAAGGCCACTTAGAGTAAGGAAGACTTCAGTGGCTTGGCTCTGCCTTGGACTGACCACCAGTCCCAGGAATTTGGTGAGTGGGAAGAGGTCAAGAAAAGGATAAACTAATCAACGTTTTCAAAATCCCATCTGTTTGCCAAGCCTTCAAGAGAGAATAGCACACTGGGGAAAACCCGAATAAAAGGAACATTTGTACGAAAAGCAATTCACTTTGATAGCAGTTTCTCCAGTCCCTCTGCTCATGTTCTTGATATCTGTATTTGATTAAGAATTTTTTTTTTTTTTCTCTCAAAAGTCTCTTTGCTCTTCACTGGCCACTTGCTTTTTCCAGTTGCGGTCACTAGATAAAACTAGGGTTGCTTTTGTTGGTTGGTTGGTTGAAGGTGGTTAATACGGGGTGTGTGTGTGTGTGTGTGTGTGTGTGTGTGTGTGTGTTCTGGAGTTCTGGCAAAGACAAAGCAAGAGAGGGAAGGGCAGTTGCCATCACAGAGTCCAGAA
Source organism: Acomys russatus (assembly GCF_903995435.1). NCBI lineage: Eukaryota > Metazoa > Chordata > Mammalia > Rodentia > Muridae > Acomys > Acomys russatus. The sequence goes on along the minus strand of NC_067148.1, from coordinate 16,764,876 downwards.
GGAGGGGTCCTGGCTCCCACATGAGGCAGGAAGAAGGATGAGTTGGAGCTCCAGGCAAGGAGTGAGGCAGCAGCTGTGTGGGAGGGAGAAATGTCAGCCCCGGGATGCTGTGCCAGCTGGGGAACTGAGGACAGGTTGGAGATGACAAGGATTTAGGATATAATGGCAGTGGGGGACACACTTGGAGAAGATGATCAAGAAACTGTGTGAGTGGTAATGTGTGTGTGTGTGTGTGTGTGTGTGTGTGTGTTTGAGTGTGAGCTAGGCTAGGGAGAATGAAAGGAGCCACACCTCCCAGCACTACAGGCCAGGAAGAGATCTCACCACCCACAGGACTTCCACTTTCAACCTTTGTGCTCCCGTGACCCTGGTTTCTTCTTGGTCCCTCTGTGGAGTCAGTCTCAGACCAGTCTGACTACAAAGGCTGACTGCTAACCCTCAAGGCTTCAGGCAGCGGCTACCTCGCCCACTTGGATACTTAAACGGAACTGGAGAACTGGACTAATGGGAGCATTGAGACTTGTTCAGTTTCTCTGGGTAGGTAGTGCATTGCACTACCACAACTCTCTCTCTCTCTCTCTCTCTCTCTCTCTCTCTCTCTCTGTGTGTGTGTGTGTTTGTCTCTTTCTCTCTCCCTCTCTCTCTTCAGTGCACACTCACATGTGCGTACACATGGTGGTAAAAAGACAGCCTCAAATATCACCTTGTCTTCCTTCCTTTCTTTCTTTCTTTCTTTCTTTCTTTCTTTCTTTCTTTCTTTCTTTTCTTTCTTCTTTCTTTGATACAGTCTCTTAGAGCTTGTTAATTCAGCAAGCCTAGATGGCCATTGAGCCTCAGAGATCTGTCTCCCCATATCCAGTGCTGGGATTATAAGCATGTATAATTATATCCACGCAGACGACTGAAAGCGGGGTTAGATATAGTTTGAGCAACCAAGGCAGCAGAGTTGCCACCACTTCAGAAAGGAAAACAACCCAACTCACAAAACCCCCGGCCACTTTCACCTCGAAATGAAAATCCAGGGCCCAAGAGTCATGTTGTTTCCTCGGGTCGCCTTTCTTTTTTGCAAGATCAAGAGACAGTAGGTACAAGACGAAGAGTGTCTCAAGTTCCTGCCTACATCTGATTATGTTGTGTTTTTAGAAGGAGAGACACAGTAGCTAGTTATTTAAACCTCTCTGGACTGCTCCAGGAACTGCCTCACTGTGGAAGAGTCAAGTACAGCAGTGCCCTGGTCAGCCCTCTGTAGCAGCCGCGCCTAGTCACAAACAGCCTCCTCTAATGAAAAGTGTTTTTCTCCTAAGAGTCCCTGGAATACTGCCTGGTACTGTCAGACCACCCATGCTAGTCAGAGGGGACACCCCTCCACACTCCTGCCTGCAGCTGGGAAACCCCCACCAACCTAGACTTAGCTCTTAGGAATCCCCCCCCCCTTTTCCCTCCCTTCCTCCCTCCCCCTCCCCATCGCTGCCCTCTCTCTCTCTTCCCCTCCCTCTCTCCATCAGGATTCTCAGGGGTTAACACTCCTTCATTTGTTTGCCTTTCTGCAGTTTCTAACAGGAAACTCTCAGCCTCTGCCACTTGTTATGCTGTGGTCTACTGCAAACCTGTCGGCCTTGACGGTGCTCTGTGTGTACTTTCTGCATAGTAAAAGGAACTTCACAAGATTGCTGGGGGGAATGGGCAGTGTGCTTCAAACCACTGGCTGCCTTTAGATCATGTAAGACAGTCCATCCGTGGGCCACTTGCACAGGATCATTTCGGAACACTGATACGCCCTGATTTTCTTCAACAAGAGCTTTTCATGACAACCCTGAGCAGGGGCTTAAGAAAACCAGGCTTGCCACCCAGAGCATGGGACAAAGACACTCAGAGGAATGCTTGGCATGAGCATTGCTCTGTACCTAAACAGAGGCAGCACTGGGCATACGGGAGCTCCGGGCCAGGAGCAGATGCCCAGCCCTCCATTCAGTCCCAGGTGTCACGCCTCTGCCCATCCTCACCTCCCTGAGTCCACTCTGTGCTCCTTTGCGCTGAAACCCCAATATTAGCATTTCTTTTTTCTTAGGAAAAAAAAGATTAATTTTATTTTGTTTTAGTATATGTATGTTTGTGTAAGTGCACGCGGCACATATATGTGAGTGCCCAAGGAAGCCAGAAGAGGGTGTTGAAATGCCTGGTGTTGGAGTTACAGGTGGCTGTGAGCTGGTCATCTACAAGAGCAGCACACATTCCTAACAGCTGAGCTATCTTTCCAGCCCCCTCCCTGCCCCGCCCCCCCCCATCATTTGCCTTTCTGATAAGGGTGGACATGCACAAGGAGACTTCTAAACACAGGAGCTCTGTCATCCCACACTACTCACTGACCATTCCTTAGCCCAGCCCCCATCCTTTCTGATGTCATTGAGCACATGGAAGGTGCAGGGCACTGGGAGTCACGGAGTTCCACATTTTCAACACTTGTTTGTTTGACTTAGGAACTACTGCTGTTTACTGGAGACCCGGGGCGGGGGAGGGATGGGGGGGTGGGGAGGGGGAGCTGATGAAGTGGATACCGTGTGCCCCTCGTCCTAAGTCTCCATCTTAACTGGGTTTAGGCTAATAACGTCTTAAGGGAAGCCAGTCTCAAGCCTGCTGAAACCACTAACATTCAGCTAGCTTTGAGAGAATGTAAAGGCCTCTTACAGGTGCCCTCTTGGCATGTTAGCTCCTGCAGGCACCAGGTGTCATCACTTCTCTTTTAGAGGTGAGTTGGGCAGGGGAAGAAGGCAGAACACAGGAAGCCAATGCTAAAATCAGGGTGAGGCTGAAAGCAAGCTACAGACTCTCAACACCTTGTGCACAGCCTCTGATTTACTCGGGATGTGCTTTTGGTTGCTTAGCCCCGCCCTTTGGATTTAATTCCAAGTTCCTGAAGCCCCCCCCCCCCCCCAGCCAGCTAAATCAATGGGTCCTTCAGGTGGAAGTCGACTTCAGAAAATTCTCTCAGCCGTTCTGTTTTATTGTATCTTATTCTAGGTTTTTTTTTTTTACCCCCCAAGCAGGAAACACAACACTGAGATCTCAATAAACCAGAAATAATGGAGGGCCAAGGAGATATTTCTTGGCACTTCGAAATGTTTAATTTGGTTTAGCATTTCATATTGGCAGAGGGTTCTCCCTCCCCACTACAGTTAACTTCCCTAATTCAGTTTGCTCATCCCCAGAGCCAGAAGTGAGGAGCCAGAAGTTCACATGTTGAACAGACTTTGCCAAATCTGCGTTAAAAACTCGGGTTACTTAAGAGCTGTTGATCTCTGGTTGGCTTTGGCCTGACTTTAGAAGCCTACCTGAAGATCCTTTAGTGTGGATTTTTAATCTTTCATGGTAAGGCCAAAGGTAGGAAAGGTCTCAGGGGGAAAACAAACAAACAATTTGGAATTTTTCCATGTGATTTCCATTAGGAAAAGACAAAGGGGGTTGGTATGAGATGACTGGGAGAAGCCTTGTCTTGTAGGCAGTCATTATTTTCTATTGTTTTTAGTTAAAACTAGGAAGAAACCCTAAAAAGACTTGGATATACTAACTGCAAATGACGAGGCTATGAAGTGACCTAGAAGTGACCTAATAATACACGCAAGCCTGGGCACAGATGAGCAGCTGGGCCCCGAAATTCTCCACTGAGCCTCAACAATGGCATGAAAATAAGAAAAATGCAGCCAGTGAAATGTTTAACTATAACATAGACAGGCTTACAAGACAGGGGGAGACAATTTTGAATTCTTTTTTTTTTTTTTAAACCAACTAAGTCTTTGAAAACACAGATATTCTCCATCCCCCCAAAGTAGGTTTGTCAACAAGCAATTGGCTCTTTGTGCGTTTCTGTTGGCTCATTCCTGTTAAGGAACGGTGGAGGGGAAGGCACGGAGAACCTCAGGGGGGAAAGCCCTGTACCTCTCTCCCTGTATTCCTAGAGATGGAAAGGAAAAGAATTCTTCTAGATTTATTTGCCAGAGATTTTTCTTGTCCTAGTGGGATTTTTTTGACATTTCTTATGTCCCAGAGTCCCAGTAATCAAGAGATACTGTGTCAGTCAGTCTGTCATCACAGTGACCAAATGCCTGTGAGACACAAGTGAAGGGGGAGCCAGCCACTTGCTTTGCCTCATGGTGGTGCCAGGGGTCTTAGTCAGCAGTTGCTTTGTCCCATCACTCTGGCTCTCAGTGAGGCAGAGGACATGGTGAGATGGGAAAAGGAGATTAAAGCTGTTCATCTTGTGGTAAGCATCTCATCGGGAAGCAGAGAGAGAGAGAGAGAGAGAGAGAGAGAGAGAGAGAGAGAGAGAGAGAGAGAGAGAGAGAGAGACATGGGAAGTGGTGAAGGACAAGATAGACCACTCAGAGGCACATCCCAGTAACTTTCTCCAACCACATCCCACATTCTAATAGCCTGTTCAGTATTTACTTTAACCCACTGATGATGTCAGTACCCTCATGTCACCAGCATCTCTCCCTTTGACACCTGAGCTTTGGGGGGCATTTTATTACCCAAACCATAAAGTGAACTTTACAAGAAACATCAGGTAGAGTGGTTTGGTGCAACCTTGGTCAAGAAGGATGAGATGTTTGAAGAACCAAAATTCTATCAACTTCTGTTGTGGAAATGAGTATTTTCTAAAAGGTAAGCAAATGCCACTACCTCTGCTCCCATGCATGTCACCAAGAAAATTCATTGTTCTTATGAGATGGGCTCTGGCTATGCATTCTTATAATCAAGAATGAGGTGCTTAGCAATATAATTTTACAGAGGCCGGAAGATACTACTCTCAATCCTCTCATGAGATGAATTTCTCCAGCTGTATGCTGGGGCCTGGGAACTACCATCTCAGCAGGCAGAAAGAATCTGTTGGCTCTAGATTTGTCTTTGTACAAGAACATTTCTCTTTGGAGGAAATTCCAAGTAAGCATTTGACCCATGGTTCTTCTGTGAGAAGGTATACAAAGAAGGATGGTAGAAAGTATAAAGATGCCAGAGAAGAAAGGGGACCACCAAGATAGGGGAAGGGGAAAATGAAGACGAACTGCACCTGGCCTAAAGGTAGAGGTGGAGACTAGGTCCTCCTTGGGAGAGCTAGATAGGCACTGGAGCCTTATCTGGAATTTCAGTCCCAACAAGTGATGATGGGCCCAACACTTCTTATGAACATTGTTGGGAGGGTCACACTTTGGTCTACATTGGGCTTGGATCAAGGTGTTACTTTTGGAGCTCTTCATGGCCTTGGTCTAGGTCCCAATGACCGTCTTCTTGTTCTCAATTCCATAGGTTGAGATTTTCTTGAGAATCAACTGAAAGGGACACAATAGTCTCTTCACATCATTACATCCTTTCTACTAGGCTTGACAGTGTGAGGAAGTAACAAGGACCAAAAGGGTCCTTGGTGCTAAAATGTGTTTCAATAACGAGCAGGCCATCAGCAAACAGGACTTTGGCCAGAAACAACCAGCTCGGGGACCTTTGCCCACTCCTATCATCACTGGAGCTGGCAGCTCTCTAGTGAGCTGAAGATGTGCACCCTCACCTGGATTGCAGTCTTTGCTTTGGGGAGTATTAAAAGGGATCACGTGTGTACCACTGCACAGAGAAGACAGGAGAGGACCATGTATCCAGGGCTTGACATCTGGAGCTCACCAAGTCTCACACTGGGGCTTCTTTATTTCCTGAGTCATTTACTCAAGTCTCATGCCCAAGAGGAAGGGCATCTAAGAGAAAGCCCACAAGGCACGTACATGGCCCAGCCACTCTTCCCTAGGCTCAGAGATGATGTGATATTATTATGACTGTCTTGTCTCACTTATAATGGAACTCAAGGCAGTGCTCTTGTTGGAAATAGTGTTTTGGGCTCATTACCTTTAGTATCTCCTCCTGATGTTATTCCTTGCTTGAGCTTTGCGGGGTAAACAGATTTACCTACATATCCTACCAGAGAACAACCCTGCTGCCAATGTCTTTCTTTTATTGCCAAAGCCCTGAGCCTCCTTGGAAGAAAGATCAGTGCCTCCTCTCAGTCCACAAGGTCTGTTCCTCTCAGGGCAACACCCCTTGGGGGGGCCTCTAGGACTTGAGACGTCCACTCGGCATGTGGGTCTACCTGAGGTTGCTGGAGTCATTTGGTCTGCAGTACAATGCTGTGCAATGACCTTAAAGGATATTTTTACATGAATTTTTTAGTAGAAACCATAAATAAATAACAATAAGGCACACAACACAGTCGCTCTTTGGAGAAACCAAGCAGAATTCATTAGTCATGAACAGGATTCTTTGCTGAACCCAGGGACAAAATTTGCTTGGGCCACAGCTGCCACTTTCAGAAAGGACTGTATTCTCCACAACTTGCCAGTTAAAAAAAAGTATTTTTAAGTCCTAGGGATGTACTCCCTGAGTTTCAAATTCCCTAAAACTTCCCCAAATCTTCTGTAGGAAAGGCTGTGTCTACTATGGAGAGTCACAGAGGTTAGGCAGTGTGTGCGAACATGGGAGGGGAGCCACATCCAGGTTGTCCTCTAGTTTCTGTGATTCCCCCAAGTGGAAACTGGTTCCTTCATAGATAAACCTTTGGTATTTATTTGCAATGTTCATTAAAATGCAAACAGGAATCCCCAAAGAGGCAACTTCAACAATGCCCATTGCAGTATTGATAAAAACAGTAAAAAACCAAAACAAACAACAAAAGAAAACTAGATGCAATTTGAATATGAACAACTACCCATGGGGGGCAATTAATAAATTATGCCATATCAACATAATGTGACTGGAACGGGTGGGATGAATGTGACCATGTGTACTGAAGAGTCTTCTTCAAGATGTCACCGGAGAAGTAACAGGCTGTCCAACCAAGAGCAGAAGCACTATGCTACTATGGTGTAAAACAAAATGAGTCCCAGCTAAACTAAAGCACAGGATTTGACATGAATTTGCATGCTTATAAAGGTACAAAGAAGCCAGGTATGGTGGCACACGCCTTTAATCCCAGTACTTGGGAGGCAGAGGCAGGTGGATTGCTGTGAGTTTGAGGCCAGCCTGGTCTACAAAATGAGTCCAGGATAGTCAGAGAGGCTACACAGAGAAACCTTGTCTCAAGAATCAATAAAATAAAATGAAACAAACAAACAAATAAATAAATGTACAAAGAGATGGCTTCAAATCATCTTTGTAGTCACTTTTGGGGAGGAGACTAGGGTTGGTCAACAGTAAAAAGAATCATTACCTTTTCTGTATTATTGTTCTTTTTGAAAGGTAGCCATACATGTGAACTAAGAGACAGAGAGAAAGACACACACACACACACACACACACACACAGAGAGAGAGAGAGAGAGAGAGAGAGAGAGAGAGAGAGAGAGAGAGAGAGAGAGAGAGAGAGAGAGAGAGAGAGAGAAGCTAACATCTGAGAAGCCTTCCCATGCCCCAAAACCTTGTTTGGTGTCCAGCACCCAGGCCTGCCCCGAGGCTTTCTGTTCCCAGCCTGAGGACTCTTCCCATTTCTCGGTTCGATGCCCATGAGGATTTACATTAGATTATCATTAACTATTTATAATTATATCTTGTGGCTCTTTAAGGTCAAGACGGACAACCCCAGAGCAATGACGTTACCCAGAAGAGAGGTGTTTGTGGGTCTCCCGTTGGTAGGATTTGGGGCAGAAATGGCTTCTGCTGGTCCTCTGAAGCTCCCCCATTACTTATCTCCCCCACATCTTGCTAAGACTCTGCTCTGTGGGCTGTTTCTAAGTCCTGTATCATCCCAGTTAGGATTGCTGCCATATAGAATGGCTCCAGGGGATCAGCGCAAACATACTTGGGCTCTGGCTTGTGCTCTGATGACTCTTAAGGGAGTAGATTTCTGGTTGCGGTTGACCTCAGCACAAACTCCCACACACCTAACCAAGGTGAATCTTAATTAAATCCACTTCTAGTTTCTAACTTCTTTATATAGGGCAATCTCCGCCCTGCCCCCCCCCCCCACCCACAGCCCCCTTCCAATTCTAAGATAATTAGCTGGTGTTCCCGTCTCCCCTCTTTTTTTTTTTTCTGGCTGGATTTGTTTTGTGTTTTTGTTGGGCCATCATTGAAGTGGATGAAAGGCAAATTACAGCTGCGAGAGCCCCAGTGCTCTGCACAATTAAAGAGAGGAAAAACAACAACAAAAGCCAAGCCCACACCTACCGATCTGCGCTTTGCTTCAGATGTGTGGCCACCATGCAGACAAATCAAAACTTCAAAATGAACCTCTTTTCATCACAGTTTACAAAAGGCCACAATGTTTGTGCAAAACAACCACACACAGCCCGTGAAGAGGACCACAAACTCTGTGCCACACTGGCTTGGCTGAGCTTTGGTGGTCTGGGTTAGGAGGGCAGTGTTGGAGCAAGAACACACGTTTAAGTCATAGTGAGGGCTCAGGTAGGAGCAATCATGGGGTGCTCTGGGCCTTGACATCTGCCATCTATGATGCATGGAAACATAATTCTGTAATATTTACAACTGGGCTAAGTCTGAAATGCCTGCAGGAATGTTTACTGGTTAAAGTGCTGTGAGCAACATGTGAAACTGACTCCTGCTTGACGGTCGCTATCCTCTCTGGGAGAAAGAGTACCCCTAAAAGAAGTCTTGGCACCAGAAGTCAAGGTGGAATACTCCCCAAAAGTGACTCCAAAACTGTTCAGTAATGCTGACAAAGCATAGGCTCTGACTAATCTGAATTCAGCCTGGCACATGTGCTCCTCCTAGGTCATCGCAGGCAAATGTGGACTGAGTCTGGGTCTTTGCTTGAAATAAACACTTTGAGATGCTTCCATTTTGCCTTCCTAACGGGAACAAACAGTTTTAGGCCAGCCAAATGTTACTTAGACAAAATGGGTAATTGTGCTTGGCACAGGAGAACCAGACAATGCTCTAATCATGGGCATTCAACTCTGTGCTCCCGCAGAGGGCAGATAATGACATCTACCCCGGGCCATCTGTACTAACAGCCTCCTGTGAGATCTAAGAAGCCAGGCTCCCCTCTACAATGTTAGGACAAGTTTTATATCTGAAAAGTGCTGGCTCCTGAGTCTAGGCTGTGATAGCACCTAGGAAAAGTAAGGAACCTGGCAGAAGGAAGGTCCTCCAGACAGGTCTCTAGGATCTCTAGGATCACTGAATCTCCTAGAAAGGTCCCTGGGGTGACAGCATAAATCCTCTGTGACAAAGAGGGAAAATTCTTGCTTCCTGTTGAAAAATTCAACGCCACTAGGAAGTTACCTTTCATTCATTCATATCTATCTATCTATCTATCTATCTATCTATCTATCTATCTATCTATCTATCTATCTATCTATCTATCTATCATCTATCTATCTATCTATCTATCTATCTATCTATCTATCTATCATCTATCTCCCAGAATCTCCTTCAGATTCAGATATTTACAGCTACATCGCTAACTCTTCACAGAGGTGGACCAAACCAAACCAGACCGAGCAAAAAGCTTGTCGAACGGGATCAGACTTTTGAGTAAGTCTCCTCCTGCTCAAAGCTTTTACAGCCTGTTCCTTTTACGGAAGTCTACCCTAATAGCCCTGGGTTTACAACATTCATCCCTTTATCTTCATTATCTGTCCAAAACTGAAATCCCAAACAACTCTGAGCCCTCAATGTGCTGTAAGTTCCTGTTCCCTTCGCTCCAGGGAAATCATTCATAAGTTGGAGATCAATGTCCCTCAGAAAGTAATGATTTGGTAGGTATGGGGACAAGAGGTCGTTATCTTTTTCCAGAGGAAGGGCTCTGTCTCTGGGAGCTGAGTACATACTTGAGAGCTGCACCCACTCCCCCTGGGGCAATTTGAAAGGAGATTCCAGTCTCCAGGGACTTGCCATCAAGAGAAATTTTGTGGAATCACATTGAGCAATTTAGCTCTTAGCAACTTTCACAAAATCCCACACCAATCATAAAAGTTGGCTCAGCTGCACAAATTGGCTAAAACTCCTAACAGGCCGTGATGAAAATAAAAAGAAAGGAACGCTGGAGTTCAGCCCCAAGGAGAGAGCGCCGGCTCATAGCCCTCCCTCCCACACAAAATGCCCCACAGTTCAGAAAGCAATGTGTAAACTTTGGAGACATCAAGTTTTGTTTTGTTTTTCAAAGCTTACATGTCAACTTTGTTCTCATAGGCAAGGGGAAAAAACCCAGATGTTTGTATAAAAATATCATCATTTTATTACATTCCACACAATACATTTTCAAATAGTTTCCAACATCCACAAGTTACTTTGACACACAGGCAACTGAGCAATGCAAGGGGTGTCACAGTTATAGGGAGAGGGAATAAGAACAGGAAGTAAAAATCTTTAAGTTTTCTTGTTTTGTTATTCTTTGGTAATTTTTGACCTTTTAGGTGTTTGCTTGCCTGCTAGTATTTATTTTAAAGATGGGGATCTTTTTAAAAGGTGGGCTTTCAACCTCAAAAATATTACTGGATCTCCTATTCTGGCTTTCTTCAAAAAGAGCTGGCGAAAGGAAAGAGTGACTTTATTTTAGGCATTCTGTTTTGTCAACGGCAATGCTACATTTATTTTGTTTTGTTTCTTTTTCTGCTTTTGCCGGCAACAGGAGATAGCAGCTGCTAGCATGCTCTCAAAGAAGGGTTCTTGTGAGACCTCTAAGTAAGGCAAAAGCTCCCCAGCCCCAGCTGGCCCTCGCCTCATTCATGCACTCTTCCACATTTTAACAGTTGGTACCAACGCTTTTGTCTTCTGAGAAGCAACGCTACAGTGGCGCATGCACGTATTCATCTGTCCAGTCCAGTTTTCTTAGACTGGAGCGAGGCTTTGGGATGCAGGATTTTGCTTTCTAAAGCCGCAAGACATGGCATTTTACACATGAACTGCCCTTTTAGATACTACCAAGAAAGATGCTGGGGCTGAAGAAGCAGGAGAGGGGGGAAGGGGGAGAAAGAGAGTGAGAGGGGGACGAGAGAGAGAGTGAGAGAGAGAGAGTGCTTAGCTTAGGGAGTCCTAGCTGCACGCACAGGATCATGGGATTCAAGATGGTGCAGCGTGGGGGAATCTAATGAGCATAGTGCAAGTTCTCAAAGCGGCTTCTATCTTCTTTTAAAGAGGAGGGTGCTTCAGCTCCCCACTTTTACTATGTTAGATTTATTTTCTAGCTGTTGTTTTCTGATGGCTCCACTGGGCACCTGTAGGATTGGCAGTCATTTGTGAGAAATGCCTGGCCCTAAATGCTCAACTAGAGGTGGATAACCCTCATTAAAAACAAAAATCAAACCCTTGGTGGCTAGCACGGTTCTCTCAGGTCTCAGGGCTACTGCCCACCTCCCCCTCCTACTCCCACTTCCTTCTCCACCTTCAGCTGAGGTAGGACAGCTCAAGGCAGCCGCTCTCTAGCCTTTCATCTTTTCTCTTCTTGGCAGGGCTGCTCTAGCGGAGATAGATAGAGTAGCCCTTTGAAACAGAGTGAGAGTGGGAGAGCCCTGTCCCTTCAGGAGGATGAAAGGAACCAGATGCCAAAGCCAAGAGTGTGCTGGAGGGACCAATCTGGCCGCTCCCAAAGAATGCTGAGCGCCTCTTGCCCAAGCAATAATTAAAAAAAAAAATCATTAGTATTTTGTTCTTAGAAGGTGTCTGGAGGTGTCATCTGACTGGGCAACCATCTTGAGAGAATTGTACACGTCCCAAGAGGCCTTTTTAGCCAGAAAGTAGAAAACAAATGGCTCCAAGACTGAGCCCTAGTATACTTGAAATCTTCAAATACAAACTTTCTTGCAATGAAATTAGCTCTGCTATTTAACGCATCCTTTGCACGGTCTCATTGGGAAACTTCTCACTACCACCCCTCCCCCAGGCATTGTTTGGGAAGCACCGGGTGTACCCTTACCATGGCTCCCTCTCTCTGCCCATGCTACAGGCATCTGCAGATGTCAGGCCAGCCCGTGGGGGGTGGGGGGCGTGCTAATCAGATGCCATGAGTGCTTTAAGGGGGCAGCACACTGGTTCATTTCAACACGTGATTCTTTTCTATTTTCTCATAATATTTAAATAAGCCAGGCAGACAGCGTCATACTTCAGTAGCTATAGATTCGGGCACACTTTAAACACCATGAAAGGAAAGCAAATCACACCTTTCCCTCAGATTTTACAAACGCTATTACAATGACCAAAAGGATACCAAAGAATACCTTCTTCCTCAACCCCATCCCACGGTGGGCTCGATGCCCCGAGGCCCAAGGGATAGGAGACTTTGCAAAGACAGCATTTGAGTCTATCCATGTCCTCCCTTCTATCCTCCCTTGCTGCTCTCCATTTAAACGGAGCGCTGTAGTTACATCATCCCAGGTGTGTTATTCTTTATGACTTATTCCACAACTGGACCATCAGAGCTAAACATTCATTATGAACTTTTTCTTCTTCATTTTTTTTTTTTTTTAATAAGGCAACATGAAACACATTTGCTTCAGGGCTGGAAGTAGAGACGACTCCACGCACCCAATGGCTGTTATCTCGTGACTTCAAAGACACCGGGAGACATAACAAAAGGGGCCATGTCTGAGTGCAGTGGAGGAACCATCATCTTGGGTCAGGTGGGTTAGGGCTGGGGACGAGGATGAGAGCAGCCACACTGTAGTCCAAGTGGCCTCTACTTCTCTAGGTACCTGGAGATGACAATGACAACCAACAGAAACCCAGCCAGAGCTAGATAAGGCAACAACAAAAAAAAAAGCCCCGATCTCTTCTCCAAGTAAACAAAGTGTGTACAGTATATTATTTTCTTGTAAAATGTGCCCCAGAAGAAGTAACACAAGAGTGAAGGGGCCCCTCTCTACACACACCCACACACTCCCCCCCAACACACAGTGAGTCAGTCTCTCCCTCACAAACCCAATACACACACACACACACACACACACACACACACACACGCACGCACACACCTCTTCACATGGGAGTGTACTGTGTACATACACACAGAACCAGGCTCCCCTCAAGACACCTGGCAGCCTGCCCAGGAGAGAAGGGATGGGATAAGGCAAGGAGAGAAACCAGGAGGGCCTGTCTCTGAAAGGAAACCAACTGAGTCTTGGGTTGTAAAATGCTTGGGGGAGGGTGGGTCTCTTCTGGGATTCCAGATGCAGCATTAGAGTTGGGTTTTGTTGGTTTAGAATCATGGGGGAACAAAAAAAAAAAAAAAAAAAAAAAAGGGAAGGAAGAAAAGTAATACAAGATTTAAAAGGAAAGAAAAAAATAAAAAGGAAAAAAAATGATGATGAAACAAACAATATCAGAGCAGAAAGAAACAGGAACCAAGGACCACAGAGAATGGGTCGGGTAGATAAGAGCGCTCAGGGTTGGAGACCCTGGAGAGAGATGTCTGAGGGTTCACGAAGAGACTAGGCAAGGAGAAAAAAAGTGCAAAATCGAGGCAACGTGTTTTCAGTCTTTCTTGTTTTTTTTTTTGGGGGGGGGGCCGCTGTTCCTGCTTCGGCCCTCAGCTGTGCGAGCCCCGCTGCTGCTCTTGCTCTAGTTTAATGGTTAGGGTCGGCTCCACCGCCAGAGGGGCCCCGTTGGTGTAGTGGGAGGTTTTGTAGGTGATGGAGTGGTCTGTCTTCTTGGCCGCATAGCGGAAGCGGTGGTAGTGGAGCACCAGGGCCAGCGCGACGGAGACCAGCACCAGCACTGCACCCCCGGCCGCCATAACGTAATACCAGTAGGCTGGGATGGGCTGCACGGGCACCGTGTCCACTGTGGGCTCGGTCCCTGGCGGGAGAGTGCCCCCTGGGGGAGAGACACAGAGAGTGTTGCTAGGCTGAGAGCATGCAGACTCATAAAAAAATTAATTTAAAAAAGAAAGAAAAGAAGAAGAGAGAGAGAGAGGGAGGGAGGGAGGGAGGGAGGGAGAGAGAGAGAGAGAGAGAGAGAGAGAGAGAGAGAGAGAGAGAGAGAGAGAGAGAGAGAGAGAGAGAGAGAAAGAAACACATGCTTGGGGCACACAGCGGGGGACCAGGGACTCAGGTGGTGCCTGGCCTTCATATATACCAGCAGTTTATAATGCTGCACACCACTGGTCCCCTTATGCATCAGGTCCTTCACCTCATTCTACAGATGAGGAAACAGGCTCAGAGAGGTTCAATCAACAGTTGCTATTTACCCTGGTAGTAAATAACCTTCAAGCAAGTCCTACCCTCACAAAGCATTTTTGCTATTTAACCAGAATTACTTAAACATATTATAATTCATTCTCTCTCTCCTCTCTGTCTCTGTCTCTCTGTCTCTCTGTCTCTCCCTCTTCTCTCTCTCTCTCTCTCTCTCTCTCTCTCTCTCACACACACACACACACACACACACACACACAAATGATGCTGCCATAATGGCTGATATTCAGATAGGTGAATTCTTCAAGTGGGTGGAAATGCCATATTTGGTGTGGCTGGCTAGAATCCTCAAACAATGTATTAATTAGGCTGGCTAGACTTGAAGGTAAATTCCACTTTGGTTTGCCAAGGCTTCTGTGCCCATTGAAATCAGCTTGGACTTGTCTAAACAGGTCAATTACTACTGTCAAGCAATGACTAACCCGTCTTCATTTTTTTTTTTTTTTTTAAATTGGATGGAGGATTTTAAAAAGCAGATTGGATGGGGAGTTACAAGAAAAAAACCATGAGCACAAAGCAGTCAAGGAATGTGAGAGTGAGGGGCACCAAGTGAGTGAGGGCAAAGGAAAAGAGGCTTGTTCTTAACCATGGAAAAGAGAGCAGGGAAGGGAAGCTGGGGGTGGGGAGATTTAGAAGACAACCAAGTTTACTGGCCAGCCTCTGGTTGCCATGGAGACACTGTAGTAGAGTTAAGCTCAGGGTAACTCAGGGGGAAAGACTGGCTTGACTCCCACTCAGTGCAAAACAGTGCTACAACTTGATTCTCCTAAAGATTTACATCAGATGAGAATCTGGCCCAGAAAGGGACTAAGGCGCTTTTGAGCTTGCCAAAGGCAGACATGATCTTTCCTTCTGAAAAGATGATGTCTGCTTAACCTATGAGAAATGCATCCCGAGCTGCTTGCATCACATGCTGGTGACCGAAACATGCTTCCTTTACTCATAGGGTGTGCTGGGGGAGAGGCATGCTGCCTAGCCACTGCATCTATTCTGTGGGCCCACCTCTCCTCACCTCCTGAAGTAGAGGAAGCCAGACTCATCTTAGCCCCCGACCCCCGACGAGTGTGTGCTGAGAGGGTACCCCGTAAATGCCTTGTGAAGCAACCACTGAAACAAAGCCACACTCCCAGTGCTCAGTGCTCTCCACTTCCCACAGCCTGAACCCTAGAACGCCTCCTTCCACCTGGGGGCTAGCTGAGAGGCATGCCAGACCTTCACAGGTCTCCTCAGACGTGAGGAGGAAAATGAGAGGATCTTTCTTGGAAAAAATCTGATAAATCCCGCCCACCTTGCTAGTTCTGCTTTTCTGCTTCCTTCAGTTTGGGGATCCCCTTCCATCAGGGTGCAGTTTCATTGGTACCTTGTAGGTTACCAGAAGTCCTACAATGTTGGAAGGGCCCTGGCAAAGATGGGTTGCTTAGCACACAATTTAATAACCACTTTTATACCTTTGGAGTGAAAAAGACCCCATTATCCTAGGATCACTAAGGTCTGTTTCTGCTGCCTCTTCCTTTGCCACTTGACTGCATACTCTTTTTCTTTCCCCTAAACTATTTTAATCTTCTTTTGTCCACTTGTTATGCTGAGACAAGCTTTTCACTTTGTAGCAGAGGTTAACCTGTAATTCAACATCTAGCCTAGGCTAGCCTTAAACAATTCCCATGCTTCAGCATCCCAAGTGGTGGGACTACAGGTATAAGGCACCACACCCAATTATGATCTACGTCTTTTAATCCCTTCATTATTATGTCTCTAAAAATATTTCTCTCCCTTTTCTCTCTCTCTCTCTTTTAATTGGTAGTACAAATGGAAATTTCACATAGGAACCAAGAGAAAAAGAAAGCAAAGTATAGAAAATGGTTCCTTGAAGTGGCCAGCTTGCAAGTCACAGTCAGCTGATGTCAATTCATGATTCAGGTCAACAAGAGTGTCTGCTGCTTGGCAACCACCCTGCTCCTGGATGTTCGTGTGAGCTCATGAAGATTTTGCTGGCAAACGACTGAGTGTACAGGTGGACCCCGAGTTCATCAGAGCCGCCTTTCCTTCCCTGTACAGTGTTCTTTGTCTGTGCCTCTGATCCTGGTTTGTTGCATTATAAGGACCAACATCTAATGAGATTGCAGCTCATCCATCAGAGAAAAGGCAGGTTGGGAATTCAGCAATTAAGCCTTTGCTGAAGTGCCTGACCACAAAGACAGGAGCACAGTTACGGCCGCTCCTGCTCCCTCTGCCAGCACCTGGCCCCAGTACAAGTGTACTGCTCAAAGTGCTGGAGCTGGGGAGGAAGGAAGCATTAATGCTACCCTGAAAGTGTATCTGATGGTAGAAATAACTTGGGGCCCAGTGGGAAGATCTTCCTTCCTTCTGTAAGAGGTTAAACCATGACATGGGGATTCGTGTTCAGAAGCAGATACGTGAGCCATCACCTATCACCTTAGAGCTAGCCTGTCCTGTGGAAGACAGACCCCACCGTATGTTAAAGACTGTCTCCCCCTTTCCCACCAAAGCCCTCTCGCCTGAAATCATCGGCATGGAGGATGCCTGATAAACTGAGGTAACGTGCTTGGAAAAATGAGGGAACATACTACACAAGCCTATGCTTTCAATGTTAAAGGAGTTGGAAAAGAGCTCCGATGAGTAACAACATCTTCCTCATGCCCCAAGGAGCGACTCAGGAATGGACAGCTTGTGGTCACCAACAGTTTCTCAGAACATTCTACAGCTAGAGACTTGATCCCAAAAGGCGGTGGACTGTGCTGGCTTGGAGTCTGGCTCTGCCACAGCCTGGATGCCGCTATGTGCTCACTAGGCTGTGGCTCGCAAGTTACAGAAAAGGAAGTTAATAAGCCAACCAGCGTTAAATCTGTACTCAGAATGCCTTCCCAGCAACGGCAGAAACCCAATAAGTACCGAATGGATGGGTGAGTGGACAGATGGACGGATGGACAAACAGACAGACAGAAAGTAGAGCGGTAGAGGAATGCATTTTGTACCAATGTTGAGACTCCCTGGGAAATGCTGATTTCCCACTAGACTTCACAGAACAGCTCTCAGAAGGTTCTAGAAACGCTTCCCACTCACAATGCCCCCGTGGGAAGGTAGAAGGTGCCTGGGAACAGAAGCAGCTGGGTTTCAGCTGGAGCCACCCTGTCTTTCCTATGGGGTGGATGGCTGGGCTATAGCTGCACAAATAAAGAATCCTGGGCTAGCAACGCCAACCTGGGAGCAAAATTTGTTGACGTGACATCAACCTTGCTCAGAGCTGGCAACGTCTGTCCCAACTTCCCCTTGGCTGCTCTCTTTCCACTCACTCACATATCTTTTTTTTTTTCTTTTCAGTTGGAAAAAAACTGTTTTCAATTCCCCAACCATTAAAAAAAAAAACAAAACAACAACAACAAAAAAAACTAATTTCTACCCCCAATTCTCCACAAAGTTTTCTCATTGTTTGAGATAATGAGAAACAGATACCTAAATAGTCAATAACTTCCAGTGTATTTGCAAGGTTGAGCAGGCTCCCATCTGCAAAAGTTCTGAGCTCCCTGGAGAGACGAGACATGTGAATGCTAAGAATTTGGATTTTGAGAAACAAACTCTGAGAAGTCACACACGGGAAAAATGAAAAGAAATTACCTGCTACGTAGTGAGCCTCCCATTCCTGTTTATAGATAGTGTCACTGGCTTACTGAATAATTAGGAAATGTGGCTGTTAGACCGGTAATAACAGCAGGCACTTTCAGTGTGTCACCCTTGGCTCACGGGCTTTATATGAAAGGTTCTCATTTTCCATGTGTCTTAAATGGGAAATGTGAGGACTAAGGGGACGAGCAGTTGGAAAACTAAGGAAGAGGGCAATGCAACACAAATGGAAACCCAAGGGATAGCTCTCTGAAGAATTTCTTACTGCTGCTAAATAACCGAGTCAGGGTGGAAACCAGGTATACAGAACCCTCCGCTTACTGCAGCCCATTGTCCATTTTTTATAAATAAAGTTTTATTTGAACACTGCCATCTTCATTTTGTTTAGGTACTACTTGGGGTGGCCTCTGTGCTTCAGTGGCAGGGCAGAGAGCTTGCCAGAAAGGCTGTATGTCCTCCAAAGCCTGGAATATTTGTTCTCTGGTCTTTCATAGCACAACTTTGCAGATTTTGCTCTAACCAATTAAGGCAGGAACAGGAAGCAGTCTTCTCTCCCTTTCTGTCTCCTACTCTGTCTGAACCTGTCAGAGAATTGGCATGGCCCGGAGTCTCACCATGAAGAAAGCAAGTGTCTATCACAGCTAACGTTCATGAAATGTCACTGGGACTTGGAGGAGCTCCCCAGCATGTTCTGAAAGGCACTGAGGGTGGGTCTCTCTTTGCACCTAAAAGCTGTTTTATGCTGCTGGTGTGGGGCCTTTTCTATGCCAGCTGAGATAGTTCAGGCGAAGGATTTGTTTCATCTGTGGAATTATGCAAACAAAAGAAAAGGCTTGGATCCACTAGCAAAGTTTATGGAAGCTAGTGGAAGAATGGGGCCAGGCTTCCTGTGCTGTTTAAGGGGACGCTACAGTTCAAAGCATGCCTGAGAACAATTCTTTCCGTCTGTGGAACAAGCAAGTACATAGAGGTCCAGGTAGATTTATTAGAAGTTTGTAGTGAGCCAACCTGCAGAAACTGTGGGGACTCCCCACCCTGTCCCCTTCCCCATGTCTATCTGAACCGTGTCTAAATTCAGCCCTTTATCTGTCCGAAGCAGGCCCTTCTCCTCTGCTTCTGGAACTCAGGCTACATTTTAAAACTGAGGTCTGCCACTCTGCGTTGTCAGAGGGAGACGTTGGGGAGAAATACTTTCTGCTGCCCTTTGACAAATCATTCTGGCAGCTGCTTAGATGCACTTGCGGGGTGGGAGGATGGGAAAAGGGGGAGGTGGCCTGGCTTCTGTGATGCAAAGAGGCTGAGTGTGCAAAGCAAACTTCATGGGCAGTGCCTTGGTGTGCTTGGTGGGCAGAGGTGGCAGTTAAGCGGCGGCACCACAGGGTTGTTCCCCACTTATCTCCCCGTCCTCTGCTAGGCAACACTTAGCCTCGGACTTGGCAGCTGGAGATGGAGGTGGGGCAACGGGAAGGATTCTCACACCACAGCTGCCTCTCTGGAGCCCTGGCAGGCTCCAGTGCAGTTCTCTGACTTCCTCTGAGACTTATGTGCAAGAAACTCGTTTTTTTTTTTTTTTTTTTTTTTAAACCCTTTCTGCTTCCTCAGAAGAGCTCCAAGGAGACAGCTCTGTAGAGTCAAAGGACTCTGATGGGGCAGCCCAGTCCCATGCCCAGGGATGGGGTGTCCTACCGGCAAGCAAAGCTTCTGGGTGAAAGGCGGGTCATAAGGGCGAGGAATGAAAGAGGAAATGGAAAAGCAGATGTGCGTAGAAAAAGGCAGACTGGCCTGTAAGACCCAAACAAACGAACCCCAAACCTAAGGCATGGAGGCAGGTGCCAACCGGACCCAAGGCTTCCACCTGCGTGGGCCTCCCTTACAATGGTCCCCAGCTCTACCCACGGCATGGCCTTCGATGCCCCATTTCTCCTGGTTGTACCTGGGTGGAACTTGTAGGGGGCAGCAGGAAGGCATTCAGTGGAACCCCCCAAAAGGGAGTACACCACCCTTAGAAATGGTTGAGGACACATTCCCAAGCATGGGACTATCAACACACACATATGCTCCTTTTGGGGGCCCTTAGCAAGAAGGAGCTTCAGGGTACTGTACCCCAAGACCACCTTCACAATGCAACCCCACCTGGCTCTCTATGACCTCTAGCAGGTAGTCTGTTCCTGCTGCATTCAAAATACACAACCTCTTACGGGATCGGGAACAACTCTTGTCTCTACCACAGGCTACTAAAAATATCCACCTGGTCAGCAGCCACAAGACTCTGGTTATGAGCATTATATATTTTTACTGGCTTCTTGCTTGTTCCCTTTTCTTTTACTGAGACAGGAAAAAAAAAAGCATCAAGTAAGAGGAAACAATCCATCACCTTAATTACACCACCTTTCGGTCTCCCCCCCCCCTTCCCTTTATACACAGTTTTTCATTTGTTAAAGCTCAAACCTTAAGAACAAACATACATGACGACACCATATTTATAAGCCACTGCTTATGAAAGCAAGCGGGAGAGCAAGCACGCCCAAATCACATTGTTTAAACTATGATTCATATCAATGACAAAAAAAAAAAAAAAAAAAAAAAAAAAAAAAAAGAAAGAAAAAAAAAGAAAAAAGAAAAAGAAAAAAAAGAGCTGAAGAATAGCTTGACGACACTATTTTCACCCTCTCTGCTTCCTCCTTCTCTGCACGGGTTCTCTTCAACGCTAACTTACATCCACATCCACAATCTACACGCATGCATGCAGCAAAGCAGAAAGTGCAATGCAATTAGAATAAAAATTAACAAGGTGCATGGCCAGAGAGCAGTGAAGGGCAGAAAATGAAAGACAGTTCAAACTAAGAAAGATCAAGGGCAGCCATCAGAGCAGCCCAAAGGCCACTTCTGCATTTCCCTAAAGATCCACCAAACACACACCGACCTCCCCTAAGGAGTGGGACTTCTTCTGCATGGTTAGTTTATGGTTAGTTTGTAATGGAAAAGAAAAACAATCCTAATTCTAGAACTACAGAAGCAATGCAGATGGCAGCTGTACGCGATGCTCCCACATCGGCTCTCCATACCTTGCCTGCCTAAATCTGACTCTACTCTGACTTTCTGTTTTGAGTAAAAATACTGATTTTATGCTTGAGCAAGAGGCTCTTACTGTCCTGCCTTGGATGAGAACAAAAGGCTTATCTCCCAAATGGAGACCATTTGTTTGAGTAAAGATTGAGGCATGAGAGAAGGTCCTCGTGCCTGGTCCCAGGTTCAGCTGGATAGCTTCCAGGAGCATCACAGAACGTTGTCAGTGTGGTTGAACCTTCTAGGCCCCGCTCTGCTCCTGACTCTACGCTCCTGAACCAAGCCTCTGCCCCCCTAAGACTTGGCTGCCTCCTTGCCATCTTCAGCACCTATCTGTGAGTCAGTGCTTGCAACTTGAGCCCTTTCTGCACAGCCCCGAAGCATCAAGAACATAACTTGGAAGTCTTACCTTCAAGCCACCGAGCCCAGTGTTTATTTAGCCTAAGTGCACATTTGCCACTCAGATGAGACTTTATTTATATATATTTGTACAGGCGAACAGGCCTGGGGTGTGTAGCCTCGTGCTGCACATGACTTCAAGGAAAGCACATGTGCTTGGTTTGTTTATTCGCTTAGAGAAGTGTAGCCCTCAGCCACCGTACTTGTCAATCACGACCAGACACGGTACTTGCACAGTTTTTATAGTAGTTACCCCGGCCAGCCTTGAACTGGCCTTTCTGGGAGCTTTGAGGCTCAAAAAGCCCCAGAGCGGCAGGAGCAGGCTTCTCTTCCCCAGCATAAACACCATGCTATATTCTGAAGGGTAGACCCCAGCTGCAATACAAGCTGTTCAGCTTGGACCTCAGCTTCCCTTGCAGTAACTTTGCCTTTGCAGCCACATCCCGAGGGACCAACAAGATGTGCGCATGGACACACAATACTCTCAAATGTGGTGGGGAAACGGGAGAGTGGCTAGGAAAGAAACCATACACTGGTCCTCTGCTTTACCGCTTCCCCTGTGGGGACTGTGCGACTGTCTTAGAGCTGGGGGTCGGATGGCAAAATGGGCCAGGTGACTTGGATTCAGGGAAGCTGCCCAGGTATCAAGCCAAGAACTCATCTCTTTCTAGTCAGAAACTCGACAGATGAATGAGAGAGAGAGAGCAACAAGAGGAGACGTGGGCTATAAAGTGGTGGAGCTTATTTCTGAGACGCTGTCACCCAGAGGGTTAAGCCTCGGCAGCACACACAAGGCCTAACAACCCTCACAGGGCTGCCACCAAACGTGGTGTGGAGGCTGAGCATCAAGAGGGGGTCCGTGACCATGCTGCGGGGGAGCACTAAACGTATACAGAAGGCATTGAGTGTTCGGTATTAGAAACCTGTGTGAAAACTTTCGGCAGCACCAGCAGCCAGACTGTCTGCAGAGGGTGAATGTAAACCCACTGCACTTGAAAAGCACACACATAACCTTTGCTCCAGGCTGGAAGCCCTTTCCTCTGTTCTTGGATGAGGCGAGCATCCCAATTTCTCTCCTCTTTGCTTTGTTCTTTATTTGCTTTCTTAGGGAGACGTCTCCGTCTGCTCCCAGCCTTGAAATTCAAGTGCCCTGACTCTAGCAGGGGACTGTCTCGCCTTGTCTCCTCTGCCAGCTTCTGAAACCAGGACCCTCCACGGCCCTCCTCAGCTCTTCCCCCAACATCCTCCCGAGAATGCCTGCCTCCCCACCTCACTGAGGCTTAATTGAGACCACTGCCTTGGTACACCCTGGAAAAACACCATCTTCAGCCTAAAACAAGTCATCGCCACCTCGTTTCCCTTTTACTACAACCCACCCCCATAGAGGAGTGTGTGTGTGTGTGTGTGTGTGTGTGTGTGTGTGTGTGTGTGGTGTTGATTTTCCCACAACCTCTCCTTTCTCACCGCTCCTGCATTTTCAGCCTCATTGCTCCCAGTTGGACAATGGAAGGCTCAAAGGTTTATCTGTAACCTATTTGTCTCTATTATAGGTTTCTAAACTTTAATTAAATGAGAGACATTGAGGCTCTCAATCCCAGCTTATCTATGGATGTTGCTGGCGCCATCTCGTGGTAAGAAAGTGAAGCATCTGTTTTCTTCTGCAAGTTTTGTTAAATTGGGAGCTACTCTGCACACCCCCCCCCCCCCAGCAAATTCACATCACATGGAAAAGAGGAAAAGCCATGCAAAACAAACATTTTTTTTTTACCTTTAAAATCCTCACCTGCAAAAGCTGAGATGGGTTCTGAAAGAAAAAAAAAACAAAACAAAAGAATGGAATTAGATAAACAGAAATGAGTGTGAACGCAGCACAAATGGCTTCAGGTATGTCTCTTGGTAATAGGCTACAGGACATAGCCTACTTCTTGCATGTTTTCTAGATTGTGCCTAACACACCATCATCACGGGCTAGGGTGAGTAGAGAGGGTTCTTAAGTTGCTTTGGAATGGAAAAACAAAACAAACAAACAAAAGTTTTTCATAGAGTAACGGGTCCCCAAGGCATTGTAATCAGTCACCAGTCACTTGCCACTGATTACTTTCTCAGACCTGGGATTACTTCTAGATGCCCAAAGCCTGAGAGTTGCCTGAGAGGGGCGGGGATGGTTCCAGTTGCCTCTGACACCACCAGGCACAGACACCCAAGGCCCAAGACAAGCACTTGGTAACTTATTACAACAACTCTGCTGGCTGGAATTGAGTCTTATTCTTTCTCAGACTCCTTTTCTGTTTGGGGGGAAGAAAATCCATGGCTGTAATGGGAGGTGGTCAGGGTGCCCTTAAGGCAGCCCCTGCTGCAGGGTGATGCCTTGAGCAAAAAATGTGTGCATTTCAGGAGGGCTGGATCTTAACACTTCTGACCAGAGGGATAGTTAGGGCATCCTTCCTAGGCTGGTCCTCCGGTATGCTATGCCTAATCCTACACCTCCAGACTTTGGGGCATCAGAGATATTTAGCTTGAAAACAAAATGTAATATTTGATTTCTTCTGCCATAATTTCCCCTGCAGTTCATCCATGTGAGAGAACACGTGGGTAATTGTGTTATCACTCTTACATAGTGTGTGTACCATTTTTGCCCACCATGGAAGGCCTCCATTAAATCCATCAAAGCTTTCCAGCATGTGATTCTGACTGGCAGGCTTTCTTGGCCTCTAGCATTTTCTTTGCTAAAAACTCGAGTCTGATGATGGGGTCTTGGCACCCCGAATTCTCACATACTTAATGCACATCTATTTCTTCTGATTGGGAGACAAATACAAAACCTTCACCTCACAGCATGCCCCTCCCACTTGTCAGGCCGAGACACAGCCATGCCCACACTCCATCCCCCACCCACCCCCGCAGACGGGCACAGCCCTACCTACTGGGAACACTTGTGTTTTAAGATAGCAGTTACTTCCTTCTGCACATCCCAGCCCCTCATGTCTTATCCGAAACAGCTGTGAAGAGGTGGTCACGTACCCATGCAGTTCTCCAGTGGGACATCGGTGCTTATGCGAATGTCATCGATGGAGATCTCTCCGGATCGTCCTTTCCCTATGACACCCTCAAACACGATCTGGAGCCAGAATGACAAGAGCCATGGTTAGCTACTCTTCCTGGTTCGTTCGGTATAAAGATCTCCAATTTTCTGTTAACAGCTGTGTGTGTGTGTGTGTGTGTGTGTGTGTGTGTGTGTGTGTGTGTGCACGCGGGTGTGTGCGGTGTGTTACCGCACCTGGTACACATCTGTGGACCACATGGCTACATCTCTTGAGATCTTAATTTTTAAAAAAGAATTGGTTCAAATCAGTTGCATATTTGAGAGGATAAGAACATATAGCAAGTTGATGGATTTTGTTGTCCAGTGACGAGAATAGACTGATTAAAGGGACCACAATTGGAGCACACTGAAAGGGGGAGGGGTGTTGAAATTTCCCTAGATGTTTCCGAGGTCCCTTTCTCATAAACCCTTCAAATGCTCAACTCAGGTGTTTGAAAACCCACAGGACATGAGCACGTGACAGTAATGAGGGAAACACGGCATTTGGGTTTGAGCTGCCTTCTAGATGACCTCTCCTGGCCCCACTGACTCAGAGCTCTGCTAGTACCAGCAGGGGAAGGAGAGCTTCCTCTTCTGCCAGCAGTTTACTGAGCATCTACTATGTGTTAGGCACCCAGCTAAGATAATAACAAAACGTAGTAAAATAAGGGCTCTGCCTCAACTCACCCTGTGAGACAAAGACTCCAACAGGTCCTTCTAATGCCTGCCCACACTAGAGTTAGTAAGCGAGGACCCAGGTTGGGGAGCGAGGGTCTCAGGATGCCTTGTAACCTCAAGAGCGAGTGACTGCAGCCTGTACACGAAGCCCCTGGGCTCCGTGGTCTTTAATCATTCCTCATTCTCGCCCACCCCAGGTTCTTTCTGTGAAGGAGCACATGTCCTCTGGCAAGCTGAAAGAGCAGTTGGCTGCCAACCCAGCCATCTGTTGCTGCTCTTCGTCTGGGGAGGAGCAGGTTAATGCTTTGGCTGGTTTTCAGGCACCTCATCCACAGTGTGTGTCTACTCCTGCCCAAGATGCGGGTACAGATGCGTGTGCCCATCTGTGCCTCAGTCTCTTGCTCCATGGGATAGAGATAATAGAAGATGAGAGGGGGGAGGGGCCACTTATTTTGGGCTCTTGGGTCTGCCGGCCTCAGAAGTTAATGCTTATCCACCTATGCCCTTTCCAGGATTCATGGTCTCTGGAGCTGGTCTGGGGGGGCATGGTGACAATGGTGACAGTCTCCTCTATTCTAAGGGCTCCACTGCTTTGGGTATAGAGGGGTTGTTTGTGTTTATTTCCCTGGCTTCAGTGTCCCTTTGTCAGCCTACCTGATAGCAATCTCAAATAAAATGGAGAAAAAGAAACATTTGTCGGGAGAAGATTTCAGCAGTATAAAAGGCAATAGGAGGAACAAAGAACCAAGCCTGGGTGTAGAGATAGGCACATTCTGAATAACAAATAAGAGTGTCATTTAGTTGCCATGGCAACACAGGAAACACAATGAAAACAGCGAAGCTTAACCGCGGCCCTTAATGATCAATGGGCAAGGCTCTTTGAAATATTGAAGCAGGGATCACAGTGATCCCCTTGCATCTTTGCACCCCTTGTCCTCCCTGACTCACCTGATACTCCAGGTCATAGCTGGGCAGGATAATGCGTCCATGCTTCCACTCGCTGCCCTGGCCCTCACGGATGACCCAGAGGAGTTTGCTTTCCTGGCTGGCTTCCCGAACCACCTGCAGCGCCACCCCGTGGCCGCCTGTGGCTTGGTACTGGAACTCCATGCACACAGGGCTTTGGGGCAGGTGCACTGGAGGGCTGATGAGACGCCCATACTGGCCCTCTCGTCGTCCGTCGCTCTGTAGTTTCAAGAAGTTCTTGTCATCTGGGGCGGGGGGAGGGGAGGGGAGACAAATCCAAATACAAGTGTCAAATGCTTGGGAAATGCACTGCGTTGTGTCTGGGGCCCCTCCATCAGAAAGACAGACTGGAGCTGGGGTGTCTTCAGCGTTTCCTGCCTGCTTCTGACCCCTGAGTGCTGAGACCTCAGGTGTGTGCCACTGTGCTGGCCTGCTGTGCTCTTTTCTAAGGCTCATTCGGACTCTTGACTCAAATGCCCTGTTCCCCTGAGGCTCTTGCTTCAATCTTCAGGTCCCACTGGTCCCTCTTCCAGCTCTCTGAATCACTTGTGTCGTGTGTCTGTCTTATACAGCCCCTGGCATGGTCAACTTGCAATCCTGGCTGTGCACAGGCCCGTCTTTTCTCCCTAGATCCTGAGAGGCCTAACCTGTGTCTCATATACATCTCTGGCTTACCAAAAGGGCCAGTGCAGTCTAATGAACTGAATTACAAGGGAGCAGTTTATAGGGTGAGGTGGCTGCCGGATTGGAGGGTGACACTAGCCAGTCTGGCTGGGTACCATCCAAAGGGAAGACATTAAAGCCTTCTGTCTTTGCCAGAGCTGCTAGACGATGCCTGGGCCTCGGTAACTGTCATCTAGACACTCACGCCAAGCCTAAGCGATGAGTGCAAGGGTAGCTGGACATCCCCCACTGTTTCTCCTGCACTTGGCCTTCCTTTGGCAGCTCTGCACATACAGCTCCAGTGGTAAAAGGTCTGGCTGTTAGAATTAACAAAGGTTGCATGTTTTAGCAGATGATATATAGGTCCTGGGAAATTCAGGGTTCAACTGTGCAAAAGCTCCAAGGATGGCCTTTTGGTAGACTGGGTTTAAACCCATCTGATGCTTATGTAGAAGGCTGAGTTCTTGTTACAGTTGGCAGCCCTATGCCTTGAAGACACAGGTGTGGGGATGGGCAACCCCAGCCCATGTGCAGAGAGAAAATGGACAGAGGAGGAGGAAGAGGAAGAGGAGGAGGAGGAGGAGAAGGAGAAGGCTGAAGTCTCACAATCTTGGGCCTCAAGACATGGGTCACAGTCTGCTAAACTCCTCTGCTAGGGAGTCAGGGACATATTTTCACTATATATCCAATGTGGCAGGTCAGACACTTTGGGGTCTTGCTAATTTGATGCCATGTTGGTCTGAGACATGGGCACAGAGCTTTTTTTGTCAATAGGGATGGTGAACACCTTGGGTTTGTTGGGCGTAGGACAGGCAAGTGTTCCAGAAACCTAGGTCAGCACCCGTCTCAGGAATGGGGATTTCTGATTTGCCGCTGTTAATTCCTGCTGCACCATCTTGCTAGGTGAGGGCTGAGCCTGTGATAGACTCTCCACTGGCAGGCCTGTTGAAGGCAGACAAGGAAGAGGAGACTGTCTCCAGAAGAGAGCTTTAATGACGGGGGTCTACTGAAGAGGAGATGCTGATAGCATCACCAGACACTCAGTGATCTTCTAACCCTGTTTCCCTATCAGATCTTTCTGCTACCACCAGTAATGATAATAATTACAGTTCATATTTGCATAGTGCTTTTCAGGTTACAAAGCACACTGGTATGCATTATTTCATCTCATCCCTGCTATATGCCCGTGAGCTAAGACTTCCCAACTTTACTCTGCGCACAATGGGGAAACCAAGAAAGGTTAAAGCAAGTCGTCCAAGGGGGAAATGCTGCTTAGGAATTGGACCCTGGGATTAATAACTGAGGGATTACCCACCTTTCTATAGCAAACTTTTTACTTCAGCTCCCCTCAGGCATCTTGCCCCAAACCCTTGCAATCACTCTCTGTGTGCCCCAACCTAGCTTCCCCTGGGCCTGCTGCCTCGCTGCCTCTCCATACCTGCAGTCCCTTCCTCTTCCTCTTCTCCACCTAGCCTGGCTCTTTTGTCAACTCCTCTTCTAACCATCCTGGCACATGTAATATTCACCCCCACTTTCTTAATGACTCTAGTATTTGTCATCAACACCTGATCTTACCTTTAAAAGGAGCTAAGACCATTTTCCGTGGTAACTACCCACTACCCGTCACTCTTAACTGGGTCATCTATCTGCCTTTCTTACATCTCAGATGTTTTTTAAAAAAATATTTTACTTGTTCATTTAAAGTATGTGTGCATGCTCGCATGTGTACACGTGCTTGACCGCATGAGCATGCCACAGTGCACATGTGGAGGTCAGAGGACTACGTGCAGGAGTTGGTTCTTTCTTTTCACCACGTGAGTTCCAGATCAGGTTTGGTGGGAGTTACTTTTACCTGCTGAACCATCCTACGGTGCCCCATCTCAGACTGTCTCTCACAAGTAAGGTTTAATACCGCACCTTTCTCCCTCCCTTGTTCCGTGTATAGCACATTACCCAGAGAGACTTTGTTCCATGAATGAATAAATGACTGAATGACAAACACAGGGGTAAAAACGAATGCTATGCAGTGAGGACAGAGGGAGAATCTGCTGGCCTCTGCCAAGTCTACAGAGCCCTATAATCCCTTTGCCATCGGCTCTGTTTTCCTGAGCCAGCACACCCTTTTGAAGGTGGGGCAACCTACTACCAGGGTAACCTGTGGAGGCTCCCGGTAGACTGAGCTGCCAGCGAGGGTCCCCCAGAACCCTGTGTTCCTCTAACTTCCAAGGCTTTACTCTTTCCACCCCAGCTATAAAAGAAAGCAGATTTGAAAGACTTTTCTTATTCTACTCTCTCCCTTCACAGTTTCGCAAATAAGACCCACTTGCTGCCTGAGAATTGCTTGGCGGAAATTCTGTCACTTGTGTGAATTTGCATTCTTAAGCGAAGGAATCATAGCAGAGCTATTACAACCGGGGAAAGCCAAATGTGTGTGGGGTGTGAAACGGCGGCGGAGGTGGGCTGCGAGGGTTTTATCTGGGGCTATCTTATCTACGCACCCTGTCAGAACTCAGCCAGGCCAAAGGTTTCCCAGTCAGCTGGTCTGGAGCCCCCAGAGCCCCCTCCTTTCTCCTTTCTTCTCTCCTCTCTCTCCTCACAGTAGGCTGATAATCACTGTGCATGATTTACAGGACCTCGGCAAGAACCGAGTTAATGCTGGTGGCGTGCTAAGCACGAGCAGCAGCCGAGGGATCTAATTCAGCGCTGACATCTGAGCTAATCCGCAGGTTTTCAGAGTCTCCAGACAAGCAGGCCTCTGGATTTCACTTAGTTAAATCATTTGTGCCCCACTTGTCTGTTAAGTGCTATGAGCTCCAGGGAAGAAAGATGATATGTAAATTTAAGGAATTAGCAGGCTACATCAGTCAGAGGGACGCTGAGCTGCAAAACATCCCTGCCTGTCACCGAGAGAAGCCTGGTTAGAACCAGGGATGCCATGAAGGAAAGATGCAGTCCGGGAAAAGTGCAAGGAAGGGGACCAAAAAACAGTTGAGGATGAGGAAGATCCAGTCGAACAGACGCTATATGACAGGCAACTTCAGCTACAATTCTTGTCCATGTCTGTGCAACAGTAATATTGGTATTTTTTCTTTCTTTCTCCCTCTCTCTTTCTCCCCCTCTGCTTTCTTTCCAGGGTCCTGCTAAGGAGCTCAGGCTGGCCCTGAACGCACGATCTTCCCGCCTGGTCTTCTCAAGTCCTGGGATTAAGGATGTGTATGTGTCCCCACCAGCCCCCCCGAAACCTGCTCCAAGCTTATTTTCTCTATTTTAAGAAAGGAAACCAAGGCTCAGAGCTGTGAGGTCATGTTTCCAAGACCAAGGCTACAGAGTGAGAAGGGTCTGATCAGGGCGCAGATGGAACTGGGGAAACTGGCTGGCTCCTTGTCACCTGAGGTGGAGTCCTAGCCAGACTCCTTTGAAAGCCTTAGTCTTTCCATCTGCACAACAGATAGAATGGTGGTAATCACTTCATAGAGTTGTAAGAATAAGCCCTGTAAAGCACTTTGCATGGTAACAGGGACATAGTAAGAGCTCAGCTGAGCTACTGATGCCACTCCACACACTGCGTTTAATACAGGCCAAAGACCACTTTAAACCGGGGGAAAGCCAGTGAAAGACACAGAAAGGAGCAGAATTTAACCTGGGGAGGGTATAGGCATCCTTTGAAATAAGACACTGCCTGCACCCCAGGAACCAGCCAACTCCCAGCTGTTCATCATGCCCCCACTCAGTATAGGCCTTCTGTGTCAATCTACAGAAGATGAAATAAAAGGTGAAACTGTCTAGGATCTTGCATGGGACCTCATGTGATCACTAGCGTGGACCAGAGGACGGAACGCAGAAACATTCTGACACCATGCCATCCATCCTTCCCTTCATCAGAACGAGCCTCCGTGGGCCACACTGGCAATGTTTTCTCCAGGCCACAACCCCAGCTGTCAAGAATATCTCAAATTCAGTTTAACACCTTCCTGCTGTTGTGTGGCCACATTTCTTCCATCTGTCCCTCATGGAATACAGCTAATTTCTGTCCTCTGATTTAGAAGGCTTTTTATTCAAAAGGAATGAAGAAGTCCAGGGACCTGGGGAGATGGCTAAGTATGTAAAGAGTTTGCCTCACAAGCCTGATGACCCAAGTTCAGATCAGGACTGAGGTAAAAACCACGACTCTGTAATCCTACCTGTAGCATACCTCTACAGGGAAAGGAGATGGACAGAAGATACAAGAGAAAGAAGGATGCTTCTGGGCTAGCCTGAGGTATACAAGCAGACACTGTCTCAACTATGATGCCAAGGACTGACATGGAGGGGACATGGGGGGGGGGAGAGAGAGAGACAGAGAGACAGAGACAGAGACAGAGACAGAGAGAGAGACAGAGATGGGGAGAAGAGAGAGAGGGAGGGAGAGAAGGAGAGAGAGGGAAGAAGAGAGGGAGAGAAGGAAGGAGAGAGGGAGAGAGGGAGGGAGAAAGGGAGGGAGGGAGGCAGGGAGAGAGGGAGGGAGGGAGGCAGAAAGAGGGAATGAATTAAGATCTTTAGTTTGTGCTTCCTTGGGAAACACAACCCCAGTGCCTTTGAATGTTTCCTTTCTACATCTTTGTCTATGAAGTAGGTCTTCACTGACCCTTTTTTGGAGCCAAGTGCTGACCTCCACAGTCCTGAAATTCATACAAGATATGGAGCTTGACTGGATTCTGAAAGTGAAGACTCTCCTGGAATATCCCAGCTTATGGCTTACCACTGCTAGATACAGGAAAGTTCGAGTGCACCATGGCTGATAGAAAGAAGGGTTGGCACGGCTCAGGGGTAGTGTTGCTTTATGAAAGCCGTTGGTTCCTAGGAAGAAACCCTTCGGACTGTCAAGAGCTTGCCCTACTATGACAACTTGCCATCTAAGACCCAGCCTTGCCTGTTGGAAGCTGCTTTCTTGTTCTGTGGCTGATGGCTAGGATACCGGCCATGGATAGCTTCCAACAAAAAGACAATGGAAAGGAAATATTCTGCTGAAAGAGAATGAAGAAATAATGTCCCCAAGATACAGTCCCTTGTCCTCCTGGACCTGACATATTTAGGAGGCATTTTGCTGTATCCTTGACTCCAAAACGCCCGTTGTTGCCAATGATACAGAGAAAAAATCATATGGGAACGAAAAACACAAGTTCAAAAGGGCAGAGAGGAAGTGCTGGGGACAGGGTCGCTCCGGCGTTTCACCTGATGATGTCTCTTGAAGGGTCTCTTGATATTTCAACTGTCGATTTATGGTCCCATCTGCCTTCAGCTGCCTGCGTGTCCTGTGGACACGTGACTGGGGCTGGCCCAATCGCAAGGGATTCAATTGTGTCTACTCCCCTTTAACCAACCCTAAAATAAATCACCAGCTTGATCCTCCTGGCTATTGCAAAGCCAAACACGCCATCTGTCCCTCACACACATCTCCTGGCTTGCATATTGCCCTCCTACTAGAACAACCATCTGAAAGAATATTTAGTGCGGCAGGAGATGGAGTCTCCTAGTATAGGTCATACCTAAAACATGAGTCATCGCCTCAGCTGGCCTCCCAAGGTCAGTCTATCTCTGCTAAGGTCCTCAAATTAACAACCAGTTAAGGGAAATATTGACTTTGGATGAACTCAGCAGGATGTTTTCAAGGTTTATGATAGAACATTCTGTGGGCATTTAAGGTTTTGGCCTGGCCAGTTTTTTGTTTTGTTTTGTTTGTTTGTTTGTTTTATGTGTCAGCTTCCACATCAAGTTCTGCCATCTATATAGTTTTCTTCTCATTTTGCCCCTTCCCGATCACCTTAGTCTCTCGTGATTTTCAGAAAAGGGTATAACAACTTCTCTCTGTTGCCCTTTTTCCCACAAAGCCAGGGATGTTTTCCTCTCATCTTACAAGAGACCCTCCGCTCTTTCCTTTTCTAGTCGAAATTATCCCTTGACTACTGCCTGCTTTTAGCTCAGCTCTTGCTGCCCTTTAATTATCTGTCATGGTCCATGGCCCCGGTTTTCTGTCTTTGTATGTGTAAGGGCTACGCCCTGCCCTGGCTAAACCACAGCAATCTTTTCCTGAAGGTGATGCAATCTGAAGCAGTGGGTCTGGACCCCTGGGCGGGGTGTCAAGTGACCCTTTCACAAGGGTCTCATATCAGCTATCCCGCATTCCAGATATTTACATCCCGACATACCAGTACCAAATTTACAGTAATGACATAGCAACACAAATCGTTTTATGGTTGGGGGACACCACAACATGAGGAGGAACTGAATGAAAGGGTGGCAGCACGAGGAAGGCTGAGAACCATTGATCCGAGGCTGTGGAGATTCCAAAATGTCACCTGATCTTTTGAGCTCAGAGACGGGTTTTTAAATTCAGAGTCGCTGCTAGCTTACTGTCAAAAATCAAGCCTATCGTAAGTGCAAGTGCATCCATCAATCAGGGCTCTGGTCGCTCACTCTGCTGGAGTTCATCAGCAACCAAGTCTTCATCAAAACAACCCCAGTGAGAAGATCACGGGGTCTTCTCCTTACATTGGAAGGGACAGCTGACATGTGTAAAACCTGAACAGGTAGATTCTTGCCTTATACTCTCACCTGAGCTTTCCTTTGAGCCCCGAGTAAAGCCACTGTAGTCTCAATCCCTTCCGTAAGCTGGCCAAAGCTCCCTACACAATGGTGTCCTAGGCCAAGCAGGCTTTGCCTGTTTTCTCTAGATGCTTTCATGGCTTTTAGTTACCGAAGTAAGGGAACATTGTAATCACACTTCACAAGGTCAGTCAGTGTGTAAAAGGGCACTCATACAAATTCCAGCATTCCAGAGGGAAGGAGCACACACTCCAGATCGCACTTGGGTCGCCATCAGGAGGCTGCCTGGGCAGAGTCCTGTTTATCTCTGGCTTTATCTCTTCCTCCTCTTCCTTCTTCCTCCTCCCCTCAGTGGTGCTAGGGACTCAACTCCCTGGCGATAAGCAAGCACTCTGCCACTAGCTCTACCCTCAGCTCTCTGTTTTCTTTTTCTTTTAAGGCAGAGTCTTGCTAAGTTGCCTAAGCTAGTCATGAACTCACGCTATAGCCCAGGCAGGCCTTAAACCTTCAATCCTCCTGCCTCAGTCTCTCAAGTAGATAAGATTACATGCTAGCACCATGAGGCCCAGGTCTTACCTTATTCTCTACAATTCTAATGGTCTTAACGCTAGCGAGTATCAATACTATTGGCATTACTGTTTGATTAGGATACTATTTCTGAGTGACTGTGAATAGTCCTTAGTGCTTTGGTCCTCGTTATTTTCCCACAGTTGCCAAAGGAGATAGAGTGGCATGCACAGGAAGATCAAAATAGCAGCCACAGAACTACAAGCTTGTCCAGCACGGGCTCAGGCACATGCATCTCCCTAACTCCTTGTTTCTTGATTTTCACTAAACCAAGCTACAGAAGCATCAGCAAGGATTGGGAGCTTGCTCATGCCCTAACATGCTAGAGCAGTGTTGTCTACTACAGTGGCCCCTGTATCCAGGAAATAGGACCAGTGCCACTGAACCATTTAGCTGAAACAGTTTTAACTCATTAAAATTATATTAGAAATAGCCACAAACCCCTGGGGCTGTCTGTGTGTTTTAGCATACTGCCCCCAGTCTGCTTAGCAAACTATGACGTCATTACCTGCCTGCCACTAGGTGTGCCCAGCATGTAAGAAGAGCAAACTCATCTCATCTCCTCCTCTTGCTCCTCTCTTACCGTTCTTGCCTCTCTTGCTCCTCTCTTTCTCTTCTTTTGTCTTCTTCTCTTGTTCTCTTTGTCTGTCTGTCTGTCTGTCTGTCTGTCTGTCTGTCTGTCTCTCCTTGGAGCCCCCCTCCCCTCTTTCTATTCTCCCATGCTTCTATAATAAACTTCTCCATATCGTATCTGTTACCTGGCATCTTACCCAACACTGGACAGCTGGGTACCAGGTCCACCTATTATCTCTCTTAAAGACCCAATGCTGGTCATTCTAGGGACTCTGTCTATGTATGATCAAAGCATGGGAGTATGCCTGTAGAAAACATGCCGGCTCTACTAACAATGACCCTGTGTCATTGTAGCTTCAGTGGGAGGGTGCAGCGGGCTCCTCTGCTACCACCAGGGGTCACTGAATTTGGAACACAGTCCCTGGCTGTGTGTGATGGGGGTGGGGGGGTGGGGGGGATGGCATTGGTATGAACACACTCTAGGCAGCTCAGCCACAAGAGCTAAAAAAAGAAATTCTGAGTGGCTTGAAAGGACGATGTTGAAAAACAAAAACAGTGGAATGAAACCAGTGGGTGTCTTGTCAGCCTGGAGCAACCATTACCACTAGCCAAAGGAACAGAACTAATTGCTGACTTAAAAGGGAGCAGAAAAAGGAAAGAAAACATGAGAAAACAACTCAATCAGAAAATATCTAAGCAATGTAAGTAGTTTCCATGGACACTTGTGATCAACTGCCTGTGTTGTATTTCAACATGGCCATCTCGTCCCTGCCCCCCTTACCCCCTCTCAGCCTCACATCTCGGCGTTTGACTGAGATACCTCCTTCCTAAAATTTAATGACTCCATGTGTGTACTTACTTACTAAGAGGATGAAACGTGTTGCATGCTTCTGGAGAACAATAGTGCTGCTCTCTTTGTGGAAAGGCAAAGTAGGGTGACACAGTGGCTTTCAGGTTTACGGCCAGGCGCCAGCCATTCGGCACCCATTAGCTTTCTCCAGGCCCTATGCCCAGCACAGCTGTTTCCTTTCTTCCAACTCCTTCCCTCAGGGCCCCAACTTTTTTTTTTTGTAAGAACAAGAAGGGACCACCCCAAACAGAAAGGGCGTCTGTCTTCTGCTTGCAGTATGATTTCGAATTTCGTAAGCAGGACAATGGGAAATAGAGAAGATGGTTTTTTTGTTTTTTTTGTTTTTTTTTTTAATCATCCGAGGTTAAAGGGAAGGGCTCTGATAATATTATCATTTTGTTTCCTGGAGTCAGGTTACAAATGTCGCTTTCCCAAACTGCTGGGATTCCTCTCGAAAAGGAAAGTAGTTCTTTTCCTTCTTGGTGTCTTAAGGCAGGAACACCATTAAACCCAACAGGGCCCTAATTTTCTTTCTGTCCCCATCTATTCAGCCAAAGGTTGGAATTCTGCCTGCTTCCCTAACCTGCTCTGAAAAGCGCTGCCCCGCCCCGCCCCCACGCCCAACTGCAGAGTATAGCGAATCAAAGACAAAGACTACCATTTCTAACCAGCAGCAAGGATCAAGGGACAAGGCATTCAGGTGGTGGGGTGGGGGTAGAGTGCCAGGGGCGGGAGTTGGGAGGTGTCTGAACAAGGTGGGTAGAGGCACAGGACAACAGGTTATATGGCAGAGAGGAGATGACAGAAGCTCTACCAGAACTGCCCACGTGCTCACTGGTGGCCCTGTAGTCTAGGTGGGGCTCACTTCAGACACCTTCAGGGGAAACCTTCTCAGAAGCATAGAGAAGGGAGGCCAGAGGATTAGAAAGGGCTAAAAGTGGACCCCGGATGAGAGATGACGAATCCTCCCATCCCATGGAGAGCCCAAGTGTACAACCCATTACTTATAGTGCCTCCGAGAAGCCGCACCTTAGGAAGGCCCCTCTGTACCTCTCATTCAGATGAAATGTAGCCGTGTGCGCACACTCACGTAGCCCACTCACCTTTCTTACATTCAGATAAAGATGGGGGCTGGGACAAAGCACTGATTAATTGGACCCAGTCTCAAAGGAGAGGAAATGAAATGAAAAATCCAGGCTGGGTTATAAAAATAAGTATTTTTTTTCCTTCCAACGTGCAGGAGGCTCATTATATTAATTAAGCATTATTGCGGAGAAGGGGAGGGGGAGGGGGGTTAGAGCTGGGACTGGGGTAAGTGCTCCCTCCTGTGCCTGAGGCTGTGGTGATCTTCTGATAGGAGTCTCTCTGAGCCAGCACTCAAAGGCTGAAGAGATAAACACTTGAAATACGGAAATGTTTTTCTTCAGAGCAGATGCTGTGACCCTCTGGGAAAGCAAGTGTGGGCTACAGCAGGAGGGTAGCCCCAAGTGTTCTTCTAGAGCTTACTCTCCCACCTGACCCCGACCCCCACCCCAGAACTCCTGGGGACCAGAGGCACCATCAGCGCTTGGGTGAAGGGCTGCTCTGAAGAAGCCAGGAAGAGGAAAGCCCCTCCCCTTCTCAGTTCTAGCTTTTCCCAGTACACTCTACCAACATTTAGCCTGCTAAATTTCCAGAATTAACCCTCTTTTCTCTCAAAGTCTTCTTTTTTTTTTTTTTATTAATTTATTCTTGTTACATCTCAATGTTTATCCCATCCTTTGTATCCTCCTATTCCTCCCCCGACCCCATTTTCCCATTATTCCCCTCCCCTATGACTGTTCCTGAGGGGGATTACGTCCCCCTATATATTCTCATAGGGTATCAAGTCTCTTCTGGGCATCTGAGGTCCGGGCAGGAGGTGTATGAGGTCTGAAAGCTAACGAGAGTGTTTTGGACCAGTGTGTTCTGGCTTGTGAGGGCCACTTGTTAAATTTCCTGGAACTTTACAGACCAGTTAAGCACGATCATTATTAAAAATTAAATTACAGAAAGCTGTCTGAAATTATATTAAAAAGGAAAATAATAAACACCCCCAACTCAACATTTCCTAATGGTTTCGGTATACTCTGTTCCAGAGGTGATGTGCGCTCTTTGTATCTGCACAATGGAAAAACACTGGCCCAGCCCTTCTCCAGCTCCTCCTCGTGTGTCTGTGGTCCACTAAGCTGTGGGAAGAGTATTTTTACCCTTGAGTGAAGCACATCTTATCAGGCAAGTTTGGGACTTTGTTTTAATCCTTGGGAAGCCTGTTGTTAAACATTTCAAGAAGGCAACTGTGACAGCAGGTGACAGCAGAGCCAGCAGGTAGCTATTGTTTCTCCTTGTTCACATGGGCTAAAAGCAGTGTCAGGATGGGCTTCTGAGATCTGGCTCTTTGGGGGCCAAAAGATGGCATAAAGATATGCCGAGGCCTGACAGTAAGTCTTCTTTATAGGCCAAGTGTCTGGCTCTTTGTTAAGACACACCCGTGGGCATCACATCCGTGCTGTCACACCCTGTGCACGGCAGCATTTCAGTCCTTGGCCTCGACTGACTCCAGGAATGGTGGTACCCACAGAACTATGAGTCAGAATTAAGGCCAGCGGTTTCCCAGTGAACAACCTTGGAAACAATACCTACCTTTGTTGTTGACAAGAGGCTATGTGCCAGTAGTAGCCAGTGCTGGCAAGGGGAACAAGAGGGCATTAGTGGACTCTGCCCATCTCCTAAGGACCTCCCAATGGCTTCTTCTTTCTCTCGTTTATCATGGTTTCCCTTTCTCCCTTGCCACTTCAAGCTGTGTTGAGATTCTGAGTGGGCTAGGGACCATCCAGTGTGTGTGCTGATGTCTGTGGTGGCTTGAGGCTAAAGAGCAGAGAATTGCTCTGTGGTGGGGAAGTTCTAAAGCTTGCAAAGGAGTTGGGACAAAAACATGTGCGGGCTGGCCTTCCATGTTTCATAGGCTGCCTCAACTGCCTTACCTGGAAACGTTCGGTCATTGGGGTTGGCACTGCTGATCCAGGTGCTCCTGAGCCACTTGGCATGGTCGTACATCCAACCACAGGGCTCTTCAGGGAAATCAAAATTGCAGTTGAATCCTGAAGGGAGTTGCAACTCTTTGTCTAAAAGGAAAAGAAAAGTAACCAAAGAGGCAGGCAAATGACCCGGCTCTAGAGAGCAGCCACAGCGGGGTTATTTCAATGGCTGGCAAGGGCTAACTAAGCATGAGGTGGAGAGAGAAGGGGTCCCTTTGCTCATTCACCTCACTTGTCTTGGCGATCGCTGACTTTCGGGTCAGGCTTTGGTCTCATCCTTCCCAGGCACGAAAGCCAAGTCTGCCAGTGGTTCCCATAGTAAGGAATTATAAACGAGGCCACCAAATGGCTCCGGGCTCTAATCAGCCTCCTCTCTCTTTTACCTCAGAGAGCAGACAAATGTGAAAATTGCTGTTCCCTAAATGCCAGAGAAGAATGTCTCCCCAGTGCCTCGGTGGAAGGATTATCCCATCTCCTGCCAGCCTGGCTCTCAGAAGGGATGGGGCAGCCCATTAGCTCCCAGAAAGATCCGAATGCCAGGGAACTTCTGGCTGATGCAAAGAAAGTGACCTCAGAAACAAGGCTGGCTTGTTTGTTTGCTGTCCTTCACCTCTTCAGGACACATGCCTTATTTCAGAGGGCTGTTATAGATTGGCATGGTCGAGTGGGCAGTCTGAAATGTCAAGAGTGAAAACAAAGGGGGTA
Organism: Acomys russatus; assembly: GCF_903995435.1. Classification (NCBI taxonomy): domain Eukaryota; kingdom Metazoa; phylum Chordata; class Mammalia; order Rodentia; family Muridae; genus Acomys; species Acomys russatus. The sequence goes on along the minus strand of NC_067148.1, from coordinate 16,725,871 downwards.
CCCTTGGAGTTGCCCACCTCAATGCTGAGTAAGATAGGGACAACTTTTATAGGCCGAGCCTGGTGGCTCAGCTCTGTAATCTCCGTTCCCCTGGAGCGCGTTCTGCAGAGCTCCTGCAAAACACGTTCTCCACAAATCTCTTAAAAAGTGACCAATAGTGGCTCCCCGTGTCTACTTTGAAGCTTTACCTAAGTGAGCCCAAAGGTGGAACCAAGTGGGTTTTCTCTGGGGTTCCACCCACATCTAAAAACCCAGTATGAGCTAATGGTAATCTTGGAATTACATGGGGGGTGGTGCAGAGGTGGGGGAAAAGTGAAAATGGGAAGTTAAGCTTGGACAGAGACAGAGGAAAGGGCTTGGCAATGCTGGTAACTGGGAGGAAGTGTGGGAGGAAGTGGGGTCTTTAGCCTTCCCATTTCCCTCCCCAAGTTCCCTGAGAGAAATGTCCATGGGGAAGGTTCCGAATTCTGACTAAAATGTGTACAAGCAACAGCAGCTGGGTAGAACCAACTTGCCCACCCTGGGGTGGAGGAAGCTTGTCTTTAGAGGGTACTGCTGACCTCAGCAGCAGGATAAAATTGCCAGCAGACCCTCCTTGTGCGCCCTCTTCCCAAGAGGGAGCAGTCAATGTTTGCCCACCCTTAGCCAAAGTCAGCTGGAGTAGAAAGGGAACACATGGGACCCATCACAGATGCACCAACCTGCGGCTGAGAAAGTCAGTCTTTAGCCCTCACCATCCCCTTCTCTCTGCAATTTCTGCATGTCTATTTTTCCATTCAAAAAATACAAAGTAATTCAATATACCATAATTCCCCTGTAATGTTTATACGCGTACTATATCTCAGGAACTGAATTCCACAAAAAGATCTTTTACCGAAAAGAAGGGAGGGACCATCAAAGAAACCTCAAATCAAACAAACCGCTGTAAACGGTAAAATTATATTAAAAATAAACGTCTGAAAGGCTGCAGCAGAACCCTTAAATTTTCCTTTGGATTGCAGTTTAGATAGAGTCCCCACTCCGGGCCTCCTGACACGCTAACTCTGTGAGTCTGATGCCACACATAAACTCCCTGTGCGTTTCATTTTCAGCTCTCTGTCTCAGACATGTCTTGGAAGTTTCTCCACTTCTCATTATGAAACTAAAACAAGTTCATTGAAATTTCAAGATTCTGCACTCAACTAATCCTGACTAACAGTGTCCCCTACCCACACAGTATACCAAAGGACACTCCCCAAAGCATGTGCATTGAATTATCGTTTTTTTAGTTCCACGACTTCAGCATTAGTTTTTGGCTTTCATCCCATTCTTCTTAAGGGCTATTTGGTTTGGTTTGGTTTTTTTTTTTTGAGCCATCCACACCATCCAGGCAGTTTCCCATGTTGCCCTCTGGCTGCGAGCAGGTTCCACGCTTTCACCAGCTACCTACATCCCTTATCAGGTCTCTTTGCCAATCTTTTCTCATTTTGTTTAATGAATATTTAATAACGACCAGTAATTTGCTGTAAATTGAGGCTGTCAAACTGAAAAGTCCAGGCTAAGGGGCCAGGTGTTGTAAAAGTAGTGGCTGCTTAGTAGTTGTCCGAATACATGGTGACCTGAACAACAGGATTGAAAACAAGACTTGGTTTTGGAGATCTTTCTAATTACTGACTTTATCTAGCTTGGATATGTTTGGAAGATAAAATGAGGGGAATACAGATTTCCCATGTGAAGAGATGGTCCAAAAATTAGAATCCTTGGGGTTTCGCAGCACTGGATGAGGACTCCCACATCCTGCCTGTGTGCTCTTTGTAGATATGACATGCAGCCTGGAAGAATTATCCCCGGTACACTTTCATAAAACAAGGCTATAGCAAGACACAAGGAAGTGCAATGGATCCTGGATAATTGATGAACTGACTTGGCAATCAAAGTCAATGACTACCAAACCCCAGAAAGGGGGAAAAAAAGACACCAGGTCTTCATATGATTGTACCACAGAGGCACATTCTAACAGGAATAGCTATCAGTGCTATTAATTAATTTAAAAATGCTGGGCATGGTTTTCCTTTAACTAAAGAAGATTGTGAGGACTCGGGCCCCTTATCTTAACAGTAGATTTGTATTTGTATTGTTGTTACAAAATCTGAGTATTTCTAGTAGCCACTGCCTTTGGCCTTTGAGTATATTTGTGTGCCCTCAAGTCCTCTTGTAAGTTCATGTGGACTTCTAACCCAAAGAACCCCAAGTTCTCGCTTGTCATCTGCCTGGCCCATGCTCATGACACCCCAGAGGCAATATGATGACCATGCCAGTCCTTACCATCCTCAAAGCTGCAGTTTTCTCCACACTCCGTGGTATCCTCATCCATGGGATAAGGGGTGGTGGTCTCTTCACTCTTTACGGTGGGTCCCAGCGTCTCCACTGTGGGCTTTGAGTCTGTGTGAAGGTGAAGGGAGAAAAGAAAATTGCTGCAGTAGGCCGCACTCCAACCCAGCAGGGGAAGATGCAAAAGCGGAGTCTTCTTTCTAGGTCTGGGCTTGTGAGGAGGAACAGAAAGGTGCGTAGATGCACACAGAACCCTAAATTCGCCAGAATGCCCAAAGAAGTTGCAAGAGGCATGGACAGAAACCCCACATGGGAGTCTCTCAGGAAAGCCCCAACATGGCAACTGTGGTGGGGGGTGGGGTGGGTGACGTTGACTCCCAAAATGGAGCTGAACCACATTTGGGTATTCTGTTAAGAGGGCAGTGTGGTAGAGCACACAATCAAAGTGAATGCTGCCCACCAAAACTGACAGAAACAACTCCACGCGTGATGAAGTGTGTTTCTGTTCCATGGGAAATGGGCCCCCAGTGCTCTGTCTCTTCGTGGCTGGTGGTGGGGTCTCAGTGCTTGGTCCTGCTTTCTCAAAACACACCCTTTCCCTATGCTAGACAGGGTCTATTTGGAATCAGACCTAACTCTATAAAACAATCTGCCCCGCAGGGCCCACCTACGATAATATAATCAGAAGCACTTGTTACCAAAGTTGCGTGTAAGTGAAATGGCAGCTTGGAAAGCCTGAGCCCAGACTCCGTGTCGGTGTTTCCTGGACATGGACAGATGGGAACGTGGATCTAAAGAGGCGTTGGCTAGGTGAAAGTAATTTGGGCTATGCCTTCTGGCCAAGGTATGGCAAATTAAAACACCCGATCGATACAGCTACCATTCTGTAGCAGTGGTGGAGATAGTGACCGTAAGACACCATGACTTGATTCAACAGGCAGAGGCCCAGAGAGCAGATAGCCTAGTCCAGCTAGTTCTTCCAACCTCCCCACTTCTCTCCCCCCCCCCCCCCCCCCCCCCCCGCAACACCTCCCCCCAGGCAGGAAAGCCTATTATCCCTTAGTAAAATCTTCAGGCTCACAAATGTTGGCAACTTATAAGAAATGTTACAATAAGAAGCACTAGGTCACACCATGCTGTAGGCAGTCGGTTTTCACCTGGGCCAGATAGGTGATTCACACATCATCCATTCATTCCTTTGTTTGTTTGCTCACTCAGCCACTCAGCCATCAACTATTTGGGGGAATGAATGAGGCTATGAGTCAGGCCCTGGGTGGGGTGGGAAAGGTTCTGGAAAGCTCTGTGTTGTGGAGTGTGGTATATGCTGGAGCGGCCTTCCACCAAGATGCCCTGGAGACCCGAGGTCATTGTCTCTCTCCTATCTCTGTACATGCCACTTTGCACTATAGCACGTGGTTAGGTGCCTTTGTGGGGGCATCCTCCAGGATACCACTTAATAAAGCCAGGAGCTGGGGAAGTGGGTAAATATGCTGAAAAGTGTTTTCACGGTCTTCCCACCTTTCTGCTATTAAATGCCGTGCGCATAACCTTTTCTGTTTCCCATTGTCGTGTCTGCCTTTTGCTCAAAGTAAATAACAAATAACCTCGAAGCGTCCTAATTTGTGAGTTCAAATTTGTCACATTTGTCAAATGTCACAAATTCATTGTGCCCTTGAATCACAAACTCAATTGTAAAGCCAACAATGGGTGGCAAGGCAAGAAGATATCATTTGAAACCTAAATAAACTGGCGAACAGGTAAAGCCTCAAATTATGCAGCCGACCGGGTTCAACCCAGCCCTTTAGTCTTCCTGTTATCCTTTTTGGGGAAGGAAAAAAGAGTGACCCAAGGGCTTGTTTGCAGACAAAAATGGAAAATTTAAAAACAAGAAGAATATGCACTAAAAATTGGAAGTTTGAGGCAAAGCTTGTCAATTTGGTAGGGGGAAATAAAGTAAAGCCCGGGCCGATGAGGTGACAAGAGGGCAGGGTATTGTGAGTGAAAGTGAAGAAACAGGAGACTGGCCTCTGTGCCCACTGTTTGTACTGGGAGCTCCGAGGTAACTGCTCACTAAACAGCAGCGTTTCTCCAAAATGAAAACCAGATGTCAGAGACTTCAAAGACAACGGAGGAGGCTGGGCAGAGGCTAACACGCCTCAACTCTGATCTTCCAAGAGCAGGCCTGGGCTTTGAAATGGGAAACCTGTTGCTGTCACCAGGGCAATTTGGGGCAGGTTGGGGCTGGAGGGACAATGAGGGGAAGAGGACATTAGCAACTTTGTCCAGCTGGCCATAAAGCAAGGCCAGCGTGGGAGAGGGGTGGCACAGAAGGAAAAGGGCAGCATAGAGGGAAGTGTGACTTGGCCCTCAGTCGGCTGGATGACTTTCCTGGGACTCAGTTTCCCAGTCTGTGAAAGGGCAGTAGGCTTATTTCTGTGGTTTGTTTTTGAACTGTGCATCACACTCATTGGTAGGTCATGGAATCGATATAAAGGACTCTAACAGCTTTTTAGGCGTCTGAGCTAATCCTTCAGGGTGTGCTCACCTAGTAAGGTTGAGCGCCACCTGGGGATCCCCTCCTTCAGTTACATTTGCCTATAATCAGCTTGCCAGTGTCGGGCAGCAGTCTAAATACCCCTCACCATTACTGTGTGCCATTCTCATAGCAGCTGCAGGGCCTTGAGATAGACCAACACCATCCCCTCTTACCAGGTAAGAGATGAAGTCATTTGGCTAAGGTTCTACACCTAGTGATGGGAATGACTTGAATTTAGCAATCTTTCTGGAGTCCAGGAACTTCCCTGTATGCACACATGTGTGTGCTTGCATGCCAATGAAAGGAGCTGAGATTCAGTTTAACATGAGGTACAGAGTCAAACGTGTTTGGAATCCACTAGTCTAGAAGCTTCTGGATCCTCTGTAGCTTTAAGGCCCGAACCTCAGATGGGTAAATGAAAAAACTAATTATAACTGAGCTGGGCCTTTAGTATATCGCCGAGGCACAGTTGACACACATTCAGGCTTTACAGAACTGATTTACCCCTAACAAGTGTGTGTCAGCATTACCACCACAAATGTATAATGGGGGTGGGTTGGGGCGGCGAGCTGCGGTTCCCTATTACTATAGATTCTATGGGGCTGTCTTCACTTCCATGCCTAGAGGTGAACTTGGGCCCCCATTCTTGCCTGCATGCCCGCCCAGGATGCCTCTGTGCCCTTGTAGCCCTCACACAGGCAACACTTTTCTCCCTGGGAGCCAAAGGCACTTCTCTGACATGCTCTTATTAATCCTTCATGCCACCCTGCTGTCTGAGCCAGTGACAGGCACAGCAGACAGGAAAATGGGGCTACCTGGGGCTCTGGTAGGGAGGGGCAAGAGAACACAATCTGCTGGTGGCTCCTGCTGGCACTGGGTGGGGCCTCAGGGTGGGACCCCCCCCCCAGGCTCCAGGTGACTCCCCAAAGCTCATTTTGACAGGCTGTGCCAGCTCTACGGAAGAAGTAGAGCCTGTGGCCAGAGGCAAGGTGGGGCTTGACTCAGATAGGTACCAGCTTCCTCTCTCAGCAACCAGCAAGCAGGAGGGCCTCACCCTCTCAGGGAGAATTCACAGAGGCACTTGCCCCAGGCCTGTACCACTGGGTAGGGCAGGAAGGAGCAGGACCATGGATGCATGCTGGGAAGATGTACCCTTGCACCAGTGTCCCTCCTGAGCAAATAAATGCCTTTTACAGCTGTGGCTTTGAAACGAAAGTGCCTTCTCTGAGCCTCTGACATCTGGAGGCCAGATTCAGACATAAACCGATTACTTTATTATCATGACAGGGTTTTTCTTTCCTAAATCAACAGCCAAAGCCCCCCCGCCCCTGGCCTGAAGAGCTGTGGTCTAATTGAATTTGGGTGGGTGGTTATGATTTGTTTTTGAGAGACTCATGTTGAAGAACTGACGTGATCCTTGACAAAGGACAAAATGCTCCCCTTCAGAGATTCCTCCAAGTCCAGAGGTACCCCAAGAATACAACAGACCACCAGGCAGCAGGGATGCAGTGGAGTCTAGCTTCATGAGGGCTGACTGTCCGGAGCTCCGCCCAGGGTACCAAGATCACAAGGCCATCAAATGAGCAAGACACGGAGAAGAAAGCCCGCTTACCTGTCCAGTCACAGCCCAGGACCTCCAGTCTCATCCCAATTCCGGCTGGTGACCACCTCTCTGGGTATACCCGCACATACTGTGCGGGAACTGGATCGAACCTCCGGATGTCGGGGGTGTCATAGTGCATGTTCCCTTCAAACAGCTGCAGGGAGGCAAGGGGGCTCAGCTCTCATGTGGGACTCCTCCCCCACTTTCCTCTCCCCAGCCACACCCAACCCACAAGTCAACCTCTCCCCAACCGCACCCAACCCACAAGTCAGCTTCAAGGTTGCTTCCTAGGGTAATCCCACCTACGTGAGCTTTATTTCAAACCAAGGTCTTTTGGTCATTTGGAAAGTCCACGGGGGGCGGGGGGGCGGGGAATTGGAAATAAGAAAATCAGGGAGCATTAGAGAGGCCATTATCAGGGGAGGTCTAAGCTCCAAATGTGATTTAAGCTGACCTTGGCCAGAAGGAGCGGCAGGCACGGTTGGCTGTATCTACTATTCCAGATTCCTTGCGTTATATATATATTTTTAAGTGTTTTCTTTTTCTACCGCTTGGAAGTCTGTATGCATAAGGTATCTTAATAGGATGGAGATATAGTTCAGGTGGTGCTATGGTTGACCTGCATGAATGAATAACCTATAGGCTATTCAATCCCTGGAAGTATGGGCACGGAAGGATCCCAATGGCCAACTGTTGCCAGTTTACTGACAGTCTGAAAGACAACTGGCTATTACAAACTGATGGCCTGAGACTGTCTTCTAGACCTTTGTTTATCAGAAGCAATTCTACCAAAAGAAACCTCTCCTAGGTCGCCTATGCATAAAATTGCTGACAGAAGTTGAACCTGTGTGGGGATGACACCCAGAGCCACCTTGGGGTCCCTTGCATAGGGAGAAAACAGGTGTTGAGATGGGTGGGTTCAGGAATTCCTGAAGGCTAGCGATCTGTCGGGGCTCAGGATCCATAGTTTTAAAAGCAAGGCTATTGCCTCAGGCAGGGCATGCTCTGAACCTGGCCAAGATCACTTTTGTTTTCAAGAAAAGCCACGGGTAGCTGTCGCTGGAGAACCTGTGGTCCAGTCTCTGCTCTATTCATTGGAGGTCCTAGTTTCCAAACCCCAAGTCTCTTCAAGCCCTTGGAATTGTGATCTATCTGGAAGCTCACGTCGGTACTGCAAAACCTCCCATTTAGCCCTGGCCTCTGCATTCAGAAGGAAAGCCCTGCTTATTATAGGGAGGACGCTTCTCCTTCTTAAGGATGCTGCATGCAGGACCAGGTAGCCTGGCCTAGCAGGAGAGGAAGCTGAACAGGGTAGAGGCTTGACGCCCTCTCCCCTCTGGGCCTCCTTGCATGCTAGGGTGAAGCTTAGACTTCTTTACTCTCATGGCAGGGAGGAGGCTGTTCTGGCTTGGACTTGTGCCCCAGCGTAAGATGCTCTTTCTTTCATTCAAACTCAGTGTGAGAGGCAGGGAAGATCTGAGCAATCAAGACTAAGAAAATAGGGAGGCACGTAATGTCCAGAAAAAACAGTTATTTTTGGAAGTATCCCCCAGTTTCTATAGTTTGGCCTCCAACAACCACATCCCCCTTGGGATGTCTGGCCTGTTTCAGGGAAACTTTATCCTGGAGCGGCTGCGGAGGGCACTCAGCTTCATAAGCAGGCTGTGCTGAGCACTGGTTAGGTGTCTGGCTTTTGAAGTCTGACTTTTGGTTTCCAAATCATGGTTTAAGCAGCAACGAACAGTGTGACCGTGGATACAACATAAACCTCAGTCTAGTGTCTCCAAAATGTGAGTGGCCAAGGAATAGATTTTGTAGAAAGATTATGGGGATTAAGAAGGAGTTTAATTTAAGGACCAGGCCTGGCGCAATACAGTGTCTCTGTTGACGATCGTTCTATTGTGCCGATGGGGTTTGATGATGGCTGCTAGATGGGAAATCATCACCCCAGATCCCTGTACCCCACTTTAACTTTCCTGTTTAGAATGGTATTAGAACTCCCTATGAATGGCCTACCTTTGGTTGCTGAGTCCTGGGGTCCTGAATATATTCCCAGTCCTTGCCATTTAGGCTGTAGGAGACTTTGAACTTGCGTACAAATGCCCTGGCTTCCATGGCAGTGATGCTGTCTCCTCCGCGGGCTCCCTGGATGATGACACCTTTCACTGTCTTGGGTGTCCCAAGGTCCACCTGAAGCCACTCTTCTCCTGGCTGAGCTTGAGGGTTCCGAGGGAACCAGCCAGAGCGGCTGCTAACCAGGCGGGCTGCACTGGGACTCCAGAGGTACTCTCGGGTGGAGGAGGCAGAGATCTGGGTGTCAGCAATGAGGCCCGAGAGCATGCCCAGCATGTTGGAGCAGGGTGCATCTAGGGGAGACAAGGAAGACACTAAAAGTCATTCATGGCTGAGGCCGGCTAGCTGGAGTCTAATCATTAAGTAGTCAGACCATCAGGTCACATACTTATTTTAATTTCCATCTTGTATAGCAGTGTGACTCTCAGAACCTGAACTTGGACTCATTTTATGTCTACGCTACTGCTTTCTTAGCCAGCTAACTTTGGTCAAGTGATTTAATCACTCCATGCATCAAGCTCCCCAAGTCTAAAAGGGACACTCTCAGCAGTGGCTACCTGCTGTGAGGACTCTGTCAGTTACCTCAGCACAGGCCTAGGAATAGTGCTTGGTGTACCTAAGCACACAGTAGTAGCTGTTAGCTATCTGGATTTATGGCTCTGGGCAGGGCTTTGGAGAATATGTGTCAGCACCATCCATCCATGACACCAATCCTCACTGACCCTCTCAAGGACAGCGAGTGCAGTGGAGTGCAGGCATGTGTTGAGTTAGTTCCTGGAAGATCATTTTGCCTACAAGATGGGCTGGTAGTATCCTGGGTACATGTCCTGGCTCTGTCACCTCCTGGGCTCATGATGATTTGGGTTAAGCTATTGCTTTCCCGAGTCTAATTTCCTCACCAGCATCATCTTAGGTGTTAGGAAGAATGGGCAGTATAATGTACAGGAGAGAGTCATGAAAGATGTGGGGGAGGTGCAGACACGGGATGCTTGGACCAGCAGGTCAACAAAGCAGCTTACCTTCCTGGATGCAGTCCAAAGAGCGGAAATGATCGGCCTATAGATATAGCCATCCTATTGCGAGTCCAGGCACCATGGTCTCACGATTACACCATGGCTTAGCAAAGGCTCCAGATTCCACTCTGGCGCCCGTCACCCTGCAGCCCTTGGGTTTTAGCTCAGGCAAGCACCGTCTCCCCTTCACACACAGTCCCCACATGCTGTTTCTCGGCTCTCTTGCTACACTGCCAAGCGGTGTTCACTGCCGAGTATGCTTTGCAGCCTTTCTCCAGCAGGTATCGTCTGGTTTGTCTGCGCTCTGACCTCAGCCACTCAGCCTTGAGGAGGTTTGCCTTGAGTCAAGCCCTCTGTGGAACACTGCAAGGATCATGAGGCCCTCCCTATTTCTTGAGTTTTACATTTGTTTATCTTGCTTGTTATTAATTTATCCGTCCAACTTGCTGGGATGCCTATATCGGAGTGGGCCTGTTGTGGTTCCTGTGTGTTTGTAGTGCCATGTCTACATCCTGGTCTCTGCATGAGGCACCAGAGAGCACTATTTTGAGGTTTGAGTTACCTAGGTTACCGTGGTACCATAACTTACTGGGGATTTAGTACCTTAACTCTTGGTTTCCTATTGTGTTAGGTGAGGAAAATGACAACACTTAGGCCGTTGAGTTCTATTAAGAATACTAAAAGACAGCGCGCTTATGGTAGGATTGGGTATCAAATTAACATTCAGTACATTTAAACTAGTATAAACAAGCATAAGCTTAATGACAAACGTATTGAATGAACACATGGATGAATAGATGAAAGGATTAAGTCCTGTAGGATTTGAGCCTTCGAGCCATCCTTTTGGGAAGGTCACGTGGCACAATCTTACAGGTTCAGAAGTAGGGGAGAAGCCTAGGATACAGTTGCTTCCCCTGTCTCACCAGAAAACCCCTTCCCCCTACCTCACCTGTGACCCGGCAGCCGAAGAGCTCCAGTCGCAGGGCGATGCCCAGGTGCCACGTCTGCGGGCGGATCCTGATGAACCTGGTCAGCAGTGGCACAGGGAGCTTGTTCAGCACCACCTCAGTTGCATCGTTGTTAGCTTGAAATATCTGCAACGTAAAGATGCAAAGCTGTTGTCACTGAAACCCCTGCTTATGACGCCAACACGTGGGCACTCATGGAGAGGGGCAGGGAAGCTCTGCGTGCATGCCCAGACATCACCAGCGGCTTTGTCTGTGCTGGGCTTTTTAGCATCACTGTGAAAAAAGAAATTTAATTTCTCATCCTGCTTTAACTTGGAAAAAAAAAAGTGAACTTTGCAAAAAGTTTTGGAAGGAGGGAATATTTTGCTTCGGGGCTGAGAGCAAACAGAGGAAGGAGATTTGAAAAAAGAAAACACTTCAGAAGCTCATAAAGAGAGAAAACAGCACATTCGTTATAAAGGAGGTGGGTATGTCATCTGTCGGTCGGGGGGGGGGGTGGCGCAGACCTCACACACTAGCTTGAACTTGACGCTCCCTCTCCCTCACGTTGCAGGCTCACCGGGACTACTTGCAGGGCATTTTCTAATTGCACAGCACTTTACCGTTGTTTTCTCTAGTTCCCCATTCTGAGTGCGTGAGCGGTTGGGGGCTGCCTTCTACCCCGTACCTTCTGTCAGTCAACACTTTTCTCTGTTCTCTCAGCTCTTTGTTGTAGGCTCAGGGTTGTAGACAGCCTCTTAAGAGTTGGGCTTCAGCATCCTCTCAGCCTAGCCCTGGGTCTGTAATGAAATCCATCCCTGTCCCCAGCTGACCGGGGAGGGCCTCTCTTATGGGAGGAAAGGCTTTTTGGACTAGCTTCTGACCTAACATGGTAGGCATAAGCCCTGGCTTACCAGATGGCCCAAATCAATAACTGCCATATGGACCTCGTGTACTTGTATGTTCTCCATTAAAAATAAGTAGCTAGAGCAAGGATACGCGAGTTTCGTTTGGTTTCCCTGGATAAGGGTGAAAGGAAAAACCAAGTGGCCCACTGTCATTTCTAAATCACGCCTGGTGTAGGTCGAGCATGCACAGGACCTTGTACATGAACTCATGCCCGGTCTTCTCGGACCAGCATTTCCTCCTGCTGTGTTTAGGCCACAGACAGGGACAAGAGGGATGAAAAGCTAGTGTTATTTGAACACCCATGGAACCAGGCACTATCAGCACAGCGGCTGAGTACCACACTCACCATCCTTTACTGATGAGGGAACTGAAGCTCAAAGAGCCCTGTGTGGTCCATGACATTCAAGCCGGTTTCCTTCCTTAACTTATATACTTAACTGTTTATAAATGCAGGTTTATCGGCAGCGGCTCTCAGCTACCATGCAGGGAGAGGGAAGGAAGGAGGAGAGAGAAAGAGGGGGCACACTCAGTGAAAGGAGACAGAGACAGAGAGGGAGAGGGGAAGGGAGGAGGAGGGGAGGAGGAAGAAGAGGAGGGAGAGAGAGAGAGAGAGAGAGAGAGAGAGAGAGAGAGAGAGAGAGAGAGAGAGAGAGAGAGAGCTCCTAACTCTTATGTCAGTATTCTAGCTGGTGGCTAGAATGGTCAGCTATCCAGTCATAGCTTGAATAGAAGAAAAAGTCACAGACCAGTGGCATGATCTCACAATGAGTTTACAATCCCACTATAGAATGGTTTTAGGAACAGCAGAGTATCGCACATAAGCTTCTAGGCAGTCAACAATGCAGGCTTTTCTTCTCTGTAAACTGCAAACCTTACTACTTGGCAACCCTGAACCCCCCTCCCCTGCCATATTTTCTATTTGCTAAGGCCCACAGACAGAGGCAGTTAAGAACACCCCATAGACAATAGGAGTAAAGGGCAGGAGGCTTCACACCTTCCCTTCCATAACCAAATGAAGTGGGTAAGCAGCTTGCTCCATACAGGAAGGAAGGAAGGAAGGAAGGAAGGAAGGAAGGAAGGAAGGAAGGAAGGAAAGGGATGTCACCAGTCCGCTGTGCTTAAGCCACAAGATGAAAGCCACCAAATCTGAGAGAAGAGAAGCCTACTCGACCACCCTGCTCGCTATTCCCTCTTCTCCTTAGCTAGCTGGCCCGTGCGTGCTGCATCCTGAGGCAATTGGTGTCCCTTCTGTAGCGTCTCTGACAGTAGGAAGAAGGACCACTCCTCCTGCCGGGACTTGATCCTGCTGCTGCCTCTACAGTGACTGCAGACAGGGAGTGAGGAGACCAGGTTAGCCAAGGAAGAGGAAGAACCTGGAAGAAGACATGGCAGAGCCAGCACCTGGCAGAAGGCCTGTGAGGAAAACTGCCTGGCCCTTTAAGACCCTAATCTCTGAGTGGAGAACAGGGTTCCAGAAAGACCTAACCTTGCCATTCCCATCTCTTGCTTCCTTTGTGCTGAAAACAATTCTATGGCAGTGAGGAAAGGGCTGGAGGATCTTTAACCAAGTAAATGAGATCCATCAGTTTTTCTAGAGTTTAGCAAGCCAACTTTTTGTTTGTTTTGTTTTGGCAAGGGAGCAGCAAACGAAACACTTTGCTGATTTCGGATGGGTGCTGTGAGCAGTGGGGGCCACCACCACTGGATGTTCCCTGTGGATGGTGACGGTGACTGTGTATGGCCTTCATCAGGAGACAATGAGCAGTTCCTATCGGAGGCAGCTTTAGTTGGCACATAAACACATAATTGGAGAGCTGAAAGGATTTGAACTTGCGCACAGCTGCTGATCCACAGCGCGCACACACACACACCATGCTGGTACCATTTAGAAACACAGCATGTTTTATGTGTTTTTAATATCCAATTTTATCTACTCTGACCCACTTCATTTCTCAGCCTTGGCAGATAATTCCAGGAAACCCTTTCTTTCCTCCTCCTCCTCCTCCTCCTCCTCCTCCTCCTCCTCCTCCTCCTCCTCTTCCTCCTCTTCCCTCTGCCCTTTCTTGTACAGGGTCTCACTTTGTAGCCTAAGTTGTCCTGGAATTCATGATGTAGCCTGACTTTGAAATTGGGGATCCTTCTGTCTTAGTTTCTTCAGTGCTGGGATTACAGGCACATACCACTGTGCCTGACTCTTGAGCCCCCCTTTTTAAATAAATGGTTGCATAGCTGGAGTATCCTTGGGAGTAAGTAGGGTGATCATTAATGTGTTACATATGAGCTGTGTGGTGCGCACACTCAAATGCACCCTCCAGAGAGAGGCTGGTCTTCCCATGAATACATGTGACCATGAGCTTTGGATGAAGCCCCTCAAACTCCACCTCCAGTAGCTTCCATCAGGGTGGGAGACAGGCAGATGATTGATCCGTGTGTCTCCCATGGAATTCTATTCTGCTGCTTGATTTTGCTCATTCTTCACTAATCTCTGGAAGCAAACAATGTCTCTTTTGAGCATGGGTTCAAATTAGTCTTCACATTGCCAAGCTTAGTTCCTTACCGCTTCCTTTTTGGCTTTTGACCTTTTACCCCTGTCCACCCTGCATCCAGATCTCTGCAGAAGAAGCATCATCTTTCTGGGAAAAAAAATTTCTGGATGCTTAGCCCTCTGAGTGTGGCAGCAAGAACAAAACAAACCCTGCCACTTAATCAGGAGCCTGGAGCCAGGCTCTGGTGCTAATTAGCTTGTAAGGTTGGCAAATATCTCTGTCTCTCCCTGGGCCACAGTGTCCTTCACTGTTAAGCGAGGGCCCTCTCTGGCCAGCGGACTCTAAGCCTTTGTCCACAAGAATCTTCATGGTTTGAATTCCTCTAAGAACGTCCACTTTGTAAAAGGGCACTTGAGTGACCCATTGTCCTTATGACCTAAGTGCTTTCGTGGGCCATGGCTGTGGATATTTAATTCACTTCAGACAGTGCCCAGAACAGATGATGAGTGCTCCATTCACAGGCACGATATACCTTGTTGATGTCCTGGGTTCAATAACAGTTCAAATTATTAATAACCGAGTGTAATGAATAACAACGCCTTACTCCCTATGTACTGCTTTTGGCCCAAAGATATCAAAGTACAATTTATGAAAATCCATTTTTAATGAAATATTAAGCAGTTTCTATTTCTCCTGACCCAATAGATTTACAGGGTCTCTATTTTTCTCCCTGCATCTCCCCTATTTATAGCTGGTAAATGCTATCATATATTATACATCTTTATGACTTTCTCAATGCTTCTGTGGTTTTAGAATCACCCGTCATACGTTTTTCTGATCAAATTCCCTAAGATGGATTCTTGGCTTCCAGTCTAGGCATCGCAAGGTAAGGAGTAGTATGCCTGGGAAACGATGCCAGGAAATTGGTTTTATCCCCTATTCTCTGCCGACTCACTAAATCACTACAGGCAGATCAATAAACCTTAGATACGTTAATTTCTCCTTCAGGAAGATAAAGCCACTAGAAGCGTGCAGGTAGTTACTAGAACCTTCCAGCCCTGATGACCTTCTCCCGTGCCTGAACAATACCCAGGCCAAATATTGCAGTAGGAACCAAGTCACATGCCATGAATGGGCCTTTGGACACTTGGGAGAGTTCAAGTTTAGAAGGCCATTCACTCCTCGTTCCTGCCCGTGGTCACACTAAACCTTGACAGTGAGGTGTTAGAAATGGTGGGAAAAATCAATAGATTGCTCATATATATATATATCTCTTATACTCAGATAGGTTTATCAAAGTGCATGATGGAATTTTAACAACTGCTTAAAGAGCTAGAATTGGAAGAGGATATTTATTTTATTCATCTGAAAAGGAAGAGTACTATAGCTACTTTACTACCCAAAGGAGGACCAGGAGTGCGTTCAAGTTGACCTCAGCCCTATGGTGGTCATTGGTTTGATGTGTACATGTATATTGTTTTTTAAGAAGCTATGTTGAACAAAGGGCTGTCTTCAAGTGCATCTGTGTAAACCAAGTCCAAGAACCAGCTCAGGGTACAAAGTGGATTGGTAGTCCGTTTGGTGCCTCCCTGAGTTCTGAACATAATCCAACATTTCCTGCTTGATTCTTGAGGCCTTTGCCTTATTTTTCAGCGGAACAGAAGCTGGCTGAAACCCAGCTGCACGGAATAGAGTTCTGATCTTCACCTCTAGGGGAGGGCGAAGCGCCTGCGAAGTAAATCAGCTGCTATCTAGCGCCTCCGTTTAGTTGTTATCTGACACCCGGAGGAAAAGACAGTCCACACATATTCACTGGGACCATGACCCCCAGGCTTAGATTTTATGGACTATATAATATAACACAGGAGAAAAAAAATCACTTCTTTCATATTAAAAAATACCATCCATTTAGCAACACAGGATCGCTGATAATTTTTAGGTTCCTCCTTTTCCTGTTTCTTATTCATCTCTAGTCTTGGCCACCTCACCTTTGCTGGCCTTCTTTTTTAAAGCATAGGCAGGACCTTTGGCCCTGCTGAGAATGGGTACACACTTCCAGGCTCCTGGAAGGGAGATGTGCTGCTTGCAGGCCTGTAATCCCAGCACTCAGGGAGGCAGAGGCAGGCAGCTAGCTCTCTGTGAGTTTGAGGCCAGCCTGGTCTACAGGGAGAGTTCCAGGACAGCCAAGGATACATAGAGAAACCCTGTCTAAAAACAAACAACAAACAACAAACAACAATGAAACCCCCCTCTAATCCTGTCCTATGCACTGTTTACCTCTGCTGATGCAACCATATGCCTGGGATGGTATGGATGCTAGAGGTCACTGTGCCTACTTCAAGGACAAAAGAGAAAATTCTGGAAAAGCTGTTGAGCTCTTGAGAGCAGAGGCATCATTTAGGCCTAATAGCTGGGCAAGCTTCCTAAGCGCAGAAGGTCCTTCAGTGGGCAAGCCGCTTTTCACGGGAGTGTGGTGTCCACTGTGACAAGACCTTCATATGGCTTGACCTACTGTTTACTTCAGTGTGGCTCTCACCAGCAGACCTCTCTCACCTTCAGGGACTGCAGCAGAAACCATTCTCAAAGATGCTTCTATGCTAGAACCCTGAGGTAGAATTTATGCAGAGAATTTCTTTCTTCAAAATTACTTCTCCCTGTGAGTTCAAGGCCAGCCTGGTCTACAAAGTGAGTCCAGGACAGCCAAGGCTACACAGAGAAAGCCTGTCTCAAAAATCAAAGGAGGAAATTTCTTCCCATTAGTAAATGTTTCCTTGCATCCAAAGCTCCCCTTTTCAATGTCTTTGATGCAGGTACTTGAGGAGAGCAGAACAGGCAGAAAAGAAGAGTGGGGGAAACTGGGAAGCCATGGTCACTTCAGGAAATACAGCAACTTATCCTTCTGTGGGACTGAGGGCCTTCCTCTCTTTCTGTGCTGCCTCACATTTTCTTCCTAAACCAGCTATCGCATCTGCCCATAAAAATAAATGACTAATCAATGAATGGCATCCCATTTAATTAATTTGCTATACCAAACAGGCAAGGTGGACGGAGGGGCCATGGCACTAGGGGAAAATGATGTTATAGTGTTGGCATTTCTCTCCCTTAAAACTTCTCCTTGCTGTAACAAAAAAAATGTAAAGCAAGCGCTTTCATTCTAGTGAATGTGGGAGCGTAGCCAGATGCAGTCCAAAGGGATGTGTGTGTGTATGTGTGTGTGAGTGTGTGTGTATAGACATCTATCTATCTATCTATCTATCTATCTATCTATCTATCTATCTATCTATCTATCTAAAAATCTATAATCTATCTATGTGTGTATCTATCTAAGTATCTATCATTCCATCTAGGGGAGGGGGAGGGGAGGAATGAAGGAGCTCTTTAATAACCACATGCTCATTTGTGACTGTGATGACCTCTGCTCTCCTCCTCCCATACTGTAGGGCTGTTTTTGTCATCAGCCTGCTTCTTTCTGGGGGTGGGTGGAGGTGGGCGGGTTGTGCACATCCCCATCTGTGTGTGCCTTGTGGGGCCTCTACATTTAATGCAGGATTATGTTACTCCCATGGAGACACTGAGCCCGGGAACATAGCCTACAAACAGGATTAGGGTTTCAGGATTTGAGACAGGAAAGCATCAGGGAAGAGAGGAGAGGACAGGAGAGGAGAGGAGGACATTTGGGGACCCAGGCTAGAGGAGCAGCTTGAGGAACAGGCTTGGAAAGGAATCATATACACCACCATTTGTGAAAGATGCAGGGAGAGGGCTGGAGAGATGGCTGACAGCATTGGCTGCTCTTCCAAAGGTCCTGAGTTCAATTCCCAGCAACCACATGGTGTGCCACAACCATCTATAATGAGATCTTCTGGTCTGCAGGTGTACATGCAGGCAAAACATTGCATATACAATAAATGAATAAATAAATCTTTAAAAAAAAAAAGACGCAAGGAGAGATGAATGCAGATGCATCATGAGGCATGAGAGGCCTCTACTTCTGAGAGCTTCCTTACACTGACATTTCTGGACTTTCTTTCTTCCTTTCTTTCTTTCTTTCTTTCTTTCTTTCTTTCTTTCTTTCTTTCTTTCAAGGCAGTTTCCCAAGTCAGCAGAAGAGAATCACAAACAACCAAAGCAAAGCAAAGCAAACCAAATCAAACACTGGGACTGAATTCAAAGAGCACCCTACTACTCACTGGTCCTTCTCCAGGACCAGTTTCTACAACCACAGAGCAGGGAACAGGGAGCAACGAAGCCACCAGACGAGAAGGCTTTCTTTTCATGCTGTTCTAGATTCCCTGGAAACAGCCAAAGAACGCAAGTCCCAAAGCCCAGCCACACCAGGCCTTTGTTTGTTTCCTTTTCTTTCCCAGAATCTCTGTGCACAGCCTAGGCCTAGGAGCACAAAGAATCCAGCATCAAGGTTGGCAGCGCCAGGGATGCTGGCCTCAGCTCTGAGACAGTTCAGCACCCAAGGGACCTGGGTGAAGTTGACTAACAGGAGCCTGACAGAGGATGGTCCAAGCGCATGTATAATGAAATTTTCCCTTGAGCATCCTAAGTGGAGAGGCTAAAGGTCTGAGCTCATCCCATGACAAATGGATAAGGGACAAACTGAATTATCCTGCACACAAGCCTCCTCTCAGCCATAATGGAGGGGGGGGCACACAAACTGGGAGACTTGAACTTGGAAAGGGTACCTGCCCTCTTCAGAGTGCATATAACCATGTTTAGATCATACAATTGTATCCACAGCATCTGAAGGCTGATACCCTAGTCTGAGCCAAGCTGAGTCACGTTCTCATCTTTTTTTTTTTTTTTTTATGTTCTCATTTTTATGATGAGACCATACAACAACAAAAAGACAGACCACAAAAATAATAAGGACAAGTGAAGAATTCACAAAAATATTTTTCTTTAATATTCAAATTATTAATCAGATGAATAATTACATCCCCGATAAAGAATAAAGCTTGAACCTAAGAGGGGACATTTATCTCAGATAGCACAAAGTGCAAGGGCTGGGTGATTTCTCTCAGTCACTTCCAGACCTGTGTTTTTAAAGAGGCAGATATACACATCCCTCAGGGATGTGCTACTTTTTAAATTGACAACTTGCTTCTTTGCTCATGGGGAGCTCTGTGTTCTAGCCTGCTGATTACATCTGAGGAGCATCCTCCCTCTGCGGATGGCCAAGTGCTCTGCTGATGGCTGCTGCATCGCTGCATGCTGCATCGCATCGGCGTAGCTGGGAACACCAAGCCAGAGCCCCGGAAGGGAATATCCAAGGCCATGTGGCGGCCCACTGTCTCAGGAGACCTGCAGCAGAGGTCCTGCTCTTCCAATGCAGGGCCATGGGGCTTGGGGGTGGGGCTTCCTAACGCTACTCTTTCCTTCCAAGTCTCCGATTTACAAAATGATTTGTTTTAATTAAAAAAAATAAATAAATACAGGGCAAAGGAGTTTGGAAGCAGGGGCACTTGTTTTGAAGGGACGCAGCCAAACCAAATAAATAGCAGCTTCTTTCAACTCTCCATCTTCGGGAGCCTGTGATGGAGCCCGAATTCCCCACACAATGTTTGGCATTGACTCCTGAACCACACCACTCTCTTTTAGACCCCCTTAGTAAACAGGGACCCCAGGCTAAGCAGGCCTCTGGGCCTCACAGCTGCCAGGAACCAGTTTCCCCAAGGATGGATGGCAGGGTCGGGAGCATCTGCTTCACTGTCTAAGCCTGGTGGCCAGGGGAGTCTCCTGCCAACTCCAAGATCCCTTCCTGTCCCTGGGGCAACTTGCTTAGACTCTGAGAGGTGCAATCCCACCTGTGAAACATCATGGAATGCTGAAGCCACTAAGTCGGTGCCCGAGGGTTTGTGGAACCTCTTAGCACATGTCCTTACACTAATGTAAGCTTGGTTCTTGCCTGCCATTTATCATTGGGTAATTCTGCAGAGTCACGAGCCCAAGGCTGATTTTACTTTATGCTTTCTCTCCTCAGCTTGGCCATTGGGTTTTAGATCATTTGTCTTCTGTGTTGATTTTTTTTTCCAAATAGAAGAGAACTGCCTAGCAACATCATAAATAAGGGGAGGGTAACCAAAATTATACCAAACAAGAGAGCTGCCTACACTGGCAAAATAAAGGACAACTAAAGGTGGCAATGGTCTTTGCCCCATTGTCCCAACAACAGTCATGATTCCATTCCTCAGTGTCTCTTCACTGCTGACTTATGGGATCAGAGCCTCAGAGGGAGGAAGGAAGGACTGCAACCTGTTAAGCTGGTGCCATTGTTCTCCAGGCACACAGGTCTCGGTGTGTGTATGTGCGTCGCCACATCTGTAATTATACACACGGGCACACGCACATATGAAACTTCTTCCCACTGTTTTGACAACTCCATGCCTGTGTCTGGGATGCTGCTCACGCAGCTGGCAAAACCAAAGGCAGCCATTTCTGCAGGGAGGTTTGTGAAGTAATTTGTATGATCGGAGGGAGCACAGGAGTTGAGTTTGGGCTCAAATGGGGGCGGGGGTGGCGGGGGGGGGGGGGGGGGGGTGAGAGGGGCTCTCTTTGCTTTGTGGTTGTGCCATACATTCGCATAAGGAGGTTCTGCCTATGTGAAAACCATGGGTTCCATATTGTGTGTGCATGTGAAACCGGGTAAGGACTAGGGGCTGTGTGGTTGCATGTGCTTTGCATAAGCAGGCTGCATCTTGCCAGGAAGATGCCACGAACTACCAGCCACATGGGTCAGGTTTTTTTTTGTTGAAAATACCTGTTGAGCATGAAGAGACTGCTCACTGACTGGGGTGGCTGCAAAAAGAGTTCTTTAGTCTTTCTCACCTCCTGGTAGCAGGAAGAAAGCCACTCACAGGCTTTGCCCAGCCTGGGTGACTGTTGCAGTGACACCCCACACCACTTTCAGTGCTCATTAATCTTGTTTTTCTCTGCATTTTCCAATTCCCTGCTCTTTGTTATGCTGTGTGGGTGTTGACAGTGATCAGGGAATTGAGACTGAGTTTCCAAAGTTGTGCCCCAAATGTCACAACACCCTGTCTACTTCCTGTGCCCTGGGAGGGTGTTTTCCAGCTCTTACTCTGCACTCTTGAGCCCAGCAGAGCGGCAGCCTCTTTCTCGGTTCTGCCTTTTCCTTAAGTCTTTCTGTCTTGATTTCGCTTTCAAGCCCACCACGTAACACCAGAGAGCTTGGCCCTGTGCCCGGTATCCAGAAACCACAAAGAGAAACTCGGTGGCAGGACCAGCGTGGATGAGCTCCTCCCTATAGCCTCACTGCCCTCAAGTCCCCTCCTCCCTCCTGCCTCCCTGTCATGGCATCAAATCAAACTGCTGTGGCAGACTTGACAAATCTATTTGGCATGGTTCACTCACCTAGTTCAACCTCAGCAGCCCAGGGAGCTGAGCATTAAACACAGCTATCTGGGGGGAGACCTGCTAACGAAGAGGCTGCAGAGAGCATCCTTGCAGGGGGAGGAGAGGAAGGCTTCTTGGCCTCAACCTCCCCGCCACCACCTCACATGTACAATGGGATGAGGGAGCTGAGGACCAAGACAAAGCCTAGTTGCCAGACTTTGCATTTCCCTTCCTCATTTTAAGTACCAGGAGAATGTATTTCTAATGGAAAGGGAGAAGGCGTTTCCTCTGTCCTATCTCCTTTTATGTGGGCAAAACTGATCCTTTAACACAAAAACAAAAACAAGACCTCCCATCGGCTACTGGGGGAGAGAAATTCTGCCAAAGGTGGGAAGTGTATGCAGAGGACAGTGATAGCCTATTCAATATGGGAACATTGGAAAGGATGAGTCTGACGACTAGAAAGCTCAATTCCTTCCACAGGAATATCTTCCCTGCAAAATTGAATAGCAGGGATAAAGCCGGGAGAACGGCATTCTATCAAAATGTGCAGTGCTAAGGTATTTCCAAAAGCAGATTTCCTACAAATGGTGTTTTAAATAGCATCACGGTCCATCTGTGTGCTTTTAAAATCAGCTTATGCTACAGCATACCTCTGGCCAGCAATGCTTAGTCACTAAACCTGGACAAGGAGACGGTCAGGGGAGCCTCGTGCCTCTCCCTGGGACCCGCTCCTACCTGGCTGCTGGCCCTCACCTGCTATAGCTGAGCTCCCAGATTTTTAGCACTTTCATATTGAAAAGTGTGGGTGGAGAGAGAAACGTGGGTGGAAAAGGAATGAGGTGAGATGAGGACTCGGGTCTGGGACTTCCCCTGGCCCGTGCTGACTCAGTTCCTCCTTCAAACTGGTATCCGGCCTTTCCAAGCTACAATGGGGAGCGTAGAGATGGAAGAGCAGCTCTAGCTTGGCTCACAGGTGAAGGTGAGGGTGTCTTTCCATTGCTAAATATTTTCACCTTCTTTACTGGGCACACGAAGCAATGTACGTTTGTATGTAAGAGAGATAGCTGGTAATTTCTAGAAACCATACTTTCATATGAATGGTGCCATGTTACTATGGCGATTTTTGATTAAAAAAAATACTCCTTAAAAAACACTGCACATTTCCTGAGTAAGAGTGCCAACATTAAAGAGAAGAATTTTCTGGGTCCAAAGATTCTAGGTGTCTGTGTAGTCAGAGAGCATGCTGCCTTGGGACGGTGACAGGGGCCAAATAGATGCCCTTTGCAAATGCTCTTTGGTTGCAGGTGCCTTATTTTGATAATTTATATCTCTGCAGACCAGAACCAGGTGGGACTGTAGCAAAGGGGGTGAAACAAACCTATTTTTTTTTTTTCAGCGCTCTTGATTCTCTTCCACAGGAGGGTCAGCAGCCTCTGGGATTCCCAGGCTGCCTCCTTCACCTGCCTGACCTGAGAGTCAGCCACAGTCTTCAGCCATGCTCCCATTACAGAGGCTCCTCCTGCTCCCACGCAGGTGAAGACAGACCTTTTCCACAGAGCCCTGCATATGCCAAATGCAGCTTATTGCCAGCTGCAGACCCAGAACGCCGCACATGACGCTCATCCCTGTGCACAACAAAAGCCTCCTATCACCCACGTGGACCATATGTCTGGGAGCTGACGGCCCCAGCCAAGAGGATTCGTGCTTCCCCAATAATCATGATTGCCAGTTCAAATCTCAACCCCGACAAATGGTCTTTCTCCTCATTATTTACTTTTCTGGTTCTTCTGGGGGGGGTACATTGTGGCTCCCTCTTAGGGTTTTCTGTGCTTTCATTCCCAGCATGCGAAAGAGACGCGGGCCATAAATGTTCAATGAGTCCTGAGTGCCACGGGGAGGCATGGATGGGGTGGGCATTTTCTCTTTCATTTATGGTCAAGTAAGATTCTGTAAGTTCCTCCCTGCCCCCACTTCCTCCCCGTCAGCTTTGCAAAAAGCAACAGCAGCCAGGCTACTGGAGAAATGGAGTTTTCCAATGACTTTAAGATAAAAAAGTAAAATTTCAGGGCAGTGCATCCCTTGCCCTCACCAGTCCTATGAGCCTCACTACACAATGGCTCTTCCTGAGTGTGGCGTCAAGCTGAAGCTCTTTGAGACTCACTCTTGGGGAAGCTGACTTACCTTGTGGTTTTTGCCATGCCGATGGACCATCCAATCTTCACCGTTGGTGCTGACCTCCAGCTTGTACGATTTGACATAGTAACCTCTCTGCGTCTCCCTGGAAATGGCTCCCTGTGTTGCGATGGCTGTGAGCACAGTTAGGAAGCGCAGGTCCACCTGGGAAGAGATGTCCAACAGTAAGGGGACCAACTTTCTCCCAACGCCATCTGGCCCTTTCTGAAAAGGACAGAGCTGCCATGCTAAGCTCACAAGCCGGGTGTGTGCTTGTAACTATCATGTGATTGTTGATGTTAAAGTCAACACTTAAAGTCAGCTAAGTGACTTCTTACCAGAATGGATATTTTTTTTCTTGAAAAATGGAACTTGCTGTTTTTTTTTTTTTATTTCCTTCTACTTGCAGATCTAAATGGGTAATATTTACTTTCTCCTAACTACTGAATACTTAGACTTATGACTCCCTCAATAACCTATGGTCGGCTTCAGACCATGAAGGCCGAACTGTCCTAAAGGAACACTAAATGACAAAAATCTACTCTATGCCAATGCAATCCACTGTAATGCTCTGGAAGTGACAACCCATAGCCATCTTTTCACCCTTTATTCCCTCCCTCCATTGTGTCTGTATTTACTCAGGTCACCAAAGGGCCAAAGGGCATTCAGTGTCTGCCCAAGTAATTAGGCTTATGCACCAACTCTTGACCTTTCCCTCTTCAAGGAGGATGGCCAACACTTTGAGGCACCTTCCCTCTGACAATGCCAAACCCATTTGAAAATTACTGGATATTGCTCCTCTGCTGCCTATGGTCTTTCTTAATGGCAGTCTCTGTATGCGTTAGTGTATGCAAACTGATGGAAGTCAATTTAGTAAGCACTTGTAGGCTACTCAATGTGTGCGTGGCATTATGAAACATTCAAAAGAAACACACAATCACTTCTTGTGTACAAGAAAAGGTAAATAGCATTAACGAAAAACAGACTATTACGGGGCAAAAATAAGGAGCGTAGTAAATAGACTGTAAGAACAAAGAACCTTCCAGAAGCTTTGCAAGATGAAAGGATTTTTAGAGAGTCAGAGGGGAGAGACAGTGACAAATGGCCTGAGAGTTGTGTTCTTAGAGCCTTCTTGGCTCCCTGAAGTTTCTAAGTGGTCTCTCTCTCTCCCTTCTTTGCTGTCTGCACAGCAGTATCTGTCTTAGAGCAGAGGTCACCATGTCGCGTCAGAGCTGGGACAGGCTTGTCAGTGGGTCACAAGGCTGTCTGTGTGTGTCATAAAAGCAGATGCTACTCTAGTACAGAACTGGCAGTTTGTTCCCCCCGTTTCCTTCCTCCCAGGGGATCAGAGCTGGATCCATGTGCGGTGCAGGAAGATTACTCAACACGAGCTGCAAGACTAGGCCAGGAAGACAGCAAACAATAGTCTGAAAAGACGCTGCCGAGCATCTGGGTAACTTGAGTTTCATTCCCCTAAGTGACATTTTCCCATGTGTTCTCTGATAGCTATGTGCAAAACCTTCCTGGCAGGCTCCTTCCAGATAGCAAAGATCAGAAGAAGTTGCCATATTCAGCTAGCGCCCAACAAACCTGCCTTCAGGAAAATGCTTTCCCCACATCTCTGATGCATCCTTGTGCCAAGAATGAGGAAGATCTGGAACTATTTATAGAACACTCCTTTGATACTGATAGGGCAAACAGTATCCTGGCCAATCAACTCTCCTCAGGCCCCACTAATCCACATAAGGGCGAGGGCAAGTGGTCCTCTTCCTCATCACTTGATCCCAGCACACAGCACAGACCTCGGCATGGCATGCTACCTTTTCATTTGGATGGATGGATGGATGGATGGATGGATGGATAGATGGATGGACGGACAGACGCAATTCTCACCCATCCCATTTGTTATTTTAGCATCCCTGTCGGCTCTAGCTGAGGGGCCACACTACTGTCCCATCAACACACACATTCTCCACCCCATCCCCAAGTATCTGAGTACGCACCTGGAGATACTCTTTGTTGGAATCCAAGTTGGGTGTCCAGCCATTGTCGTCGCCATGGAGCCTGCTCTGCTGAGGAGTCCACCTCCCATCAGAGAAGGTGGATGAGGCACTGATCTGTTCATTGGCAATCCTGCCGGACTCCATTCCCAGGGGGACATTGCACTGAAAGTCTGGAGAATGGATATTGGTCAAGGGCAGAGTTGGACATCTTCACTTCAAACAGCTGCCCCCACCCACAGCCGCCTCACCCCCACCCCTCCACACATTGTTTCCTTCTAGAGACAAGTCCTTGCAGGCACTCCCTCATCTTGAATCTAATTATATGCTCACATTTTAAAAACAACTATACTGAAGTCACATAGTTAACAACCCCTCTGGGTCTTCAAGGAACTAAATTGGACCTAAAAGAAATTAGACGATAGATAAATAAGAATCATCCTATAAATTAAAAACACCATCTACAACACAAGTGCTGCAGGCTATGGGTGCTCTCAAGTGCCAGATGCACCAGCCGTGGGATACAGGTGAACATGACAATCTGGGTGGGCTGAGCCGTCGTGGGAAGCCTGCTTTATGAACACACACCCAGGAGGTACTTTTACATGTTTCTCTCTTTCACCCAAGTGTTTCCTGATTTCTGGCATTGACGATACACACTACGAAGTATAAACACCTGCTTTAGGAGCTGTCTCTAAGCACACGCATGCCCCATTGTGTTCCCCTGCACCATCTGGGCTAAGAGATCCAGGAGTCTCTGACCCTGCTCTTATGCCATCAGCGAAACTGCCTTCCTTCACCTGGATGCTATGGACATTGATCAGTGTTTGCAGAGGTATATGTTTGGTAAAAACCTGCTACCTTTCTGAGGTACCAAACGTATTCTTCAGCTCTGTGGCTGCACTGGCCATTTACTGAGCCAGCTATAGCTCGCTATGCTGTTCCTCCAGCAACCTTTCAGGCACTCAGATGAAAAACACAGAAGCAAGGACTCCGAGCAGAACCCACTCATTTCCAGGCAAGGCAGGCTGCTGAGTCTGTAGTTACATGGGTGGTGAGCAGTGGCTGGAATCTCTCAGATCTCATCATCTAAATGTGCTTTTTTGTTGTTGTTTTTGCTTTGTTTTGTTTTGTTTTGTTTTTTTCCTTCAGGAAATCATTTGGGTCTCTAAGCAGCCATGGCAGTGTATATGAGGCACAGGGCTGGGAGCAGATGGTTTGAAAATGGGCCTCAGGATGGGAGCCCAGTGGCCTGAGTGGCAAGTTCCACAACAGCTGGGCCCACAGCAGCACTTAGCAAATGCTACGCACAGTGCCTGGCGCGCAGTGGAAGCTCCCGAAACTGTATTTCTTGCACGTGTCAGGTGGAAGTCAAGGGGTTGCTTTGTCTAGCTAGAGAAACTCTACCCAGAGCTACAGAACTTAAATGCTGAGTTACATATGGCTATTTTGTGACAATGGCCTTTGAGGTCTGGAGATGGAGGAACTGATCCAGGCCTGACAAAGGTTAGGCACCAAAGGCGCCATCCTAACAGCACTTTCCCATCCATGTATGAGGGAATGGAGCCCTCAGATGGTCTTGTGACTTTCTCTGGGAATAACGTATTTGTTTGGGTTTTTTTTTTTTATAAGGAAACGAGGACCCAGATAGACATCGCCCTTTTCCCATTCATCTTTGCAGAGAAAGAAGACATGGCTTTCCTTCCTTGAGCTGAGATGCCACCACGAAGCCTTCAGTATTCCTTCTGCTGTTTTCAAGGAGGTCAGCCCTTCATCTGTACCCACACATGTCCCTAATAAGAAGACAGGACAGGGATTCCCAAATGTCAAATGGCCAACTCACTCTCAGGAGGCTCTTGGTGGACCAAGTAGTAACGCGCGGAGAAGCCATCCTTGGCCACTGCCATGTCCGTGTGAAAGGTCAGGGAGAGGATCCCTGTGGATGAGCGGAGTTTGGAGGGCGTTTTGGTCCCACAGTACTTGCCAATCAGAGGACCAACTGGATATAGGAGACAAAGAGCAGACAGAGGAAGTGGAAATCTCAAATTGGCTTCCAATGCTTTTTCCCTTCCCACAATTGCGAACCTCACTGCCAATACCTTGACATACAAACTGAAGGTGCGCTTCATGCCTGATACTTCCCCTGAACATTAAAAAGTACTTCCCCTGAGCTGGCTTTGTTCTGTTCTCCCGTCCCAGAGAGATGGGTCAAAGGTATCATTACAGTACCTGCTCTGCAGAGGAAGAAATTGAGTTTCAGAGTCAGTTGACACTACCCTATTCACATTGCTAGGAAATAACAGAGCTGGGACCCAAACCCTACTTGCTTGCCGAAGTCTTATGCCTTTCCCAAGACAAAACCCAAGATCTGTGCTGCTCCTTCACCTAATCTCTCCAGGCTCCTCCTGGCTGTAAATGATTGCCTTTTCAATATCCAGGACTATATTAATAGTAATGAAATAACAGTATTCATGATAATAGCGATGATAGGTCATTTCACAGCCAAGACACTGAGAGATTAGTTACCTTGCCAGAGTTGTACAGAAGAGAGATCCAAGTCCAGCCAGTCTGACTTTAAGTCCTTCTATAGCATTTGACTACAGAGTCACTTCTCATAACTTGGTATGGAAAAGAACATCACCTACAGTCTTGTCATCTCTGATGGCTAATCTCAACTATCAAGTTGATGAGACATCCTCTGGGTATATCTGTGGGAGATTACCCAGATTGGGTTCACTTGCCTACTTTGGCTGCTACTGTTCCTAGGCTAGGACCCTGACCTTTACAAAAAGAAGAACGTGAGCTGAGTGTAAGAATTCACTCACCATGTGGAATGCCATCCCAGATGTCTAGCCAGTCATATTTGCAGTCTCCTTCACCAACTTGTAGAGGGTCATGCTCCAGGTCAAAGGTCAGGAACTGCAGGATGATCTCCATCCTGGGTTTGGCCAGGATGGTGAAGGTGCAGTCCAGATTGTGTGGATACTTCTCTGGAAACCCTGGAGACTCAATGGTCCCATTGGGGCTTGTGAAGTTCTTGGAACAATCTTCAGAGCCTGTGTGCCAGCAGGGTGGGGCGGGGGAGGGGAGAGAGAGGGGGGAGCAGAATAAATGCATTGGGGAGCAGCCTTCC
This sequence comes from Acomys russatus, assembly GCF_903995435.1. Classification (NCBI taxonomy): domain Eukaryota; kingdom Metazoa; phylum Chordata; class Mammalia; order Rodentia; family Muridae; genus Acomys; species Acomys russatus. Next base: position 16,697,321 of record NC_067148.1, on the reverse strand, counting down.
TCTGCTGCCTCCTCTGCCTCAGCCTTTGGGTTATTTAAATGTTTGAGCCCACTGGCCCCTACTTGCACTGCTCACAGGGGTTTTGTTTCTGCTGGAGTGGCCCTTGAAGCAATATGCCCATCCCCTCTATGTTTCAAGCCCTCAAGACAGCCTCCCTTTTGGACAGAAATTAGGGATTCGGATATCAGAATAAGAGTGACAATTGAGGAATTGGAGGATAAGAGGTAGAGCGGTGTGTGTGTGTGTGTGTGTGTGTGTGTGTGTGTGTGTGTGTGTGAGAGAGAGAGAGAGAGAGAGAGAGAAAGAGAGAGAGAGAGAGAGATCTTGAAAGAGGAACAGAGTCCTCATTCTCAATTACTCAGCTGCTCACTCCAGAATGTAAGTTATTTCAATCCTTAAGGAAGGCTTGCTGGTTGCCAGCAGGGAAAACAATGTTATCCCTTATTTATTGCTGACCTCAACACTAGCCTCTATTGTACCCTAGCCAGCTAAGTGCCCCTTCTCCCTCCAAGATCCAAGGTGCCTCAGGGGAGGGGCAAAGGGGAGCCCGAGCCTCATTCAAGTCCTGACTGTATTAAAACGGGCTACTCTGTAGTGGTGGGACAATTAACAATTGCAGTTTTTAGCTGGTGGATCACAGCGGGGCGTTGGGGATGTTAAAGGCCGCTCGGGAGGCGAGTTTGGAAAAATGCATCAGTGTATTGACATTTGGAAGGCTTCTGGTGCCTTTGTGGTGGGGACAGCCTTGTTTCTCCCCTAAGCTCTTGGCTTAGCTTTCTGGGGATGCGTCCTGATGAAATGTGACACACATTCGCAGCCTGCTGCTGCAAGCTTGGACAGCAGCAGCAGCAGCAGCAGCCACCACCGCACTAAGAGGATTACTTACAGCCACCGCATCTCCTGATGCCTCTAGGTGGAGTCAAATTTAGAAGAACACAGCAACTGTTCCTCTGGGCACAGGCAGGGATGGAGCCTGGAAGCATGTGAGCATGTGCATATGCAGAGAAGAATGGGTACAAACTAATGATGGGCATGTAAATATTGGCAACTGCAACAGATTTCATTCACTACATTTGGATTTTAAAATAAGAAAAGGAAGCAGGATTTATAAAGGGGATAATAGACACTCTAAGCATGAAGAGAAAAAACCCTCCAACAACACAGAAATACTCAATAAACCAGGTGTTTACTGGCAGGAAGTGTTCTCTGGGGATCACACTAAAATATAACTATGGGATGTCAATATGCGGATCTTAGCCCGAAGCGATGTCTTTATCTGCGGCTCCTGTAGCAGGGCCCTCTGCAAGTCTCTTTATTGATGATGATATTCCGCAAAGCTGCAAATATCTGACTTGGAAAAGGTACCCATGCAAATAAGTGTGTGTGTGTGTGCATTTGAGGTAGGTTTGTAACTTTCTGTAGCCCAGGCAGCTTAGGAAAGTTCCAGAATCTTATATCTCTCCATCTGATACCTCTCTCTGCCCTCATTGCCACACCTTGGGGCTTGTGGGTAGTTGTGGGTACAATGAGGACCTGGAGCAAACCTTCCTGGGTTACTTGGAGCTCTAGGGACCACATCTCAGACGCTTTGCATTTCCTCCAGTGGCACAGCAGCAGCCGCCACCACTGCCGCCACCACTGCCGCCACCACCACTGCCGCCGCCGCCGCAGCAGCTGCGGCGGGAAGGCCCAGTGGGCAACTAGATTGGGTGGGATGAGCTGGTGTGGCCACCCTTCCCTTCCTCAGCTTTGTTTACCATCAGGCCTCCAACTCCTGAGAGCTTCCTCAGTGGCCTGGGGTGATGCAATTTGGGCCAGCCAGGCCAGCTGGCTGGTCTTCAGGGGGCCAAGAAGAATTTTGAAAAGGTTAGAGTTTAAGGCTACTATGCAGACTTCTTCGTGGGGCACATAGGGAGCCTCACACAGTGCTGGATGGAAATCAACTCTCTATTCACGACTGACTTGAATGTTAGCAGAGGCCCCTGAAGAGTCCCCTCCTAGAGCTGCCTCCATTGTCACCCCTTTAGAAGGTGAGGGGACTCTACCCCTCCTTGAGAGTTGGGAATTTATGGTAGAATCTTTGATCTTTTTCATCCATGGGGGAAGAAAGAGTATCAGCAACCGACACTTAGAACACAATATGGGCTCTGGAGAATGTGGTTCTAAACCATGTTTCAGAATCCCCAGGGCTAGCATGGAACTGGAAGGGATTTTTCAACTGTAAGGACTTACGGTCAAACAACAAACAAACAAACAAATGACAGACAGACAGACAGGCAGACAGACAGTGCATGTCTGATGCATGGTTAGAAATGGATACATTCTTTGGATTATTCTGAGAGAGGTGAGAAGACCTTGTTTTATCCTTTGCAAACAGAAAAGTCAGACGTCTTTTAACTTTATGTATTTGTCTCTAGCCCTACTATGGTCAAAGCACCAGAATGGCAGACGAGGTAAAAAAGGGATCCTGGAAATGGAGACAAACATTGCATCTTGCATAAATCTGACTAATACGTAATCTTTTTCTGCAACATGTTAAAAGGACAAATTTTTTATTTTAGTTGGTTTTTTGAGACAAGGTTTCTCTATGTTATCTTGGCTGTCCCGGACTCACTTTGTAGACCAAGCTGGCCTCTGCCTCTCTAGTGCTGGGCTTAAAGGCGTGCGCCATTTTTAAAAGTACCCAGCTGACAAATATTCATGTCGATTCACAGTTAAGATTACGTTGGAGGTTTGAGCCAGTGTGGCAACTCATACCTGTTATCTAAGCACTGCAATGCTAGGACACTGAGGCAGGAGGACTACTGTGAGTTCCAGGCAAGCCTGAACTATGTATTGAATTCTAGGACATCGTGGGCTACAGAGTACGACTCTGTCTCATACAACAACAAAGCAACACAAAACTGAAGTTGGGGTTTGGACTTTAGTGAATCATTTCATCCCAAAGGACTTTGGCCTCTGTTGAAGAGGAGCCTACACATACAAAAGATATGGGAACACAATGGCCGATCTGAAGTCAAGCTTGACTTGATCACAAGTGGGGGAATTCAGGCCACTATTGTAAGGGGCCCAGAGTAGTGGGCATCGCAGGTTTCCTTTACCTATGAACAAGTCCCACAATTTTACATTCAGAAAGGCCACTCAGTAACGGACACAGGAGAGAAATCTGGATTTTGAATTTCTGATACAAGAACATCAGAAAGACAACAAACATTTCCTACTGGTTGCATTTCCCAACACCACTTTTCAAGTTAAAAAAAAAAAAAATTCCTTCCTTATTCTGTCCCAGATTTGGTGATTTTAAGTTGTTTAGGTTTGCAACTTTTTCTGTCTTACCCCTTTCCAGGTAAGTCAGCCTGGTGAAATATACAATAATTTATCCTTCATTTAGGGAAGCCATGACCTTCCATTCCCGCCATATGCTCTGTTTGTCCCAGCCTTGTGGGTGCCTGTGTCTCAGTGTAACTCTGTCGCAGAGCCTGCAGAAAGGCAAGCTTCCAGAACCTTCTGTATGGCTGTTTGCGTATCTGTGTTTACAGTTTTCCCTCTTCCTTTTATAAATCTGACTGGCAAGCACAGTTATGTTTGTTTGGATTCCTTCAGTATGTCCACCCATTTCTTTCATGTTCTGTGGATGATATAAACTATATTTTCTCCCAGGACTGCAACCATGGAAATAGGGACATAAGACAAGGCACCTACCTGGAAGAGTATATACTTTTCTAAACTTCTCAGTTTTGATTTTTGCTCTCTTGTGCATTTCTGTGTTTGATAATTATAGGATCGACTTCCATACCACTAGCTACTCTTCCTGGCGGGCCTAATGGCCCCTGAGGAGGCACCTGGACTTTCACCTTTTTTTAGCACACTCCCAGCTGTGTGGCAGGGCTGTCACTCACTATAGTATCACCCAGGGGTGACCCCAGTTCTTAGAGCGGGCTCAAGCCACCTCCCCTTCTTGGCTGGCACTGCTGTTTTAGGTTCTTCACAGACTTGCTGCCTTATTAAACATTCTACTTCTACAAGTCATGGAAAGAGCCGGCTGAGTCATAATACCTTCTTGTGTGTTTTATGTTTTAACAGCCTCCTTGCAAATTGGCCAATGGATGGAGGGAACGTTCTTCTTTTCTGTGGCTTTCTGGAGGGTGGGGTGGGGGTGGGGCATCATGCTTTGGGAGATATGAGCCACCAGACCTGAGATAAGCTAAATGGCCTTGCTCACGCTTGTCCTGACTTCCGCTGGCAAGCTCCCTGGAAGGTCCCGCATGAGTTGATGCCTTTCTGTGCTTGATGTGGTAGAGTGGAGTGAAGGGGTTCAGTATTAGGGACTGATAGGTTGCAGGGGTCTTCAGCTGCATTTCCAGAACAGTAACACGGCGACTTGTGCCTTCACATAAACGCTCACTCATACTACCATTTCCCTTTTAATGTTATCGGTAGCACGGACAGTGCATCTGTAAGATGAGGGTCTGTCTACCTGGCTCTCCCACAAGCCATGGACAAGAGAGCCTGCCGTATTCCTTCTTTCTATAACACTCTTAGTAGGGGATGCTCATCAGAGTCTGTGCATTGGTCTGCACCTGGCGCTGGATCTCCAAGAGCTGTGGCTCCAGCTATGCTGATGCCAGGGACACACAGATCAGCTCCCAGGACCTGACCATGGTCAGAAACATGAAAATGCATGGCAGATGGGCCATCTTCAGCCTATCCCGTCTCTGACTGCTGGCCACACCCCTTCATTTGATTCCACCTTCACAGACGGACAAGTCCAACAAATATTTAGACAGAGTGGATATAAAAAGTGCTTTCACAGCCACCACTTCCTTCCAAGAACTGTTTAATGAAAAAACCAAACCAAACCAAACCAAAACAAAAACACCAAAAAAAAAAAAACCCAAAAAACCCAAAAAACCAAAAAACAACAACAACAACCCCCCCCAAAACCCCCCAAAAAACCAAACCAAACCAAACCAAACCAAACCAAACAAACAAACAAAAAACCAAAAACAAAACAATCCTCCATATGAATAGTTTCCCTTACACTGAACTTAACGGGTGCCAGACTTGGGTTTCTCAATGACAGTGTGACAACCTCACCTGGAATCAGACTCCATGTAGGAGTTACGCAACTTGGGCTTCTAAGGAAAGAAAACACTCAAAGATGGGACCAGATCTTCTGAGGCAAGGAGTAGGGCAAGGCCAGGAGAACTGAGGACATTCTTTCCTTAGCCATAGTGGGAACTGACATGCGAGAGGGCGACACATCTCTGGGAGAGCGGAAGTGTGGGCCTGCCACAGCACCTTCAGAGGAGAGCAGTTAGCGCTGCCATAAAGGCCCAGGGCACCTAATGAGACGCATGGGGTCCCCGCAGTCATTGCAAAAAACTGTCATGTCGTCTGCCCTGGTTTCCACTATCAGCCGGAAGCTTTTCAGGATGTCTGATTCCTTGGCATATGGGAGATAGGAACTCAGCGTATAGGGGTGGTAAAATGGATTGCCAAGGGGAATGTCTAGGAGTCATAATTTAATTTAAAAGCAATGACTTGACCCCATTCTGGGGTTCATGGTGAGATCTTTAGAAACCCTAAACAATGAAGAGATTATGTCCTCCAGCCCCATGTAATTCCAGATAAAGACAACATTAAACCATGAAGTAGCTGAGATGAAGTTCAACCAAGTTCAACCATGAGGAGCAGCTTGATTTAAAACACACAAAAATCCAATTCTTCCAAGAGATGTTCTTGCATTTACTCCGCCCCGCTCCCGCCCTCCTCCTGCTGCTGTGCTGACACTTCATCTCTGCCCTCATCATGGAAGTCATCTGACCTGCCTTTTCATGTCAAGGCATTACCAGGTTCACCTTAGACGCCTCTTCCCCTGCCATCATAGTCAGGCCAGATGACCGACTGAAGCCCTAACTCTGATGCCACCCACCCAACCGTGGCTCCCTGCTATGTTCCACCTTCCCTAAGACACCCCCATCTCTGGTCTCTCCTCAAGATCCCACTAACCTGTTTTGAAGATCTCATAGCGGAGGGAGAAACCTGCCCCCTGCCGGGCGTAGTCGGAAGTGAACTTGATGTATAACACGGAGCCAGAGGAGATGATGGTGGGCGGGGCGATGTTCCCACAGTGTTTGCCCAGGAGGTCAGCTGACTCACTGTCCCCGTCCCGAATCTCAATGAAGTCATACCTAGGTGGGACAGGAAAGAAAAAAAAAATGTGGGCACAGATGAAAAAAGATCAGTCTGAAGATCTGGGAAGGACCATTATCCTGTGTTTGCCTCTCCCCGTTCTTTTATAGACATTCAAGTGTTACAGAGTGATCGACAAAGGACACCGTACTTGCTTTGGCATACCGGCAAAGACAGACACAGGAAGTTGCTTTGTTCAAGCTACAGTGAATGAGCTCAAGGGCGGGAGGCCTTATCTCTTGTTCATATAAGAGCAATTACATTATTCTATCAGGATCTCAAAACAAGCCTTGTTTTCTCCCCCCTTGGGTAGCAGTAGCATCCATTTTATTTCCATGGTGACCTCCCTAAATCATTGTCTCTCCTTAACTCTGTCATTGCAAGTTACTAAAATGCTTTGAGCACCCATGTCTTCAAACGGAGTACGAGGAGAAAACTAGTCATGCCCGCGTGCTGACATGAGGCTGGGATGAAAAAATTACATGGCAGCAGGGATTGGCACCCTGGGGGTTTTCAGAGGTGTTTTTTCTCAGGTCCCCTACCCTGTTTCAGTTTTCTCCTGGGCCATACCCTCTTCTTCTTTTTCTTAATTGGCACTCTCCCCGTCTGCAGGCCACCTCCTTCGCTGAGACTACAAAGTTCCCATCAACACCAGCTAGTCAACATGTTTTCAAAAGAGATCAGCACTACATCAGATAAGGCAATAAAAACTTCCCCCCAAAAGCCTGACGACTCCCTGGGGGACTGTGTCTGTGTGCCCAACAATTAGTAGCCTTTTAAGAGTCAGGCTTGGCTGGTCTCCCCTAAGCTGTAACCTGTGCTTCCTTCAGACTGGGTCAGATGGGCCTGGCATGGGGCATAGAGATGTCTCACAGTCTTCCTTGGCCAGGTTCATAGACTGATACACACAAAAAGTGCCCCTTCATCTTGACTGACACATTTCTGTTTTCAGCTGGGGCGCATGCCCAGTAATGATCTCTGTATTCCTTTCTCCCTTACTCCTGTGCTTTTAGTTACTCCTTAAATCATAGAGCTGAAGTGGAAACTTCCTCCCAGTCTGCTTACAAAATCACCCGTCTCCCTCTTTCTCTCCTCTCTATTTATTTTGTATCAACCTGTAAAAAATAACACATAAGAAATTTCTTCCTTGTGGGTAAGGAAAGGGGTTTGACAGCGTAACCCTCCCTCCCTGGGATGTGGCCTCCAGCTCTTGTCACATAGGTCTGTGGGAGCTGGCTGCCCACATAAGTGGTTGGAGTACATTAGAGAGGCCTGAGGCTTTTACTTCAGCCTCCTGGAGCCATGTTTCAGATTGCTCAACCATTTCTGAATAAATAAGCCCGTAAAAGAAGAAAAAAGGAGTGTGTTACCAGGAGCAGTTTATCCTGAGGCCCCGGAGGGACGGACTCCCACAACCAAAAGAAGGTCTGGTGTTGGATCCCTTGAGAGAAGTGGGGATGGTGTGATAAAGGCTTCTACAGGAGTTCTGGTGAGATAGCCAGATCGTCAAAAGCCTCAGGGTGGGATGGGGGATCTGCTCCGGTTTAGGAGTTTTTAGTGTGGGGCATAGTACTGACTTAAAAGTAAGGTTACTTGATTTCAAAACAAAAATGAAAATATACTTCCTTTGTTCTTAGAGAAATTCCCTATCTCTTCTGGAAAACCCCTCCTTGCTGTTCCACTCTGAGTTAAGCACTGCCTTGCAGAGTCAGCTGAGCAATGGCACACACCCAGGAGTGTGCACACAAGTCAAGTGGTCCTTTCTCACCCATCACGAGTTCCCTAGCTCAAACGAAGGAGAGCATGAAGGCCCTGGGTGCACGAGCTCAGACCTGGGGATAGACAGCTGGGTTAGGATCCACTTCTTCTTACCTGAAGGCCTAAACTACAGTTCTTTAGTAAGCAAACAATTTGTAAAAAAATAAAAGCTATAGCCACTAAAAATGTCGTTTCCAAAACAGAAGAACTGAGAAAATTAAACTTCGAATCTTTCTGAACTTCAAAAAATGGGGGGAGAATGGGGCTGAGGAGAAAACTGAGAAGGTAAAGTGCTTTCTGTACAAGCATGAGGTCATGACTAAGAGCCTCTGAAACCAGAAACTTAGGCTAATTTCAGTAAAGTATGCCCGCAATCCCATTGCCCCTACTGTGAGACCAGAGGCAGAGACGGAAGATGCCCCAGAAGCTTGCAGGCTGACTAGTCCCTGTCTCAAACGAGAGGGAAGGCAATGACTGACACCCAAGATTGTCCCTCTGACTTTGCTCACTCACTGTGGGACACCAGCACCTTCATGTGTGCACAAGTATGTATGTGATCACATGCGCACACGCACACACACACACACACACATAATACATACAATGTCATTTTTAAATGAAGGATATAACAGTAAAAAGAGATATTAGGAGAGTTCTCCTTCAGTTATGAGCTTTGCATGACTGAACCTAATCTGCATAAAGAATTATTACATTGTCTGGCACTCAGTTGGTGCTTAAGAAAGCTAACTGGCTTGTCAAATCCTCACACCCATTTTGGAGGCAAAGAGGTTGCGCCACACACATGGATGCTGCTTCTCAGAAGAGAGACCTGGGAGTAGCAGTAGAGTGAATGTGAGCATGTAATCTCTTCAAACATTTGGAAGGTACTTTTTGGAAAAATTCGACAAAAATTTGTTATGTAGATGGCCTTTAAACCAGAATCCTTAGTTTTCCCTAAGAAAACAATCAGAGTGTGGTGTAAGGATGTATATGCATCCTTGAGGGCATTTTTATTTTTTTTTTAAAGGAACATATGAAAAGGGAGAAGATGTTTCCCTTATAAATAGCATCGTGTTGAAAAATCCAACTAGAGAGGGTGAGTAAATCAATTCTGGTATATTTATAAAATGAAATATTCAGCTGCTACAGAAAATAGTGTGGCAGGTCTAGAATTTTTGGCTGTATAGGAAAAAAGTTCATGATACATCATCAATGCAAAAAGAACAGATTTCTAAAGTCTGGCTTGAATTGTACACATGAGTTTCCTTCATAAGCATTCACAAAGCTAAAGCTGAAAAACCACATCTAAAATGCTATCACCAACGGGGTAATTTTACCTTCTTTGTTTCCTTCTGCTATCTGAATTATTATAAGTTCACATTTATTTAATAAGACTAGATTCCTAAAAATAAAGCTGCATCCCTGAAGTTTTCAAAGTAGAAATGTTGAGGAAAAACAAGCCCTTATGATAGCAGAGATGAGCATGGTGGCGGGTGACAAAAATCTCAGCACTTGGGGACCAACGCAGAAAGATCAGAGTTCAAGGCCACTGTGGGCTATGTATGCTGTCTCAAACGCCAAAGAAACAAATAACAAAATAGCAGGTAGGTGTGGGTTCTTTTCCAGGATCACTTTATCATCCATCTCACAGAGCTGGAGTGAATAGGATGAAGACCACACCAGACATGGCATGCCAAAATAACAACAGCAGCAGTAACAGCAACAGCAAATAGTATTTTAGATATACTCAGTAAATAATATTTTTAAAATATAGTTTTAAAAAACAAAACAAACCTGGAACTCATTCTCTCTCTCTCTCTCTCTCTCTCTCTCTCTCTCTGTGTGTGTGTGTGTGTGTGTGTGTGTATGTGTGTGGTGTGTATGTATGTATGTGTGTGTGTGGTATATATGTATGTATGTATGTATGTATGTATGTATGTATGTATATATGTATGTATTTGTGTTTCTGTGTATGTGGGTGCTTTAAACAAAGGACAGAGAGGCCTTGGCACCCCCACTGGCTAGTCCTCAGAAGTGGGCGGGTTTTGTAAGGTTGCCTAATCACCCTTGGAGTCATTTAGAGGATTGACAGAATCAGCCAGGAGGCGGAGCAACCAACAAATGCCATTGCAGAGGGAGTGCCTCAATTTACTCGGTGACTTGACTGCCCTCAGGCCTTTTTTGTATCACGGCCAGCAGCAAACCCATGTTTACTTTACCTATACATACCTACAGTGAAGGCAATGCAATTTGAACAAAGGGTCCTCTAAGCCAGTGAGTAGCACACACACTCTCTCTCTGCTTGTTAGTTAAGGGGACCCCCACCCCCATGAATCTCTTTGTGAAGAAATAATCAGGCCTTCCTTGAACTTTTAGGAAAACCGGATTTTTCTATCAAGCGTGCATGAGGGAGCTGAGACCACGGGTTACAAGTTGGCAGGCAAGTTTCTCCTCCCTTAGGGTCCTGGCTGCACCCTGTGGACAAGTCCTATTTAACCATGTGGCCTTCTGGAAGGGCTTTTGGTAAAAAGGGCACTCGCCAAGTGACAAGCTGACTTCATACAGAATGTCTCATTTACCTCCCGTGTGACAGAGCCATTTGGGGAAATTTTTTATTATTAGGGATTTGCTGCAGCTGGAGTAAATCTCCTTAGAAATTTCAATGCTGTCAGGTTCATTTGTGAAGGGCTTGGAAGAAGCTCGGGAAGTTTGTGGCTTTGGGATAAATACAGGCTTTGCGTGCAGCCTTGAATCTCCAGTGTTTGTTTGATCAAGAAATCTGGGGTGCAGAGTTGAGCTTCACCCCAAGGACAGTGAAACGGAATAACTTGAAAGCTGCCCTCTCTCCCAACCCATTATTGCCTCCCAGAAGCCAACACCAAACAGCTAACAGACATATTAACTACAGTGTTTGCATTTCATTATTCATAATCTCTCTCAAATGAAAAAATTCCTTTCGAAGCTTTAACACTACCTCTTATTATTTTAGTTTTTTGTTTTCCCCTCCAGAGCCAAAGTAGCCATCTCTACCTCATTCTTGTTTTCTCCCTGAACTGTTCCCTGAGTACTGTCTTTGCCGTTACTGCACAGCTTGTGACATCTGCATGGGCAGTGTTTGTGTCTACAGATTGCTTCCTCTGCTTTCTCTTCCAGCCTTGAAGTCTTCATTTCTTTACCCTAAATCCACATTGGCTGGGGGCAGGGTATGTGGCATCAAGAGTCAGAGAGAGAGACAGACAGACAGACAGACAGACAGACAGAGAGAGTGCATTGAAACAACAGTGGCATTGTCTCTCCTCCCATCACTTGGCAAGCATGGAAAGAGGCTCTCTAGTGTCCCTCTCACTTTCCCAGTAGGTCACCCAGGCTAGGCTGCCTACTGCTGAATGTGCTCAAGAGTGCCCTGGCTAAGGCCTTGTTCAGAGCTATTTAAGGTCTAGCCTGGCTCCTGTCTGCCTTTCTGGGAACGTGTGTGTGTGTGTGTGTGTGTGTGTGTGTGTGTGTGTGTGTGTGTATGTGTGTGTGTGTGTGTGTGTGTGTGTGTGTGTACCAAAGGCACAATCCTTAGGTCCTATAAGGATGTTGCACCCTCAGGATTTGGATCTCAATAGGAGTGGCTGCACTTAAGGAAACCAGATCCTTTGGCAGGTGGGCACTGCCTTTCCCTTCATCCTGCTTGCTTCACAGATGTGTATGACACAGACTGCGAGCTTTCTCAAGCCCGAGACCCTGGCCCTTTTTCTGGAGAGGGTTAGCCTGTAGACTTGATTGTTTAGCTGTGTCTCTTGTACTAGGGAGGAAGCGGGGTGAGGCCAGGCTTGGCTCTTCATTGGTAGATATGGGGTATTTTGGGGTCCTTGGCACACAGGGATCGCTGTGTGTTGAGGGAGTAAACGAAGAAGGGATTGCAGTTGGTGTTGTGTGTTACAATAGTGCTTTTCTACTAGTGCAATAGGCCGGTCCCTGGCATACCTTCTGCCTTTGCGCCCCAGCCCATCCACTGAGCTATTCCGGTTGTATGTGAAAACCTAAATGTTGCTTCGTGACACAAAGGCATAAAATATAACATTTTGTGGAGAAGAAACATCTCAAATCCTGCTGACAGCATTTTCACTATTAGCGGCAAACAAATCAACTATAATTAAAATGCTGTCAAAGTGATTGGAGATTTTTTCTCACACTTTCAAAGTTCCATATTTCATGAGTGGATTATCCAGGCCAGGGAATGTACCACCTCCCGGAGTGCCTTTCTTCCAGGAAGCTCAAAGACAGCTACAAACACTGTCTTATTAATCCTTACATTAAAACCTGCAGGGGAAATGGGAGGAATGTCATCACAGCCGCTAGCAGCTCCCAAAATCTCCCAACAAAGAAGCTGCCTGAGACAGGGTGGATCTGCACAATGCTGAGGAGTCTGGTCAATATAGGCCCAGAGCCAGGCCACCTGTTTCTTGGGTCCAGCCTTTAAGGGGAAATTGGCTTGCTATCAGATTAGGTCTTTTTAAAGAAGACTATTTCATTTCCTGAGATTTCTAACTTCCATTGTTGTCACTCATTTAATAAGTAAATCAATGGAAAGTGATCATATTTTATTGAATAATTACAGGGGTCAGGCTCCCCATGTAGTGGATGTATAAATATTTTTGTTTTGATCCCAGGTGTGGGATGGGGAACAGACTTGTGAGAGATCAGGTGATGTTTATCCACTAGAAGACGAACCGCCTCATGTGGGGGCTTGTTTTTTGCCAACTGAAACACATCTTAGTACAGACTCTGAGATATATATATATATATATATATACCCAAAACAGGAGGTGAGGGCTTTTTGAGTCTTGGTATTGTTTGGCTATTCATCGCTCCACTTTGACATACTCCTAAAGAGAACCTCATCAGAGAAAGCTCTGGGTTCTGGCTGCTGTTCCAGGTTCCAGCAGCAAATTTGGTTGAATTTCTGGTCTGCTAAAATCCTGCTGACTACACCCGGGGAATCGCTCCCAGGAACTGAGTCCAGAAAGATCTACTTCTCCTGTTCCCATTAACCTCTTTTCTCTCCTATCTAGGGTAGGTGGGTTGGAAGGGAGGTGTAAGCATTAAAGAGCCCCAAATAAAGTAGGTTTGGAAAAGATCAAAGCTTACACGCCCCCCCCCCCATTTAGATATTATTGAATTTAAGCCTAACTTAAGTACATACTGGGCTGGTCATGATTACCACTCATTTGTAGAAATACAAGTGGAGACTTGGCTTAAGTTGGGTGAACAGCCCAAGATGACAATGAGGAAAAGGCAGAGGTGGGATTTGAACTCAGGTGACCTCACTCTGGGCACACAGGCCTCACCTCTTTTCCCTGTTCTTCACTGTCTGGAAACACCAGATTGCCAGAGCACAAAAGCATGAGGCAGGCCAGGTGGGAAGAAACTTCCCAGTCTCGGGTTTCTATGAAATGAGCAGAAGTCTGAAGCACCTTCACAGAACTCTGCTCTTTTTACCCAGTCATCCTGGTAAAACAAAGCCTATGGGACATGCCAAAATTAATAGACAGAATCACCAGTGGGAGCCGTGAGCAGATTCAAAACGCGTAGCTTCAAGATTTGCCCAGTGGAAATGTAGCTCATGTGTTCAGATGGGATAACATATTAATTTCTGTAAGAGCAGTATTTTTATAAGTGTGTACACTCGAATGTGAGCATATGGCCCATCGAGTGAGAAAATAGGATCCAGGGTATTTATAAGAGCTTCAAGTAGCATCTGCATATTCTAAAGTCCACAAATTTCCAGTATGGTTCATGTAAGAGTTTCAATGTGTCTTCCCATGTGGGTATATTTTTTTAGGGAAAAATCCACCTGAAATTACTATTACACAGATCTGTGTCCAAGAGGGCGCAGTGCACTCTGGGAAGAAAGCATAATGTGTGGGCTTTGTGGGCAGAGCCAGTTAGTTCTTGGTATTAGCTACAAGTGAAACCAGAGAAAAAACATCTACCCCCTCCCAGTCTCAGTTCCTCCTCTATAAAATGAAAACAATTACAGCTCCACCTTTGGAGCCTGTTAGAAGGACTGGGAAGGTACACTCAGGCCCAGCACAGTACCAGACGCCTGAGAGATGGAGGTTCTTTTTCTTTTTCTTTATTTTTTGAAAGATTTATTATTTATTATGCATACAATATTCTGCCTGCATACAAGCCAGCAGGTCACAAGAGAGCATCAGATCACCCTATAGATGGTTGTGAACCACCATGTGGTTGCTGGGAATTGAACTCAGGACCTTTGGAAGAACAGACAGTGCTCTTAACCTCTGAGCCATCTCTCCAGTCCAGAGGCTATTTGGACCACATTAACAAAACATGGCAGTGAGGTGTTGTCACCACTGTTATTATTGTCATTATTACTCCTCTACGTCTAAAGCCTCGGTGGTTCCGGCACTCAAGGACTGTTCGTGTGTTTGCACGAGGGCCCAGGGCCTTTTCCGCAGCAGCTGTTTGCAGTTGCGTTTTCTTCCTTCATTTCTTCAAACCACAAATCTCTCGTGTCTGCAGCTTTCGTTTGCGGTCCCCTCCCAGCCAGGGTCACCACGCTCATTAGAAGGAAGGAAATCTGACCACCCAGCAAAGGAAGTATTGCACAGAGAATAACCCAAAACAAACTGGAAGAATTATTCTAAAAAACCTTGAAGGCAAGAAAGTGGAAACTGCAAATACTATCTATTTATAATTGCTGCTTGTTTTTCCGCAGAAACCCAGGGATGATGTTGAGGGCCCTGGGATCTCATTGTTCCTCGGGTTGCAGGCTGCCAAGAACGCTCTCACCGTGAGGAAGGAGGTGGCTCCAGACACGGTGTCTGGTAAGCCTTGCTGAGGAGAACTTTCAGAAAGCAAAGGGCATACATCAAAGCTTCTAGCACTCCTGCCCTGACCCTGTAGGTGCACACTGCTTCCCGCACTGGCCTGGCTTCTCAGCGAGGTGCATTCCTGAAGCCACAGAGCCACAGATCTGCTGGACTTCTGCACCAGAGGGCACTCGATGGAACACATTTGCTTATGTAAGGGGGTGATTTTTTTTCAGGCAACTGGTGAAGTTGAAGGCTTGGGGCCGCCTCTTTTCAGCTTCTGTTGGTCTGGTCTGTGACTATAAAACCCTCATCCTTTGGAGTCAACCTCAAAAGTCCCAAAATGCCAGCAGTTGGTACTAATGCTGCAGCACTAAATAGGTAAGAAGGGCCCACAGTTTATGTCCACTTCCTCCTCTTCCTCCTCAGCAGCAGCAGCAACTCAAATTCTCACGTTGAAAGTAAAACCTGACAGAGCCAAGACTTGCTAAACTGTCCCATACTGGCCCAGGCCTATCATGCTATCCTGCCTTGGTTTGCCTCGCCTCATAAATGGGCACAGAGCTCTAACCTCTTGGGACCAACTAGGGGCATAAGGCAACTGGTAGCCATTGAGGGGAAATCAGAAATCAGAGCACGTCATCCTGGGGCCTTGGTGTGCTGGCAGCATCCCTCCACTTGGCTGAGAGAACAGGTCCCTCTGCGTAAGGAGCTCACTAACTCTGCTTCCCGGAGGAGCCAATTGTAAGAGAGAAATCATAGCCTCCCCATCTGTCCGAAAACTGGAAGCCTGCTGGGAACAAGTGCGCCAGGCACCAGGGAACCAATCACCATGTCAAAGTTCATTTGAGTTTTCTGGCAATAGGTTCCCGGTCGTTCTAAAATGCCCTTGTCCTCTGTACCAAACTTGGAAGACTCAAGAGTTGTCTGAAAAAAAATGTGCTATGAAGAATTCCAGGACAGGGGCAGTTTGGGAGCAGGTGGCAGGTGTGACAGCCCAGATTTTAGATCCTGTTCTCTTGGCGTTTCAGGTTACAGAGAACTCAGAGCTTCCCCTGGCTCTAGGGGCAAACTTGTCACTACTGTGTGGAAAGCACCTGGGGGTGGAGATGACAGCCACATACTAATGTCCAAGCAGGAAGGGGCTGGTAGCCACGCCAGGGTGGAGATTCTGAATGTAGCCCTTGGTGGCCAGTCAGCTGGAACTGTTTCCTCCTTTCAAAGTGCCACTTGGACGCTGTGCCCAGATGTGCATCCTGAAACACTGTGGCTGCACTCAGAGCAGAGCCAGTCTAGGCCAGGAATGCATGCCACAGCCCTGGCCTTGCTGCATGGCGGAAATGTACGCATTAAAAAGCCAGGGTTGGCTGGGCATAGAAGCATCCAGCACTCTGGACTACAGGATGCTGTTTGACTGACACTCACTGGACCATGAAGAAGTTTCTAGCAAGTGCACAAGCTTCTCTATGAGGAGAAGCAGGTTGTCGGAAGTCTCCAAGCTAGATGGGACAGCATGGGTCAGTCATGAAGGACTTGTATTTATCTGGAAGCCGTAAGCAGGCCATGTGCTTTGTGTATGGCTAGCTGGTCACCATGTTGTAGTGACCCGTGGGTACTTTATTACACGGGGAAAGACATTAGTGCCAGGGAAGAGAAGCTCACACTCCAGCCTTGAACCTAGCAGCCTGCCCTGCGGTTGGGTGGAGCCTTGTATCCTGTAAGGGCCTCAGTTTCCAGAGGGGACATAATAATAATAATAATAATAATAATAATAATAATAATAATAATAATAATAATAATAATAATAAACTTTCCTATCCTCCTACAGTTCTTAGAGGATGGCACACAGATAAATCACTCTGAACTTTCAGAAGAAAAGTGCTCCATAAACCTTAGGTCTCATCAACTGTAATTGTTATACAGTAATTATTTTAATGATGATAATGGGAGAATGGGGGGTGAGGCAGGAAGGAAACCTCCTACCTTGAGACAAAGAAAAACTCTTCCATTCAACCCCTGCCATGCTTCTTTCCGCTCCTATGCTGTCTCCATCCCTCTCAAACGGCCAATCCCTGCCCTGAAATATTATTTACTGCTTTCTTTTCCAATAAAACAATTATTTGTTCCACGGTTCTCCCTCTCACTCCCTCTCCACTGTGCCTGGCTTCGCCCTGACAGCTCAGCCATGAACTGTTTACATGTCTCGCTCACCCGCCCAGAATCTGGTTCAGCTCCATTGACACTAAAGGCAGGAGCATTCTCTGTGTGTGAGGAATCAATTACCTCCGCTGACACTCCATCACTGCCCTGCACATCTCCAGATTCCAGATGGAGAGAAAAGGAGGTGGGGACCCAGAGAGGGTGGTGAGCATGTGTGTGTATATAAATATGTAAAATGTATAGTGTGTGTGTGTGTGGTATATAAATATATGGGGTGTGCGTGTGTAATAGTATGTATTTATGGTGTATAATGCAGTGTGTGTGTGTGTGGTGTGTATGGTGTGTGCGGTACATGTCTGTATGTGGTGTGTGTAATTGTGTATGGTGTGTGTGTGTGTATGTATGGGGTGGTGTGTGTATGGTATGGGGTGTAGTGTGCTGTGTGTGGTACATGAGATGTATATAGTGTGTATATGGTATGTGTATGTGTATGTATGGTGTGTGTGTGTGTGTGTGTGTGTGTGTGTATGGTGTGTGTGTGTGTGTGTGTATGTGTGTGTATGTGTGTGTGTGTGTGTGTGTGTGTGTGTGTGTATGGTGTGTGTGTGTGTGTGTGTATGTGTGTGTATGTATGGTGTGTGTGTGTGTGTGTGTGTATGTGTGTGTATGTATGGTGTGTGTGTGTGTGTGTGTGTGTGTGTGTGTATGTATGGTGTGTGTGTGTGTGTGTGTGTGTGTGTGTGTATGTATGGTGTGTGTGTGTGTGTGTGTATGTATGGTGTGTGTGTGTGTGTGTGTGTGTGTATGTATGGTGTGTGTGTGTGTGTGTGTGTGTATGTGTGTGTGTGTGTATGTGCAGTAGACCAGCGGGATAAAGGCAGATGATGAGGGGCAGATGGAGAAAGACCATTGACTGAATCAGGCTTCCAGCTTGCCCTTTTAGACATAGAAAGACTTCTTTTTCCTTGACCGCCTTGCTAGCCCACAATGACCACATGGCAGGAAGAGGCAAAGCAAGGCTATAAAATGAGGGAAGGAAAGCTTGTGAGGTTATCTAAAGGAGTCAGAGCCCAGCATTCCGGGGTGCGGAACAGCAGCTGATTGCTCTCAGCATGTTGACACAGGCATATACAGGCAGCTGAGAGCCATGGGGTTCCCAACACAGCCCGCCTGCAGTATGGGGGTGCTCTCCCAAGGCCTCAGTATTTCCTTTTGGTCAGTGGGAACAATACTGGTCCCGAGCCCACAGCTTGCTACGGGAGGTAAATGGAGCCGGTGTGTGATGCTTTTGAGAAGCCAAGAGTGTATGCTATTGTGTGACTGATAAGCTTCCCCACAAGCACACAGCTTGGCCTCTAACACACAGAGTTGGGAAATTCACACAACTGTCACGGTGCTTGACTATATAGCCACGAACGAGAAGGCATTAAGGACTCATGCGTTCTTTCATTTTCCATGTGGTACACTTGAACCCAAGCCAAACCGGGGCCTATTTCTTTCTCCTTTTCCTTAGTTTCTTAAAATTTAATTTTGACCCAGCTAACTTTTTTTTTTTTTTTCAGGGATTTTCCTTCTAGGAAAAAAAAGTTTGATTATGTAAATTGAATACAGCCATCTATTCTGCAATCAACTGGAATGGGTTGTGAAGCCAAAAGGTCTCATAATGAAGGGCGCTTATGAAGTTCTTTTTTTTTCTAAAAGACAAGACAAGGACTGTGTGTGTGATGATTTATCTAGGCATGGATAGAAAAATGGAATTAAGTTCTCTTGAGTGTCTCTCATCAAGGTCTAAATCTCCTCACCAATAAAACAGACAACAAAGAGCTCGGGTTCTCCCTGTAAGACTCACAACTACAGGAAAATACAAATCCCTCTGTAGAAAAGTCTAATGTCTTGACACGTTATCTCCCTTCTCTGCTTTATCCACTCCACACCTTTATCTGTCTCCCAGTCCCTTAGAATTTCTGAAGACAGCCTCCCGGTGTAATTAGATGGGAGAATTACACAGAGTTACATGGGGTGAGGTGTTGGCCCTCTGGGATCTCCAGGTTTCAAGAAGGTGCCAGGGTTGAAAGGCAGAGCAAGGGGGATAGTGTAGGATAAAATCTCAAGTGATTTTCTCAGTCAGAAGATAAAATGCATTGTTAAGAAAGACAGTCACAGCAAAGCCTGCTTGCACGGAGAGCTTTGCGATTGCAACATTGAATATTTAAAAAAAACAAATGGCCAAAAATAACTGTTGTCCCAACTGCTCTTTAACCTTGGTCAGAGGAGGAGAAATCTGTGGGTTGCTGTTTCCCACTTCTTGGGTGAGCTGAAGTTGCCGGGTAGAGGGAGTCCTTGGTCAAGGTTGTAGAGGATGGGTCAGCTGGTAGCTGTACTCTGCCTAACAGGGCTGGTCCCATTATTGCACCACACTCCCAGAGGTGGGTCTGTTTCTGTCATTAGGAGGGTTGTTGCAATATAGAAAAATACTATTGCTCACTGGATCCTTGGAGAATGGGGATATTTCTGTGGTGGGCAGGCAGTAAATCTGTCACAGGGTCATGACTAATCAACCCAAGAGTCCCTCCTGAGCTAGCACATGGCATCCTCTTGTACCACAGAGACTGGCTCTGTTTTGACTTCAGGGGATCCCAGCAGAAGCCACACCTCCAATTGGGTAATTTCTCAAGCAAAGGAAAGAAAAGAGTCCGGGTCATCAGCAAACTGGTGAGGACTTAATTCAGGTTGTTACCCGGACTTTGCCAGGGCAAACCACACTCCCTATTACACTAAGGACATCTGGACACAGGGACCAAGACTGGAGAGTCATTACAATAGCAGGGAAGGGCGGGGGCTACACAGTACCCACAGTCTCAGCTTTTCCTGCTTCCTGTCCTGGGTCCCTCTCCTAAGGAGGTGGTGGAAGTCGCTTGGCCAGGAAATCAAGTTAAATAAGTAATATGGTCAGGCACCTTTTGCCAGGAAGAGGGTTTATATCAACAAGTCATAAGGGCCAACCTTCTTCTGCTCCTACCCTTACCACGCTCACAGGGAAGGAAATGGAGGACAGCCGTGTTTATGACTGGACTTCCCAGAGATACCAACAGTCCTCTCTTCCGGTTCTTCAGTGTGCCATCCTCTGCCTGGACCACTAGCCATGTGCATCCCGCTTTGCCTGGCTGACTGTTCCAGGGTCAGGATAGGCCTCGCCTCTTCCAGGGAGCCTCCCTGGGTCTTCCAGCCTAGGCTGGATCTTGGTACTGTCGGCTCATATAACAGGACCAAATCATGCCTCACAGTCATATCACGCAGTGTGGGAGAGGGGAAGGCAGACAGCATTAGAGTAAAGACTGCAGACTGAAAAGTAGGGTTCTAATCCCTTCCCGGCCCCTTCAACCTGAGGCAGGACCTCAGGCCACCTGCTTAAGGCCTCCAAGAGCCTGACTCTTCATTTGTAAGTGGGAGGGCAGGCACTTCAGATGCTTTCCTGTCACATTAACTTAGACAAAGAAGTGCCAGCCCGCTGCCATGTTCAGAAGTACTGCGCCATCTGGGACAGTTTGATCTCATCACCTCTTCCTCTAGAGCTCCCAAGTCTGTCAGGTCAAAGGGTATAGTTTACCGACTACTGTGTTTCCAAAACTGGCCATCAAGCTTGGCACTAAGTAGATGCTCTTAAGTACCTCCTGGGCACAGAGTGAGTGGCCTGTGGCCATCTTGTTGGTGACAGGCCCAAGTCTGAGTGGTTAGTGACATTTATAGCCCTGATTCTATCATCTGTCTGTTGTTTCTTTGTCATCTCCAGAGCAAGAGCGGGAGGTGGGGGGGCAACGGGGGGGGCGGGGCGGGGACGGCGGAAATAGACCTGCCTGCCTTCCACTGCAGCTCTTAGCCCACTTACCTATGCCTTGGTGTCATCAGTGGCAAAACAACAATAAGATAAGTATTTGCTCACATTCACTGAGTTCTCTCTGGAGCTAGGTGCTACAGTTCAGAGATGGAGTGGGTGGCCTGAGCCATTGGAGAGCTTACCCACTCAGAACCTGAGATGACCACCCAGGAATAGACAGTCAAATCAAGGTGGCTCAGAGAAGCGGGGGGGATGGGGGGGGGGCTAGAAGAAAAGCAGCCGGAAGAAGAAGCTCCAGGGAAATGTGGGCAGGGAAGGAGTGGGGGTCCTCCCTCGGTGCGATCTCAGGCGTGCTCATACAGATGGAAGGCCATGCTTGGTTGCTGGGAATGCTGGATGCTTACTGGGCACAGGGAAAAAGATTGCTTAGCACGGAGGGACCAGATTCCTGAGGCCTGGTTTCTTCTCTCTGTTTAGCATCGTGCTTAATTTATCAGCTTGGGAAGCTGCTACTTGTTTTAAAATATAGTCACCTACTGTGAGAGGGACCGGCACATCTATGATTTAGAGGGCCCCTCTGTGGTAAGTAAACACAAGACTTTCTTATTTAACTAGGACACTTGGCCAGAGGCCCAATAGCCATATCCAGAATCTAGGGGACTGGGGAGATCAGAAGAAACAGGAGTCTAAACCAACGCTGAGAACTATGGGAGCTGTGTTGTGCTCAGCCAGGGGTGTATGTGGGGGGGGGGGCAGTATGGGTGTCTTCGGGCAATCCTTAGTCTGCCATGGCCTTGGCTGAATGAAACAAATAAGAAATGTTGGCCTTGAATTTGCACTGACTTAGGGTTGACACCTTGGGCCCCAGGACCTAATCTTTGGCTTAGAGAGCAAAGATCTTCTACAGCAAAATTGATACATATATTAAAATAATAATAATAATAATAATAATAATAATAATAATAATAATAATAATAATAATAAAAGCAAGTCAGAAGAGAGAGGCTATATGCAGTAGGAAGGCTACTCATAACAGAAATCAATAGCAAGAGTACCAGGAGACAATCGTCTCAAGTTTCCCATGACACAGGGCAGAGGGACTTAATGTGCTTGCTAATGTATTGTATGATATAGGTGAGGCACAAAATGCTTGTTATCATGGTTTTGAGGAAGAGCTAAACTTAGAAGTTTAAAAGCTCAACAAAAACCCGAATGTGGACTTAAGAGGAGGCTTGGTGGTTTTAAGAGTGCATATTGCTCTTGAAGAGGACGTGAGCCCTGTTCACAGCACCAACATCAGAGAACTCACAACTGCTTGTGAACACCAGCTCCAGGGGATCTGGTGCCCTCTCCTGGCACCTGATGGTTCTGCATTCAAGTGTGCACATCCTTAACTGTAAATCAAGACCCAAAGAGGTCTTGGCTTCTGTTGCTCATGAAGAAGTGAAGTTTAGAATTACCCTCCTGAATCACCAAATATAAAAGAGGGCTCTCCTTAACTCTCGGCTTTGCTTAAGAAAACAGGGAAGTGCAGCATGTGATTTGAAATGTGCGGGATTTCTACCAAGGAACTCCGCCCAGAAAAACACCGTTCTTCAGTGATACAGATGAAGTAATTTTATTCACAACTTATGTAGATTTACTTGTGAGGTTGTTGGCCTGAGAAATGTACTTTCACAGCTTCCAAGTGGCTTTCAAAGTTCCCCAAAATACTTTCAAGAGACCCATTTGGCAAATACTTATTCTTTCAAGGAACTAGCTCTTCATTTTAGTTACCTTTTAGTTGGGTCTCTACAATGGTTGTGTGTGTGTGTGTGTGTGTGTGTGTGTGTGTGTGTGTGTGTGTGCGCGCGCGCGCGCGCATGCACTCACACTCACATACCAGTCCTGCTTGAAGACCGGTGAATAAGTTGTGTAGAAATGCATGTTGAGTGTCTTTAAAAATGCATACAGTTCAGGCTTTAGAAATGGAAAAATACTCAGCCTTGTGTGTGTGCTTCTAAAACCATAACACTGAAGCCTCTGGCTGATGACTCAAGCGAATGGCCTCTCTCTGTCTGCAGAGGCAGCAGCCTCCTGGTATCTTCTGCTCCCAGGGGGATGAAGTGGCTTCTCTCTGTTTGCTCAGACAGCCCTGAGTCCTGTCTTTTTGTCCCTCGACACAGGCAGCTGGCAATGCCACAGTGGCCTTTGCTTCTGCCTGTAGCTGCTTCCCAGTGCCCAGGACAGCTTGCTGGTGTTTAGGGTTTGGCTCCCTGTTGATAGCCTAAGGAAGGAGGCAGGCTCTCAGAAAGGGTGGCTTTGGATTGCACTGGCACAGGCCGGCTGCTGCTTGTGAGTGAAATTTTCCGAGCAGACAGCAAGCTTCAGTGGAACAAAATGAACAAGCAGTGGTCAGGAAAAGATCTGTCTGGGGTTTGCTCCGTAACAGCTTTGACTTTTGGGATGGAGATTTCAAGGTAGGAGAGGGAAAGGCTTAGTTAGGTACCACAGACCAGAATAATTTTTCCTATCAGGGCCCTGGTCTTAGATCAGAGGGCAATTATTATAGTTAAATTTGTGCCCAGAAAGCAGAAGAGAACGCCTGGGCAGGCATGTAGGCTGACTTTCCATTTCCCCTTTGTGCTAAGAGCTGCTGCCCATCTGCAGACAGGCAGCTGAGGCAGTTTTCTGGTGGGAGTGGTGTCTGCTTCATAAACTTCCAGGTAAACAATTGAACATGTTCGCCCCCCCCCCAAAAAAAAAAAGAGGCCGATTTCCTTTCACAGCAAATGTTCTACAAGCACAGAAACTCGTTGGAGGAAAAAAAAAATATTGCTGTGTGGAAGAGAAGGAGTCGTAAAGAGGGTAAGAAAAAAAAAAAAAGCAGTACAGATTTTTAATGAGATGGAGTGTTCCTTTCCCAAGAAAGTAAGGCAAGGCAAGGAGAGGCCAGCCCCTTATTCTGCATGCAAATGACACTGAGTGAGAGGCTGAGAGACCAGATACGGCCTTCTAAATATAAAAATTAATGAGAGAGACAGAGAGTGGGGAGTAGAGGAGTGGTGGTGGGGTGCTAAGTGGAGGAGACCAACCGTAGAGGAGCTTGGCTGACAATTTGGCACTGGGGAAAATAGATTCCAGAAAGATTTCTTTCCCCTGACCTCTTTGACCTTTTAGGTTGCAGCCAGCAGCATGGATGAGGAGAGTGGAGGCAAACAGGAAGCTTACTTAGAAAGGCTCAGAAGCTGGGAGATAGCCGGTAACTTCCTCTCTTCAGAATCCGGCAAGGGTGAGGTGTCCCACCTCAGCTGCTGGAGGCTCCACCCTGGGGGATGGGTCCTGGGGCTGCACTTCCCTAGCCTTTTAGTCTTCCCAAATTTATTTGAAGCTTTGCTCATTGCCATCTGAATACAACCTTCTAAAAAGCTGGGCCCTTTTCCTGTCATCGAGAATAGCCATAAAATGGCCTCTTAGCAATTTCCCCTCGAGATTTCGCTGGTATCAGCAGAACGGAATTTGGCCCTCCATCCAGAGAGGTGCTTAGTCAAATTTCTCTGAGCTCACTCTCAAGCACCCTGTGCATTATGCTTCAGCCTGACGCCAACCTTCTGCAGCTCAGCCAAAGGCTCCTGGACCCTCCAAAAAAACCCTCTCTTTACAGAATTCTTCTAACCCAAATTCTTTGTAAAGTTCACTGTTGGGGAAGCGGAACCACAGGGGTGCTGAGTCAATGTGTCCAGTGTGTCTGTGTAATGCAGACGAAGGGGGGAACTGGTGTGCTGTGTCATCCAGGCAGCCAAGCTTGGCCCTGGAATTAGAAACCCCATCCTGTGACTCTTGGTCATATGCGGTGTCCATCCGGGAAACTCGCACAGACTACCTCCTGTTAGAAGGAAACCATTCTGTAGGTGCGAAGTGGTCCTCGGAGGCTAATAATGGCCACAGTTCGCCCGGCCTCAGAGTCTAGCACTAGCTACAGAGCAGCCTTGTTTCCTTCAGAGGAAGTGCTGGCCTGGACCGAAGCCTCCTCTACAGTGGAGGCCAGGAGTGTCGCCTGCTCTCGTAGACCTGTCCCACCAGCTGTCCTCTTATTAATTATTCAGGACCCCCAACACCTTGGTCACAGGAACACTCAGACTGCTTGTTTGTCACGTGGACACAGAATGCTTAACCAGAACTTACAGTACAAAGACACACACACACACACACACACACACACACACACACACAAATGGCAGTGGCACATCCTTTTCTGAACTAGAGAGACACTTTCACTTTGGGCTCATAAGGAAAGAATGTAGGGTAGAGGTCTAGAGTCCGTCTGTCCACCTCTGTTATTGACAGGCTTCCCCTACCTGCTTCCCCACCGGAGCACAACCTCTCAAGAGCAGTTATCTAACTCTCTGAGTTTCCAAGATGGCTGAACTGATGTCCTGCTGTAGGATCTGCTGAGGCACTGTAAGTGACTGACTTCTCCTCTCTGTGTTCTCATGTCAAAACGAAGATCAGGATGGCACTGACTTTCCCAGGGCCATGGCGAGAACTGAGTGGCTTAATTATTTGTAAAGCAATTAGAACTGTGCTTGTAGAAGGAACCTATGCCTGAATCTTTGGTCGTAACCTGTGCAACGCAGACCTCAAGAATTAACTGGAGTTTTTAACTTTCCCTCGTTGAGTCTGTATTTCCTGCTCAGAAAGCAGCCCCTTCAGAAAGCAGTAAGTCAATTCCCATTGCTGGATATGTTTGAGGATCTAGCTACCATTTTATTAGGGATTTGGTAGGGCTCCCATTGAAATGGGGGCAGGCAGGGGTCTTTCCAAGGGAAGAGAAATCACAGAGCCAAGAAGTGGGGTTTCGTAACCCACTTCATGTCCCCATGGAACCTCTTTCCACTGCCATTGTCTGCAGACAGGGCAACCAGTGTTTTCTATACCTCATTCCAGAAGGTTCTTCACAATACCATGGAATCAACTCCACTCTGCCTCTCCTAGAAGGTAATGCCATTTATGTGTGTCCCCCCTGTGGCTGGGACTCCCTATTGCACCTTCAGTGACAAAAAGGACAAAATATAAACGTGATGGCCTTGGCGTATGTGTCCCCAGTGGGCAGGGGAGTGCTTACTTGCAGTCATGTTTCTCGATTTCAAAGTGAGGGTTGAAGTTGAGGACAATCTTCTGGTTGGGCTCGGGGGCGTAGACAACCCACTCGCAGTTCTGGTGAGAGGGATAGTCCTGGGGGTAACCTGGGGATGTGATGTAACCAGCATCTTTGGAATTCAGCCGACCTCCGCAGGGTGGATCTGGAAGAGGAGGAAACACCGAAGAGCTTCAGATGTGCTACCATGGCTCCCCACGCCCTACTGCCCACCTCTCCTCCCTCCCAGTAGCTGGTCACAACTCCTTCACAGACCTTTTATGGCAGTCCAGGAGTCTAACCTATTTATTCATTCCGTGGAAGAGATTGTTACAGTTCTTTCCTCCTTGTAGTCACACACACACCCCAGCATGCACAACACACACACACACACACACACACACACACACACACACACACACACACACTCCAGAAACTGGTCATAAATATTTCGATTACACAGCTGAAGACTGTAAAAACAAGGGTGTCCACTTAAGAAGCCTCCCAGCTTTTTCTTTCTCCCTTTCTTAGCCCATCTTCCTTTCTTCCCTTCAACCCTCCTGTCTCTATCTTTGTCTCATAAACCTTTCATTTTATTTGGTGTCTCCTAGCCCAGCACAGTCAGCCAGCAGCCAGGGCTCCCTCCAGGAACCGACAATCGTGGTTTTGTGGTACCAACCCACGAGCACGCCTGGCAACAATTATGAGAGGTGCAAAGAGGCACTTTCAGCTTGGGGCCAGAACAGGCCCCAGAGGGTGATTTCAGCTTATTTTTAAAGAACCCCCCCTCCCTCAAACATTTAATTCCACACACACCACAAATTTGATTTATTATTTCATTATACACCCAGTGGAAGAATCTGTATCGGAGAATCTGCTGGCTCCGATCTCAGTATTTCCACAAAGGTGCTTTGTGCTGAGAGCACCAGCCACCTCTGCTTTCCCCATGTTTTCTGCCCATGGTCCCTCTGGCTTGGCCACCACCAGAGTGTGCTGCTGCTTTGTCAAGATGCTCAAAAGGAGAGGCAGAGGCAGCAGGGACAAGCTGGCTCCCTCTCACCTCAGTGCCTGGTTGGAGGTAAACAGCCTCAGTGGGCCAGGAGGGAAGGGGCGACATTCAAAGGCAGAGAAGGTGGATGATGACATTTGAAGAAGCTCATCCACCCAGGAGGGAACTCCTGCCATCCCTAGCAGGAGTTCTCAGGAAACAGAGGGTGTCACTTAACACCACGGTCAGAGCAGAGAGGCATAAGAGACACAGAAATATCCTGAAGCCTCTTAGAGCCCTCCGTGAGCATGGTGTGTTTCTGAGCATCAATCACGATTTAATATCGCCATCTGCATAGACCAGCATGGGCCCGTGAATTATGTATTACAGCTCAGCAGATTCCCCTCCAGGACGGGGGTCTTTCTCCTGTGTTCCCTCAAAGAGGGAATGGGTCATGCATTTTTAACTCTACAGGTGCACTTTACCATCCCCTGTGTCTGTTGGCATTACTGTCTTCCAGCCCTCTGCTGCAGATTGCCAGCCTGACAGGCTTTAAATGCATAAATGATAGGCACGCTGCACAATGGTGGTGGGACACAAATCCACACAAGTAGCCTTTTTGGCATCTAGCTTCCAAGGGCTCAAACTGTGCTGGGTTGAACTGCCCAGAATCTAATGGATTCAGGTCCATTTCCTACTGGGTGGAAAACAAAAGTGAGCTGTTTCCTCAGGCTAACAGCTACCATATCATCCTCTATCTAAAGACCCTGCATCCTCCCCAGGCCTGGAAGACAATGGGTCCATCCCTCCCACCCAGAGGAAGCCACAGCCCCTCCCCTGCCTCTGCAGCTCATGCCTGCAGGCTTTGCAGGCATCCCCACACAGGGCACCAGTATCTTCCAGCTGGTCATATGGTGGCCCATCAGTCTTGGCTTTCTGTGGGTGAAAAGGGCTGGGAGTAGCCCTCTGAGAGGCAGACGTGTGGGTACTTAGATGCATAGCTCTCTTGCCAAACTAGGAGAGAAAGGAATGTTCTACCGAGGGGACCAGGCCCCTGCCAGTTATTTTTGCAGAAAACTGCCCAGCCTCACCCCTTGGAACTCATGGAGGAAACCTGAGCAGAGCCAGAGTGCCTGTTTAGTAACCCTTATGGTTTCCCCATCATGCAAGCCCCCCAATCCCTGCTTCAATCCAATTACTTTTAACAGAAGATTCTCCCCTTTAGATCTCTGAACCCCAGGCTTTGAGCTTTCAGCAATGAGTCCAGGCACACAGATCAGCAATGGGGACAGGAGCAAAACGTCTTTTACAGAAAGGTTTCATTTCTTTTCTATACTCAGCAATAATTACTGCCCCACAAAAGAGATTTTGTTTAACTCTACTGTGCTCTATAGCCAATAGTTTGCACTCCTGCTGTTGAAATTTATTAACTGAAAGAAAAAAGAAAACTCTATTGCTTTCCTCTGTCTCCTGGCTCCATCATTTCTTCATCAGAAGAAAATCAGGCCACTCAATGAAATGAACTCGTTAACATCTGCCTCAGTGTGTGTTGCTAACCTTTGCAATAGCCATATATTTATAGATTGGCATTCTTGCCCAGGCTGCGTTCACACTCAGAAACACACGCAGATACTGAACTCCCATCAATTACATCTACATATCCGTAATTCACACTTCAGCCCTGTACACACGTTTTCACCCTCTCATAAAATATCACACATCATTTGCACAGATAGCCACAAAGATAAATACTGGAGTTTCTGTCTCTATTTTTCTTGGAGAGAAAAGAATTCTTGAAAGACAGCAGTAAAAAAAAAACGGTAACAAAAACACAATAAATCCATCCCCATATCTTCGTGATAATTGATCTTTTCATTTCTGAATGGAAGGTGGGGCTTGCCTGTCTTAAGGGCAAGCTTGCCCCAATAAGAGTGAGCTGGAATTTCTTGTAAAAAGCTAGATCATCCATTACTTTGGAGGCCTTTATTGTGCTTAAAAAAAAAAAAAAAAAAAGTCATAAATGCTTTCGGTCTTGTTTCAGAGGCATCAAACCAAGAGGAGAGAGAGAGAGAGTTGAACTCAAGGGCAAACGCCTTAAGGCCAGTCTCTCACACACTCACACACCGGAAGAGGACTAGGCCCTGTTGAAGCTGGAGCCACTGAGCCTGTTTGGTGAGTTGACAAGGGACTTCATTTTGCAACTGTTTTGTGCACACCTTTCACCTGGGGCAAATTTATTTCCTAAGGAGAAGGAGCAAAGTCCATCTGGGAGGGAAGCCTGAGGGGTGAGCGGGGCAGGTCAGAGGACAGTGGGTGGGAGGGTAGTATGAAGGGCCTCTACACATAACTACCAGGGAAGTGGCGGTTCACTCTTCACTCTCAATGTCACAGAGTTTAGACTTTGCCTCAGAGTAAATGCTTAGGTGCTTTCATTTGAAAGATAAAATGTAATATATATATATATTTCTACGCCCCTGCTCATATTGCTGTTGTCAGGCACCATCTGATCCTTCCTATGACTCTATTTTCAAGAAAAAAAGTTTCCTAGCCCTTCACTTAGGCTCTCCTAGAGAGCTTGAATTAAGAGAGAGCTCCTTGGCAATATTTATTTTTTAGGAGGTACTAGGAGGGGGTGGAAGAAGAACCCTTACAAATCTAGTCTGCCATCTGGGAAATTTAACTGGAGTTGTTTTCAAGGAAAATGGTATTGCCTGAATTCGATGATAAAACTCAGCATGGACTATGGTGAGAACTTATACAAACAGATTTACTTATTGTATTATGTATGAGGACTTTGCCTATATGTATGTATGTATACCACATATATGTCTGGGGTCTCTGGAGGCCAGACGAGGACTTTGGATCCCTTGGAACTCTCTGGAAATACTAGTGGTTGTGTGTCACCATGTAGGTGCCAGAAACTGATCATCAGTCCTCTCTGTAAAAGGAGAATGTCTTCTGAACCCTTGAGCCATCTCCCAGCCCCCTGTGGTGAGGACTTTTGAATAATCAGAATTCTGATGGTTTGCTTCAACAGCCAGGGTCTGTGGCCACAGGTGAAGAGCAAATAGCTCACTGAGTTTGTTGAACTGAAAGAAAGCATGACTAGGAGTGCTTGGTACCTGGCTGCTTCTGGGAGTAGTGAGATAACTGTCAAAGGTAGTATGTGTGTATGCATACATAAGTGTGTGTGTGTGTGTGTGTGTGTGTGTGTGTGTGTGTGTGCTTACCATGAAGGCTGGAGGTAGGTGCTTAACACTGACAAAAAGGAGAGAAAACTTACTTCTTGCTTGAGTGGGGCCTTCCTGGGTCTCACTTTTACATATTTAATTCAATGTATAGATTGTATTAGGTATATAGTTGTCGCATTTTTCCCCCCCTTGGATGAAAACTCTACCCAGAATTCCAAGGTACAAAGGCGGTTGAAGAGAAACTCACCTTGGATGCTCCAAGGGAAGGAATTAGGAACTCAAGAAAGTCACTTTGGCTTCTGGGCTCTCCCCAAATTTCTTGGGGGGATTCTCTGAAGCCTCCTGGATCTGTTTGAAACCCACTGAGCTAAATCTCTGTGGCTTTAACACAGAGAGGCAAGAGGGAAAATGAGAGACTTCTATTTTTTTTATGTGGGTAATCAACCCCCTCTTCTTTGTGGTTACCTCTTCTGTGGTTTCAGTTATCTGTGTCAAAGACATCGCTACACCTTGGTAGTTCTCCTTCTCACACGGAGTTAGGAGGTTAACAGCAGCCGAACACTGTTGTTGTTAAGTCTTACTAAGCTATTTACTTCATTATGTGTTAGCACACAGCATCGCCAAAAGAAGAAGAGTACATTGGCTACAGACAGATAGATGATAGATAATAAATAGAGATAGATGATTGATAAGAGTACATCCATATAATTTTTATTATGGCATGCTATTGTAATTGTTACACCTTATTATTAGCTATTGTCTATCCTTTAGTATGCCATATTTATAAGTTAAATTTTGTCACAGGTGTGTATGCATAGGAAAAGTGTAGTCTATGGAGATGGGCATTATCCATGGCTTCAGGCATCTGCCGGGAGTTAAGGACTATTTCTCACAGGAATGTAGAGTCACTCTATACCTGAGGATCACTATACACGTGCCTTACTTCCCTGGGGATGTTTTACAATGCATCCTTTACATACAACATATGCCCATCCTGCCCTTAACCCCACAGCATTA
Organism: Acomys russatus; assembly: GCF_903995435.1. Taxonomy (NCBI): domain Eukaryota; kingdom Metazoa; phylum Chordata; class Mammalia; order Rodentia; family Muridae; genus Acomys; species Acomys russatus. Next base: position 16,666,237 of record NC_067148.1, on the reverse strand, counting down.
CTTTCATTATTATTTGTAGCAAGGCAAAGCAGATACTTGTCTTCCCCTTACTTAAGAATGGGGTGGGCTGCCAGCCTCTCACATCAGTCACTGCTTCTGGACACTTGGCTAGCACAGCAGTGGATGGGGATGAAGAGCCTCAGAACCAAATGGCCTTGCGGCCTTGGGTAAATTAGTTCACCATGCTAAGACTTTGCCCTCTCATCTGAAAGGCTATTTCCAGTTCTAAGATCCAAGGCCCATACCATGAGGTGGGGGAAAGTTCCTATAACCTGTAGACTGACCTCAAATTCAAAGGAGTCTCTTCCTCCCGAGACAATAAGGTGCTTGTTCAAGGTGCTACCCTTTGCTTCCTTTGCTTGGTAAGGAGGAAACAAAACTCAAAGCTAGTTGGTCTTGTATTAGGGGGACTTCACATGTCTCTTCTAGTCACATTAGTTGAGCTGATGCATGCTTCACAATTGGCTCTGTGGCTGCTTCTTTTTAAGTATTACGGGCATGCAGTTCTCTGTGTGAACATATCAGCAAGAGGCATGCATGAAAAGACGACCAAAAGCAGCATCACCAACCCCGACCCAGACCATCTAAGTCCTTTGCTTGGGATTTTAACCAAATTTTGCTCATGGGCCCAGGATGAGCTCCTTCGGAGAATGATTTCTTTGAGCTAAGGCTAGATTTCATTTTATTCAAAGTGACTTCAGCCCGTCACAAGATAGTCTCATAAAATCCATATCTTGGCTTAAGCTGGGGGAGAAACGAGACAATCCATCAGCCCAGGAATGAGGCAGTTTGACCACTTCCTCAGGCAACTGAGGGCGGGGGGGGTGCAATCTACTCAATTTATGGGGTTGGGTGGCAGTGGGCAATGCACTCTTGGGGGTATAGCAAACAGAATCCCCGGTAACTTTTGCTGTGTGATAAAGCTCAAGATCTGAATAAAAGAACCATCTGGGAAGGGAGGGGAGATGAGGAACCAGAAGCAGCAGAGGAAGTCAGTTCCCATTCAAGGAAGGAAGGAGGAATTGAAGGAAACCATCTCCCCCCACACCCTGAACTTGCCTATGACACAACTGGAAGATGGGACTGGAAGCAGGGCCTCCAGAAAGCCTCTTCCCCTTCAAGCTGGATGCTAAGATGAACCCTCATTTAATCGGAAAATGCACGTTTGACGAGATTACCCTCTCCTGACCTCAAATCATGCCACCTGTGGTAACCTTGTTAGTTGTCATCTTAGATCATAAACAAATGCAATTCCAATAGGGCAGCAGATATAATATCATTAGTTTATATTTATATCCGCTCTTTTCCAGACCTCATCGCAAATGCAGTTTTGATGCCATTGATGAGACATCTGGGATTACAAGTCTTGACCATTTAAACAGACATTTGGGAAAGGAAACAGAAGAATAATTTTGGGGTCTCTCCAGAAACCAAAAAGGGGAGGGTAGGTAATATATACATATCAGTGATTTTGATGAAATAAAGGTTAGGCTGAAATGTCAATTGCTCCCCCTTGGTTAGCACATGAAACTTGAAGCCCCTGGCCTTGCAAATTGGGCCTTGCATTAAGCCCAAGCCACTATTTATAACTTTATTGGCAATTATTTCTAACCACATACTCTGCAGTTTGGAAATTGTAGTTTCCCTAAACAAACCCAGTGAGCGTATCTCAGCTCCCACTTTCCTTTTCTCTTGAATGTCTCTCTACCTCAAAAGCAGAAGTCTTGGGCATCTTTCTAAGGGTCTTAAGAGTTCAGATGATCTTATCCACCGACCACCCTAGGCCAAGGAGCCTTCATCATCCACCCTTGGCGAGGCCTATGAGAGCAAATCCAGGGTCTTTTCTATCAGTTAGATTCAATGACATTTCATCAATTAATGAATTAAGGTGAAACTAACATAATACCCAAAGTATCACTAGATATTAAAAGTTTACTTTACCACAAATTATGAAATGCCGGCAACTGTTCTTTCTTTCCTATCTTCGACTGCTATTAAATACAGAGTTTTAAAATAGTGCATTCATCGTCTGAGATAATAACAGGCAGGCTAGGGGGCCATGGTGGTGCACGCCTTTAATCCCAGCACTCTGGGAGGCAGAGGCAGGCAGATCTCTATGAGTTCGAGGCCAGCTTGGTCTACAAAGTGAGTCCAGGACAGCCAGGACTATACAGAGAAACCCTGTCTTGAAAAACCAACAACTAACCAACCAACCAACCAACCAACCAACCAACCACCCAACCAAACAAACAAAAAACCACGCAGGCCTAGATCAAGATGGACTTGATGTGAGGTAGGTCTCCACGGACACCCTAACCTTACCTAATGATAAGGTTCAGCAGATACATATGTTATAACCAGTAGTAGCAAACATAATACTTTTTTTCTGAAGCTTTTGGTTGGTTGTTTATTGTTTGCTGTTCCTCCTCACTCAAAAGGGCAACTTCCAAATATTTGTTTATCAACAACGTCATCAGTGAGCCTCTGCTGGTACTGAATTTTCTCCTACGTGACTTCAATTTGACTCTCTCCACTAAATCTGTCCTGTGCCTTTATCTCTGGCTCCTGTTATGCCTTCAGGGTACATCTGTTTTATTTTTCCCCCATTTATTCTCACAATTATTATTATCATTTGGTCCAGTAATTTGTAATTCCCTTTATCTTCTTCGAGGACTGGTTCTCTCCAGAACCTAATCGCTAGTTATCAGAACATCTTTGGGAGCTGGGAACAGGGTACCAGAGACTCTCTCTCACACACACACACTCTCTCTCCTGGCCAGGAGCCCCGTACATGCAAGCTACTGGGAAGAGCTTTCCTTTTATTTCCACTCCCTCCCTCTTTTTTTCTGGATTAGATCATGCCTCTTTTATAAAGACCCAGAGGGAAATGGGATTATTAAGAGTCTTGCTGGGTAAAAAGCTATTTTGTTTTTCTGACGACTTCTTCTTCTTTTGAGCTCAGTTGCTGAGAGGACTTAATGTCAGAGTAGAAGTTACTGCAAACATTCGAAAGAGTGTCTTAGACCCAGTGTTCCCCACGGAGTACACTTTCAGTCAGGAAGGATGGAAGGGGAGGGAAAGGAGAAAGAGAAAAGATGGGAGGGGTGTGTATGGAAGCAAGAACATGGAAAACAGAATAAGAGAGAGAAAAAAAAAATGCAAAGAAGAGGCATCCCTTTGAGACGAGGATCCAGCAGAAGTGACTGGTCTGTGGAAAAACTGTGAAGGAGAATAAACTGGTGCTTATAAAACACAAAGGTTGAGAGAGGGAGCAGCTGAGAACGAATCAATCTCATAAAAATAAAATAAACTTCCCACAGTGGTTGGAGCGTGCTTCTTTGTGTGAGCAGGAGATGGCTAACCATCCGGTATTGAATGATGTCAAAATAGACTCAGCCAGCATCTGGTCTATGTGACGTCACAGAGCACAGCCATCCTAGGTAGGTACTGGTACCAAACACACCTTTTACAGATAAGGAAACTGAGCCACAAAGTGATTAAGTACTCTGGCGGCACAGTGTACTTAGAATACAGAGCTGGCAACTGGCTGGGTTGCGGCCCGTAAAACCGGGATGCTCTGGCTCTCGTTGTTTAGAAGTGAAGCAGCCCGGCATGAGCGTGCTCAAACTTCACCGCACTTATTGGTGGCATCTGGGGAAAGATAAATATTTTGCCCTGCTCAATACCCCTTTTCTCTGCCCATGCCAGTCACTGGCCAGTGTGAACAATGAGGGATGTGTTCAAGGCTGGGTGTGAGCAGGCTGGAAACACTTAACACCTTCTCCATTGCTTGCATACACACACACACAAGCTCCCAGGGCTCCCAGTACCCTTCCTGCTATTCTGGAAGCCCTGAGTGGGGTGCAGGGGAAGGTGGTAGTACGCTCAGGTCTGTGGTCACGTTTCACAGCATCACAGAGGTTTTTTTTTTTTTTTCCTTTGGTCAACAACCATTCCTCCCCTTTCTTCTCCAGCCTGCCTGCCCGTCTCTGTCCCAACTGCCACGTTGTTATTGTTCTACTGGAAAGAAGCAGCATTTTCAGAAACGGGGGGGGGGGGGGGATTTATTTTTATAGCACAGCTGGTCTGCCAAAGGTCACATAATTTGGCAACGTTCCCAGTGGTTAAAAATTAATTTCTCCTTATTAATACAACCAGGGTCCCATAGGATAGGAGCTCAGTCTTATCTAAACTTGACAGCTTCCTAAACCTTTAGAAGCTTTCTCCTGGGCCAGCCACAGGACAAGGCCAGTGTGTCCTGGAATCCAACCCCACTAAACCTTGCTTGGGAGTGAAACCGTTAAGTGTCCAGGCGATTCTCTTACAAGGCAGATAAAGCCTTAAAAAAGTGCAGTAGGAACTCAGAGTTGGGAAGGGGAGGGGACACACACGCACAACTTCTATAGTGTCGTCCAGAAATGAGTTAATCATCATCTTCAAACGCTAGTGCTCACTCTGTTCCTGGAAGGAACAGGCCAATGGTTAACTCCTGGGTTTCCAAAGACAGACACATCTGCTAGGTACCTCATTTGGCAAGTGATGGCCAGATGATAAGATTCCTCAAATATGTTCATGCTACCATGAAAAAAAGTTACTCTGAGGTAACTTTTTGAGTCATACCTTCTTAGTTCAAGGAATTTCAAATGTGCTATGCTTGTCAAAAGACAAAATAATAATACTTTTGGTACTGGGTCCTACTGGCTTTTCTATTTGATTCACAATCTGGCAGCTTGTTCTATAGAAGGACCAACATTCCCATCAGCTAAGCCTGGGGTGTGTGTGTGTGTGTGTGTGTGTGTGTGTGTGTGTGTGTGTGTGTGTGTGTGTGTGTGTGAACAAGGACTGGCCTGGTCCAAGTTACTTTCCTCATCTGGTTAAGGCAGAGAGGACTTCAAATCCAACTGCTGTGGTAAGGAAGCCTCAGTCTTATTGGTTGCTAGAACTCTTGTTTTGTTTTTATTTTTAGATCGGCCTAGCTCAGAGTTCAGTTAGGTAACATGGACAGCACTTAGAACAACAGCCTCCAATTTGCTGTGGTGTGGTCTGCTGGCTGGTGAAAGGGCTAATCAGAGGCAAAGGGCCATCCATTTTACTTTGTGCTTTCTACAAAGGAAAATCCCACCTTAATATCTTTCCAAACTGGATCTTTGGGGGAAAATGCTCTGAAAGCCATCAATGAGCCTGGCCCTTGAATTTTGCCAACTCAGAAATGTCCCACCCTTGGGTCACCCCAAATCAGTTCGCTCTCTTGAGTGCTTTAACAGAGAACTGAGACAGAGAACGCAGGGGAATTCAGCTTCCGCCCTTCACTGCACCCCCCATCCCCTTCCAATAACTGTTGCTTGCATTCATTCGTGCCTCATTGCCCCACTGATGTTTGAGTTCTTCACTTTGCCTATACCTAGAAGATAGAAGCCCAAGCCCATTGAACAGCAGGGGGCTGGAGCCAGTGGATAGACTGCAGGGGTTCTGTCTGGAGAGCTCAGCCTCCAGTCCCTGCGGTTTTCCAATCTCACACTTTGCCAGTTGAGTGCTCTGAGGACTCTACGGGATGACATAAAACCTCACTCTGGAGGTGCTGCTGGCCATTTGCTACTCTACCTGGTGAGTCCTGGACAAGTAAGGGCCTGCCTTGAAGCCCTGTGGGGAGCACCCCCCCCTTCATACTGTGTACTCAGTTGGCAACTGGTAACAATCTCACCACCTCCAGTGCTAGCTTCTGGGGAAAAGGTGACTGGGTACTTATTTAACGAGGTCAGGGGAACAGTCCCCAGGGCTCTGAGTAGGCTGTTCAGAATCCAGGAGTTTTCTGTTTGACTTGTCAATGATTACATGCATCCACAGCCATGGCTTATTTGGGGGTGGGGGGAGACAATCTAAAACACTCATCAAAACCCATATCAAGCCCTTGGACTATCACTGGTTCTCTTAGAGGATTTGTTTGAACTCAGCCCTGTCTCCCACAGCCAATTCACACCTCTTATGTGATCACCCAGTTCAGTCTGAAGGTTGAATTGACCAACTCAGCCCGTGTCCATGACAATGGTGTTAAGGGCCACCACAGATCAAAGCTCTCCTGGAGTAAGAAGGAAGCGGGAGATGGTTGGGGGGGGGGGGTCTGGCTTCTTTTGGCCCCAAGCCATGGGTCTCGTGGGGCTGAGGGCGAGGAGGAGTAGACACTAAGCCTGGGAGTTATTACCTTCTGAAGAACCCACAGCAGGGACAGTGAGATTTCCCGAGTAGAAAGCGAGCTCCAGCGGATCTACTCAAGCAGAGCGGGGAGCGGGAGAAAATGGCTAGCGCCAGGGGGCTCTCCTCTCTGTCAGAAACTGAAAAGACTGGAGGCAGAGGGATTGAGCCAAGAAGGGAGCCCACGGCGGCGGCGGCGGCGGCGGCGGCGGCAGCAGCAATAAACCAGAGTCCAGTCCTTTCCCTTCCCGAAGAAATTCAACCAGAGCTTCAGAAGCTGCAGCACACATGGGAGTATCCGCTAAGTAGATCTGGAAAGCTGATTCCAGTGCCCCTAGCCCCGGGAGATTACCAGAGAGTCATCCAATGCGTTGCACGGCCCCCTCACACACGCAAAGCCCACCTTAGGACAGTTGGTCGACTTATGCTCTCCACCCTGAAGCTGCTAAGGGACTGGTGGGACACGCAAGGGCGCAGCCAGCCCAAGGCGAAAGGTGGCGCGCGGGGGGGGGGGGGGAGGGCAGGCGTTTAATCACAGATAGCCTTGCCTCCATTAACTTGTGTTGATATTAAAAAGAAAGCAATCAGGGAAACTAAAGTATCGGTCGTGAACGCTGTATTTTCCCCCACGTGGACTCAGGCAGCGAAGAAAGGGGGAGGGGGCACAATCCGCCAGCAGGCGACTGCAGTGGCTGCTCCGGAGGACAAGCCGCAGCCACGACCTAACTTTCTGGCACTGCGTGCCATCCAGGGAAATGCCGCAGGCTTCTACCCGGGGGTGTCCTTAGTCTGGAGGTGGAGGTGGAGGTGGAGGAGGAGGAGGAGGAGGAGGAGGAGGAGGAGGAGGAGGAGGAGGAGGAGGAGGAGGAGGAGGAGGAGGAGGAGGAGGGGACCAGCCTGGAGGAGTCTTTCACAGCTAACTTAGTAGAGGCTGTAGCCTCGGTTCTGCTTTTGCTGGGAATATTTTTGCCTAATAGAATGTTTATGGATTGCTCAGCTCTGTTTCTGCTGCGTAGCCCAAACAAATCGATGCGGCGGTAGGGACGGCGCTGGGGGATGGGAGTGGGAGCGCTGGGGGGCGCCCATGTCTCGGCCACGTGGATGCCCGCACGGCATGTTCTTCACCTGTTTCTGCGCTCAGCCTCACTGTGCTCCTGCAGGCTGTGCAAGTTGCGCGCATTCCAGCGGCTTAGGGTGCCTGACTGCTTCCCGCCTCTCTCCGCCCTCGGTGCGGCAATCCCATCCCGGTTTCCAGCCTCCCAGCTTGGCTAGCGCGGCGATCTTTCGTCCTCGGGCCCCAGCTTCCACTAGCCAGTTCTCTAGGGGCTGCGGCGAGCTTGCAGCGCCTAGCGCAGAGTGGGGAGCAGGAGGGGGCGCTCCGAGCCGGCCCGGCCCAGCTGCCTAGACTTTGCTAGCCCTGGGCAGGAGGCTAAGCTCCAGGGAGCCCGATGTACGGTACCCTCACGGCCTTCCAGCTACCGGGACCGCCTGAATATTTGCTCAGTTGCCCCCACGTGTGCCCGCCACCTTCTTTCCCGGCTTCCTTCTCGGAATAGGTTCCCGCCGCTGCTCTAGTGCCTGAGCCAGCCCACCTCCTGGCGGGCGCATATAGGGCGAGTCAGAAGTCTAGCTTGGCCTCGCCCTTAGCTACCCGGCCTACGTCTCCGGGTACCAATCAGTTGCTCGACTAAAGCCATGACGGGCGATTGATCACCTTTTCCGGGAGCCGGATAGTATCTACTCTGGTAGGGTTCCACCCCCAGTCCGAGGCTGCCCGCGGCCTCTTAGTGGGTGACCTGGTCCGCACCCCGCGCTTTTGAGCTTCTCTGGAAGTGACGCAGCGAGACCAGGGATAGGGAAGGAGCTCTGCAGAGAGGTGGAGGCAGGTGGCAGAGCAGAAGTGGGTCCGAGCGGGTGTAGTACACACACGTACAGATGCTCCACACAGCTCTCAGGGACAGATGTGCGAACATCTGGGATAGGAGATGGTTCCCCTAGTCTTCACAGTCCCTTTCACTTGGCACATAACAGGGAACCTGAAGTTGTAGGTGTGGTGTGTGTGCCAATGTGCGCGCACTCGCACACCCGGGCCTACCGGAGTCCGCTCCTGAATACATAATATACCATGGGCATTTTCAAGGAGCGCGCGTGTGCGCGCGCGCACATACACGTACACACACACACATACACACAGAGCAAACCACATACATACATAATTTACGGAGCATTCAGGTCCGTGGGAGGTAATTTAATTTCGATTCAAGCTGGGAATTCAGAATTAAGGCAAGTCGGGATGCGAGGCCCAGAAAATTTCCCCAGGATGGACTTGTACCCAACCCTTCCTTGGCTCGTGCCTGCAGCTGCCTGTAGGACCAGTTACCGCAGAAAGAAAGCTGCAAAGGCTGGATTTGAGTCTTAAAGGCATTCCCTACCACCAGCACCACGAGCACCAGCACCAGAACCACCACCACCACCACCACCACCCGCCAACCCAAAAGAAAGTGAAAAATAAAACCCATATATCTCCCACGTAAAGTGACTGTAGGTGTGTGTTGGAGAAGGGGTGAGAAGCTTGGCAGCTGCTAAGCTTTCTCCCCAGTGCTGGCTAAGCACCCTGCGGGGACGCCAGTGGACAGTGAGTCCCACCACTGCGGCTGGCAGTCACCTCCAAGTGCCAGAGTAAAGGCACTTGAGTTTTTGTCTCTGCCTTTCCTCCCTCCCCCTGTCATCCCCCCCCCCCCGCCCATTTCCTTGGTAGAAGGAATCCCATTCCCAGTCACCTGTAGCAGCAACCGCTAAGAGTTTTGTCAGGTCCCAGAACCAGTCCTAGGGAGGCAGAACCGCATTCCCTGACACCAGAGACCTGTTTTCTGGGAGGTATCCCTTGTCACACTCCTAAGCCCACTGTGCATCTCTCTGCGGCCTGTGTCCACACACCCTTTTTGGCAGAGTGCTTGAGAACAAATTCCACTGAAAAGTTTCTAATCACTCCACAAGACCTAGAGACCTTCGAGGGTCATGCAGTTTGTTTTATCTTTTAATACATTTTTTGGAGAAGATGGTTTGCTTTCTCAGAAAACACATGGACTCAGGAGAGAGTGGGGGACCTCCAACTGCCCATGGGAAAGCTCCATCTCAGCCACAAGCTAGCTTGTTCCACTAGCTTCAGCCTTCTGATTCTAAGATGTATCCACCCATTCTGCAAAGAATCCACACATCTGAAAACCAAAGCTAGACTCTTGCTTTTTTTTCCCCCTCAAGCCCTCAGCTAACATTGCTCAATGTAGCTAAGTGGTGGGAATCAAATGATTTATATTTCACTGGCTAGGTTGAAGAAACTCAAGGGAGATGTGTTCTGCTTCAAGACAGGGGGAAAAAAATCCCCAAAACTGTAATGCAAAGGCTTTGTAGTATTTTTAAACCTTTGATTCGGTCCATATGTGACATCTGAACACCGCCAAATTCTGTTACTACAACACACACACACACACACACACACACACACACACACACACACACACTCCTAGCAAGAGAGAAAAGTTGGGTTTAAGCAGTTCTGATGGTGTAAAGAGGGCCAGCTGAGATCTCCCTTTAAATTATTGAGTATTAAGGGAGTCTCCTCCGGAGCGGTTGGTTCTGAGTGGCCTCTCTGCATTATCAGCCGCTTTTAAAGGGAGAACCATGTAAAAATGAATAGAAAAACTTTGAAGGGCTTACCTTGTTGGCTTCTCACTTTGTGTCCTGAAAAGTACAGAGCTAAGAAAACCCAGGTAAGAGGAAACATATCCATTTTTGACAGAGAGGCTTTCACCAGGTTTGTGGGAGCTCGTATAATTATGTCTTTGTTTTTTTTTTTTTCCCTCTCTCTAATTTTCTTCCTTGTGGTGTCTTCTGCAAAGGTTTCTAAGGGTCAGCGTTTCCCCTCCTGGGTCCTGGTGGCCCGTCCGTCTTCACCTTTATTCTTGCTGGAATCCCCACCTCACTAGGAGGTAGCTCCTGAAATCAGCGAAGAAGGAGCAAGCTGGGGAAGCGGGGACCGGTTTCCTCTTCAAACCCAAACGCGTGTATGTTCTCTCCAGTTCCTCAAAGTGTCATTTCCTTTATCCTACAACATCACGAGGGTTTCCCGAAAGCCAAGCGTAAAATAATAGTAATAATAATGAAAATCAAAGCCAAGAATTGCCCTGGGCATCACACGGCTCTTAGGCAGCTGTGTGATCTCAGAGGCGCAAACTGACACAGGTCCCCCGGCACCCGGGGCACACACACGGGCACGAGACACCGACCGCTGGACAGGCGGAGTGGTAGGAAGCCTCCCGCCCTGCTCTCGTCCTCGCTGGGTTCCCCTAGCGGGAGCCTCCCCGGGCAGCTATAGCCGCTCGACCAGTCTCTCGGGGGGAGTGCTAGGCAGGAAGCTGCGGCGGCCGGTGCTGCTAGTGCTGCTGCGGGTGCGGCGGCGGCTGGGATCGCCCGTGAGTGAGCGAGCGGCTCTCCGAGTTCGCAGGCGCCCGCCCTCACCTCCACCTCGCCCAGCGGCCGGCCGAGTGTCTGTGCTTCTGAGGATGTGCCGGGGGCGGGCTGCGGGCTGGTGCCTCGCTCGCCTCCTCTGCCTCCCCTCCGGCTCCCCCCTCGCCTTTTCAGGCCGAGCAGCATGTGGATGTCAGAGCCGCGGCAGAGCGATCCGATTACGCGCCCGCTCAGGGCCCGCCCCTTCTGTGTTCCTGATTAAAGAGGCAGCCGCGGAGACGCGCGGCGCAGAGCCTAGGGCCGCGGCACACAGCTCGGGCGGGGCGGCGGTGGCTGACAACCCCATAGCCGCGCGATCAAAGTTAAGGTGCCCACACATCCCGCAGCCCCTCTCCCAGCCCGCACCTCCCTCCCGCCCTGCGCACCTCGGTGCGGGGCTTCGGGCGTGTCTCACCCAGAGGAAGGAGCACCCTGCCTTTACGGTCCTTTGCCCCTGCCGGAGAGAAACTCCGCAGAGCCCGAGAAATGCTGGTTCCCCCTAAATTCCGAGACTCTGATGCCACACACAGAGAATCCAACACAATGCCACCTGCAATGGCGTTACAGGGGGACTTGGGTGGTCGGATGGTTCTCGGGGCTGGTAACCAGTCAGTGGCTCAGCCTGTGTTTCCAGAGACAGCAGTGCGTGGCAGAGACACAAGCCGGTCAGCTCTAACTGAATCAAACCCAAATCCTTCTTAGGTATACTTCCTTTGTTGTGTCCCAAACAGGCTCCTCTGCGGTCTGGGTAAGGGTTTACTTCAACCTGCGCCCTTAACTTGTGACTATCTTAAAAACGAGGAACGATTTTATTGAATAAAGAATTTCTCCAGGCAATTAAATTGTCCCCCTGGCCACCCAACACAGCTTCAAGCTTCTGCATATAGTGCAGGTACACGAAGGCCTCTTGGAACCCTACTGTAACTACTTCTGCTCATGTTTCCCCAAGGAAATGTGGTCACAATGTTGACAGAAAGAAAATAGCATTATGTTAACTATTTTTAAGTGGAGGCATGAGAACTGTTTAAAAGGCGCTATAAGCTCACAGTTGGGGAAACATTGTACCTTTGTTTCTGAGGGTGGCTGGGTGATCCCCAACTGTCATGTTCATTGCTTTACTATGATGAATATTCAACGGAGCACGAAAAGGCTGACTTTTCAATTCCTTTCCTAGCAGTCTGCAGATAAGAAAAAAAAAGTTTGGGCGACAAGGAACACACATCTGACTATACCATTTTCTCTTTGGATTGGCCCTGTGGATTCTTCCGGGGAGGTTTCTCTCCTTATCTGGACTTGCCATTAGCTTTGTTTATCACATCCAGTGTTTGAAAAATCTGTAACTCTCACTTAACTGTTATTTACATGGAGATAAACCCAAACGAGATCAAATCAGAAGTGATTTGGCACAAGTTGAATGAAGACATAGAGGGATTTTTGCAGCGGAAGTCCAAGGCCTGAGTATCCTATGGCTAATCTTAGATGCCTGACTGCTGAGGGCAGGTGTCCCAAGCCTCCTGAGTTCTTCCAGAGAGCAGCGTCGTGCGCGCGCGCGCACACACACACACACACACACACACACACACACACACACACACACACACACCTCAAATACACATAGGGGCTACTTTTGATTCCATTTGTTCTCCCTTCCCTGTCCCTGTTTTCTTTTCTAGGCTTAAAAGAAACTCTGTATCACTGGAAAGCTCCAGATTTACGTGTCTCACCCCCCCCCACACACACACATCCCCGGTTTAAAGTCCAACTGTAAAGAATGACTGCCTGTCCCAAATGTTTGATGAAGGAAGGGGCGGGGGGAGGCGGGAGAGGGAGAGAGTCTGGATTTTGAACCTCAAGTGTTGTTGCCAAAATGTGAGTCTAAGGGCAAATAATGCTATCTGCATTAACAGTGCCTTGCAAGGAAAGAGTTACTTAGTGTCCTCACCCCCACTGCTCTCTAAGCAAACCAAACCCTTCCAGCTTGGACTAGAGCTGGACACAGCTGGTTCCTGAGAAAACTAAAGATAGGGTTTAGGTAGAGGGCAGAGAGAAGACAGGATAGAGAGAAAGAGATCCCAAGCCCGTTGGGAAATCGTTAGGATGACAACCCTGGACTGCTAGCCTTGGGACCTCAGGCTTGAGGCTCCCAATCTGCCTACTTTCCGACTTCTCTAAGCTTCTGGGAGAAGGCAAAGTTAAGTCTCAGCGCTCTTTTCCGGGATCCTGCTTCCGGCATTGTGGTTCTTAGGGTTTTGTTTTGTTTTGTTTTTGTTTTTTGTTTTTTGTTTCAGAGGTTTCTAAAGGGGGCGCTAACTTACTTCCTGGAAGCCTCTGTGTCTCTGCATGCAAGATTTCACTGCAGTGCACTGGAGTAAGGCTTCATTTTCTGCGGATGGCCTGAGGGAGAAGCCCCTGGGACTCCAAGAGGACAGAGCTTTCCCAATCCTCTAGGGGGCAGCACCCAATAAATAATGCCCATGCGCCAAAGGCCTCCACACGTGGAGCTCTTGCCTTCTCAAAGGACTTCAGCAGACCAGGGAAAATTCAAAATCCTTCAGCCCACTTGGAACAATATTTCACTGGCCGCTGGAGTGCTTAGAATTGCTCCCACCTAGGACTTCCAAGGATTCTTCACTGCAGAACACAAAATCCTCCATGGGGCACGTGGAGGATGGATCTTTAAGGAAAGTTTCCAGGCTGGCTGGTCTGTATTCAGAGCATAATCAGAGGGGTCTGCTGCCATGGGTTTGGTTTTAAGATCCAAACCAGAGGCAAGGTGGTTGAAGAGCCAGCTTCCACACTTCCATGTGTGTCCACATCCCTGATCCTTGCTTATGAAGAGGCCAGGGAATTTTTCTGTAACAATGGTTTTATGAGCAGAAACACCACACTGGTCCCTAATAATGAAGCTAGGATTCCTGACCACATCTCTCACTCAGCATATTCACATCATTGTCCTTGATTCTGAAATAATAATAACATATAATTGTATACTACACTCTTTAGGTGGGGAGGGGTGGGTTGGGGAAACAGAGAGCAAGTTTCTAGCTGATGCTAAAAGAAAGTGATCCTCGGCCACGTCCTGTGGAAAGTCGGGGTACCCTGAGCTGCACAGGCTCTAAACTTGAGGGGCATTAGAATCACAGAACGCAAGTGTTAAAACTCCAGGCCTCTGGGCACCAGCCTCACGCACTGGGATTCCATAGGTCTGGAGTGATTTCTGGGTCTCTGTATTCTTTTTTTTCCCATGCACATTTTAGCTGATTCTGACCCAGGGGCCAACTGAACAATACTTCTGATAGATGACATTTACGGAGCAACCTTCAGTGTATCTTCTGTTGAGTGGTATTTGGAAACATAGTCCCTCCCTTCACACTTCCTCTGTGGACACTTTTTGGATAGGGTCTGTTGTTTCAGCATTCACAAAAGCCCCACTGAGACTATATCCACAAAACGTGCCAGAAGGGGAGGGGGGGGGGGGAAATCCTCGCTTTACCGTGTAACTTTGAGAAGCAGTGAGCCTAAGAACCTATTTGGAAACCACCTAAAAGTTGACCTGGGGTGGGGGTTGGGGGCGGGGGGTGGGGGGAGGGAGTTGCAACAACAACATGGAAGGACCAGTTAATGGGGTTTGGGGAGCTGGGTTCAGCCCCCCCCCCCCCCCCCCCCCCCCCCACGTATCATTGGTTGCCGCTAGCAGCTTCTTCAGGTATGGTTTTCGGTTTGTGTTCATCAAATTGCATTAGATGTTCATAGATGCGTGACTATGCAAGAGGCATGGAGACCAGACAGGCTTTGGGGTTCTGCCTCCTGGGAACACAGAATCTAAAAGCTCCAGAAGTTTTGAGCTCCCACAATAGACACCACCTGTCACGCAGTGTTCCCTTATCGCAGCCCTCACATCGACAAGCTCTCACCCTGAAAGGGAGAGATAGGGGGCATAATTACATCTTAATCTGTAATTTACTGCTCTGTCCCAGTTAATGTTTAGCTGAGTCTGTCTCAGAAGCAAGCATTTGGTTAAAATGTAATAGATCCTCATTTTGTATTCTCTCTCTTGTTTGACATTCTGATCAATAAAAGACACCCCCCCCCCCACAACACAAACCCCCCAACATACTTACTTTGAGAAACACCCATTCATTTCCCTTAGCATCCTTGAACACCACCTAACAGTTTCTTTTTGGTATAGTATTTGCACATTTTCACAAAGTATTGAAATCTTCTCCATTCCAAACTGTGTGTTAATCTGTGTCTTGGGTCTTCCTCAGGCATAGACCTACGTCTGATGGCGGGAACCTTGTAAATAAAAACAAGAATAAGGAAGCTGCAACCAGGGCCCGCACAGGCCTTTAATCCCAGGAGGCAGAGGCAGGCAGATTGATGTGAGTTTGAGAGCAGCCTGATGTACAAAGTGAGTCCAGGACTGCCATGGCTACATACACAGAGAAACCCTGTCTAGAAAGAAAAAAAGAAAGAAAGAAAGAAAGAAAGAAAGAAAGAAAGAAAGAAAGAAAGAAAGAACCAAATGCAACCAAATGCAAAATGTGCTCAACCATCTATCCCTTGGCAAGACCAACTCAAGAAGCCTTTCCACTTCCTAGTCTCTCCTGGGCGTCTTTACGAAGGAGCCCTCCATTATGCTGATTTATTGCTTTTGGAGCTTTGGAACATCAAAAAGACTGAGCCCAACAACCTCTTCCTTTCAAGGCGCATTTTCCAAAGCAACTACCCACCATGTGTTTTTGTTTGTTTGTTTTTTCACCTGTTGTTGTGTAGCACTTTCCTCTTAAATTGAAACATTGCTGGGGGGAAGTTCTTTCCCCCCACCTCCTCTTTTTTTTTTTCCTTGAGACAGGGTTTCCCTGTGTACCCCCTGGCTGGCCTGGAACGCTATGTGTAGACCAGGCTGACCTCGAACTCACATATTCGCCTGCTGACACTAAAGGCATGCGCTACCACGCCTAGCAGGGAAGTTCTTTAAATGCTAAGGCAAACAACTCAGAATAAGCTTCAGGAAGATCCTAAAGCAAACAAGAGAACTGAGAATCCCTCTAAGAGTGAAGGAAGCAGAGCCACAAGGAAGATGCTGAGGTCAGACCAGCCGCCTGGAAGAGGTTCAGGCCAGAGTCGCTTGGAAAGGGCACTCTCCAACCTGTTGAGCTGCCTGTAAAGTGTGCAGTGAGCTCCAGGTTCCCAGCATGGTGAGCTGTCACTCATGCTGGGATGGGCTTTGGGGATGCAGCTGTCTTTGAGTCATTTCTGCTCCTATAAGTAACCCCAATAAAATTCACTGGTTCCCTAAGTTGGACTTTGGTGGTGTCCATACTTTGTATTTATTATTAAATACCTATCCCAGGAAAAGTTTTGTCACACACGCATGTGGCTTTTCCATTTTCGAAATGTGGCTAGTATGACCAAGAGACTGGATTGTAGGTTGTATTTCATCCTACTGACCTGAACTTGATTTGTGTTTACCACCTACCATGTCAGACAGAGAGCAGCCTTTGAGAAGGAGCTGGACTTTTGCCATGGAAACCCAGCAAACTCCACAGCCTTATAACTCCCACACAAGATTACCCAAAGGGGAGTCTCGGCATCTGTGGCAACTCTGGCTGCCAAGGCGTGCTTTGAAAATGCAGAAAATGTTTGACCAGAGAAAGAGGCACAGCTTGTATTGTCTAATGACTTGTGCCCTTGCTCTGCTTTCTTAAGTGAGTTTTTTTTTTTCCAGACTATTCACGGGAAATCAGGGTTTATTCTCATACTCTGTGACTTCCTGCCTGGAACTCCAGGCCAAGAAGATGCTGCAGAAGACAGGTAGGGCAGCAGAAACCTTGGACCCTGAGAAGATCTTGGATTTCGGTTGTTCTTGTGAAGTCTGTTATTCAAGCTACTGAATGAGGGGTTGGTTTAGATGACTTTTTACTCTTATCTAGTTTGGGATTTGGTCACCAGCTCTTTCTTAATCCCATTGTCATCTGTGAATTTAAAAAAATTCCAGCTTTACAAAGCTTGTGATTTCACAGTACGTATGTGATTGGAGATGTTAGGGTTACAATCTGAAGGTTTTTTTTTTTGTTGTTGTTTTGTTTTTTTGCTTGTTTTTTAATTGTTTGGAGCTGAAAGTTCTCATTCTCATAGTAAACGCACAGGCTAATTTTCTCTGGGAGTTTGACCCCTGCATCCCTGAGAACACCTTGCCTGAAATTGGCACGCTCACACACCGGATCACACCCCATCCCACTTCCAGAATTTTTTTGTTGTTGTTTGGTAATGGCTGTTTCAAATTTGTAACCTGTGACTTCTGGTGCCTTAATTAGGCATCTGCATGTCAGGTGATTGCTATATTACGGTGGCAAGAGCTGCTAATTTGAGATGAAAGTCCTGATGGAAAGGCAAGAGTCAGGGAGCTGACCTTATGCTATTGAGGGTACTCCAGGGTGGGGCAATTCACACCCACCACAGTCATTAGTTCTCACTCTCCTCCTTCATCTTTACTCCTACACAGTTTACCGAGCTGCCAATCAACCCTTAGTATGGGATGAGAGCGCTGACAGGGAGGGGGCTTGGAACGGGCTGCCTCTCTGAAGGCATCAAGAACGCATGTACAGAGGCAACTTCTTTTTCAGTATCTCGACTATATTTTGGTTCTATTTCTTTTCTAAAATTGCAAGAGAGAATGCATTTTACATCCATATTTTTAAATAAATTGAAATATCATGAAAAGGCAATGAAAACTTCAACCCCTCCCCCATTTTGTCCTGTGCTGTAGGTAATGGAACCTCTGGACCCTGTGGAACCATCCCATAGGTATTGAGAGTATATTCCAAGTGAAAAGCAAAGACATCTTTGCTGTTTCTCTCCAGCTCTTTCCTTTTCTCTTCCTCTGCTGTAGCGCACAGCAGTAATGGCCTTGGAAACCAATAGGGGGCAGCTGTGACCAAAAAAGAAAACCACAAAGAAAAGGGACGAGCTAAAATCTTAAGAGGTGCAAAAGGAGAGGGAAGGACAGAGATCAGGCAGAGAGGAAAAGGAAAAACGTAGAAAATTAAGTAATGTGTCACAAAAGCAAACGGGTGATGAGGCAATAGTATTAAAAAGCTGAAAGAAGTGTGAAGTGTGTGCTTGTGTGTCTGTGGTGTGTATGTGGGATGTGTGTGGTGTGTGTGTGTATGAGTGGTGTGTGGTAGTGGTGGTGGTGGTGTGTGTGTATATGCGCCTGCATGTCTGGTGTGTGGTGGTGTGGGGTGTGTGTGTGGTGTGTGTGTATGTGTGTGTGTGTGAGTGGTGTGTGGTGGTGGTAGTGTGTGTGTGTGTGTGCATGTGTGGTGTGTGCATGTGTGGTATGTGGTGGTGGTGGTGGTGGTGTGTGTGTGTGTGTGTGTGTGTGTGTGTGTGTGTGTGTGTGTGCGCCTGTGTGGTGTAAGTGTGTGTGCCTGTTTGGTGTGTGCTCAAAGCAAATCTGTACAACCAAATCTGCTCACTGTTAGCACAAAGCAGGGGCTCACCTTTTTCTGGACTGGAAGGCACTTGCTAAGACCTCACATTCTGAGAAACTCTTGTGAGCATCTTCTGTCCATTTGGGTTTGTGATGTGGAGGAAGTGGATGGGAAGGACCATCTCCCCTCCCCCTCCCCCTCCTTACCTCTCTAGAATGCTTTCAGCTCTCAGCAAGGCAGTGGAATTAGCCTGAATCTAAAGGTATAATTCTATTTCTCAGTGCAGCAGAGCTCAGACACCAGGACCGGTTTCTTTTGAAGCTGATGCCATAATCAAAGTGCTTTCAGGTGCACTTCGGGCAAACCTCCCCGGCTTTGCCAGGTTAACTTCATTAAAGCTCCTAGCTTGTGCTTTAATGTTTCATAGCCCCCACCCCCACCCCCGGGGTACATTAAACAGAAACAAACCCTCATGAGAGCTCTGTATCCTGATGGTTCGTGTTGTGAGTGGAATGCAGGGGTAACATTTATGCTGGGGTGATGTGAAATGGATACTTGCTTCTAGACCCTAATAAACTCCACCGCTTTGCGTTAATGTTTTCGTGTCGTTAACCCAAATGTCCTCTCCCCAACTTTAAAAGAGACAAAACCCTTAGGAAACTCTAGTCAAGAATCACCTGAAGCCTACAGTGCTCAGGCCTCCTCTGCCTATGATTGGCTGCATGCGGCTCCCAAGCTCTACCCAGCTTCCTGCCTTTTGCTGCTCTTCCAAATCCAGAGAGAATGCCCCTTTTAGAATCAAAGTCCCCCTTCTCAGTCATCTGTACAACGGTGGCACCCATCATTTTACTGAAGGCTCTGGATGGCCAGGGGACACCTGAGGTGTGCTCTAGTTACGGGGGAAAACCTAAGAGGTACACTTGCCATAAGGAACTTGGTATACCTCGTGTCAGACGAGGATGGGCCATTCTTAAGCAGCATTGACGGTCTAATGTTAGAGTAAGTTGCCGGAGAGCTTTGGAAAACTGGTCATTTTGCAGGATTTGGAGCTTACCCTAGAATTTGAAATGAGAAGTTCTCTCTGACCTTTCTGTACTTCCCTTTTCATGTCATGTAAGTTCTTAGAGTTTAATTTCCAAGAAAATTTCTGAATTCGTAGTTGACTAAACCAAACCCGGTCTTCAATGAGAGCCCTGCTCAATTATGAGTTGGCTTGATTGCGTGGCTCTCTGTTAGACTCTGGCAAGCATACAGGTTGTAAACACAGAACCTGTCTGACATCCCATCTCATTTCATCATAACTGAGAAGAAAACAGCTGAAAGTATGCTTTCCTTTCGCTGTTGCTGGTGGACAGTCTTGGCAGAAATACTGTGGCCTCTGCTACATGGAACCCCCAATGGCCAGAAAACAGGCCAAGTGACATTTAAGGGAAAGGAGTATTCTAGGGTGCTCCACCCTAGTTGCATTACATATAGTATGAGAAGGTATATCCTGGGCATTCAGAGCCCAAACGCATAGTTTCTGTTTCTGGAAATCCTTTTATACAGATTCTCTTTCCTCACTCTAAAAGCCATGTCCTCACTCTCTAGCAATGGTCCCCTCCCACTCCTTAATTGTATCTACACTCAGTGTAAAGCAGTATCCAGTTTAGAGCTTGTGCTTATTAAAAACATGTATTTGTTGAGCATGTACTATATGCCAAGCTCTGCAGGGGTAGAGAAACATCTGGGAACAGCTTAGAGAAGATGTTGTCAGGGACTTTATTTCCCAGCAGAAGGGACAGATACGAATCAAGACAGAAAGCTGGATTATTCCCGATGGAGACAGCAAGTTCTTTTTAAAAAATATATTTTATTAATTTATTCATATTACATCTCAATTGTTACTCCATCCTTTGTATCCTCCCGTTCCTCCCTCCCTCCCGCTTTCCCCCTACTCGCTTCCCCTATGACTGTGACTGAGGGGAACCTCCGACCCCTGTATATGCTCATAGGGTAGCAAGTCTCTTCTTGGTAGCCTGCTATCTTTCCTCTGAGTGCCACCAGGCCTCCCCATCCAGGGGACGTGGTCAAATATGGGGCACTAGAGTTCATGTGAAAGTCAGACCCCACTCTCCACTCAACTGTGGAGAACATCCTGTCCATTGGCTAGATCTGGGCAGGGGTTGAGACAGCAAGTTCTAAGAAGAAAATAACATGAGGGAATGTGCTGGAGCCTGGAGAAGCAGCAGACAGGAAACATGGCTTAGTCCTTCTCCTCACCAAAGGCTGTAAAACAAGCTAGGCGCCCGTATCTGCAAGATAAGGATTTCTGTGGTAATTGTGTTTGTCAAGGTTTAACCCGAGATCCGTCCGTAGCTTATAAAGCCAGTTTAGAGGACCACAATCCACATTTTAAAAAACCCAATTGATCTGAATATGGGTATTAATTCATGAGGTGGAATGCACACATATGTAGTTTGTACACACATAAATACACATGAGTCATGTATAAAATGTATCCTTTCTCATGGGTTGCCACAGTTTATATGTCCTTTATGATATTAAGCTTTTTTTTCTGATTCTCTTAATTTTATAGCAAGAATCAAATACAGTATCATTTTGTGGTTGATTTTACTATCATTAAATAAATAGTATTGCTCATCAGAGAATGCAACTGTTGACTGAGATATGTTTTTAAAATTAATGGGAATTAGATTTACATACTAGGCCTTATAATAAATCCAGCAGGCCAATGTGAATCACTAGAAGTCTTAACCAGTTAACACAGCGAAGCAATTTGTTAATATTTTTTCCAAATGCCAGCCATATGAAACAAACTCAGAATTACATCAATCTACCATCTCATGACACTAGAACCTACCTTTTCTTGGAATTTTCAGAAACTATGTTAAAATTAGAAGTAAGGTGGGAGAGCTTAAAATATCCCCCCCCCCCCACATCAACCCACCATCTTATAACTGTAGCCCAGTACATCTTTAGTAGGGTATTTTTTTTCTCATCCTTGGGGACCCAAGTAATTCTGCCTTCTGGAAAATTCTTCTGACCTTCTGAGCTATCTTTCTCAGAGCAGCTGCAATCTCCCCTGCCCCACATAATATCCCACCCCACCCCCGCTCTTTCATCTCAAAATCGTTTTTCTAAATTATATATTTGATTAGAAATAGATGATCCAGGCCTTCCATCTCTCCTCTTGGAAACCCTTGTTGACTCCATTGGGAAGGGAGAACTGGACCATGCAGATCCTATTGAGGAACCAATGATACATCATGCTCAAGGAAGGCACGAGGCAATGGACCCTGCTGAGAGCCCAGGAACATCTCCCAGAGTTAATTTTCAACTCCATTTCCTTAATTGCCTGAAAATCCATGGCCAGGCAAATTGCCTCAGAGTTAGGACTGCCGCACCCAGCCTTCTATAGCCACACTTTCCCGCCTTCCCCAAGGAAAGGTTGGACACACCCATGCCATGAGGAAGCTTCAGCCAGACTCCCAGTTGCATCACAACTTCTCACCCAGTACACAGGAATAGAGGAGGTCCTGGTTCCATTACAGGTCAGCTTTGGTCCCTCAAGATTTAATATAGGAGATCGCGTTCATGTAGATCAATGTATGTTTGAACTAAAAGCCTATATTTTAAAAGTGAATATGGAGTCTACAGTTGACCTACCCTCTAAGCTTAGATTGACACGAAATGAATTAAAGTATATTTTTTCTCAGAACTAGTTCTAAAACCACTGTTTTAGGTCAAAATGTACCAAGTTGTGAAAGATCCCTGCGTTGTTCTATGGCGTTATTTCTATTGCTATTGTTACTGTTATTCCTGTTAATATGGCACATTAGCTCAGGTCAGGGCCTTTTTTTTTTTTTTAAACATTACCCACAGTAAGGCATGCAAAATGAAAACTCATGCCATGTCCTTCCTTAAGTCCTTCCAGCCTTTGGAGATTTTTGTTTTTCCTTGCAGAATCTTTTCATGGAATCCTAGAATCATTTGAACAGCGATGCACCGGTGAAGCACACTGAAACAGGAGTGGGCACAGGAAGTGAGGGTAGCTGAAGTTAACTGCCCTCTGCGACTCCGAGAGTGGCACTCAACCTACACGGACCAATGACAGCTCTTAGTCAAGCAAACGGGAGGCCTCATTCAGTCTCCTTTGCAGCAGAACGACTGGACTGCGTTTGCTAGAGTAAAGACGTAAAGGTCTTAAGATGTCCTTAAAAGGCAGTGGTAGCGGGTTTGTTTAAAGGCACTTACAGTCAGTGGCATGAGTGTCAGGCCTGGAATCCTAACTAAACGGTTCAGACAAGACCCTTTACCTTCTGCTAATTGCAAACTAAGCAGATCCCCCTGCTCTGCAGTTGTTTAGACAGCCTTTCTGCCCACAGGTCCGGGGACGTCAGTTTATTTATCACACCAGGAGTTGCTGGCTGAGCAGGAAATTAAACTCTCAGCTTCTGACACCAACTTCTGTACTCTTACCACAGGGCAATGTTCAGACTCCATCTCAGGCTCTTCCCAAATTTTCCCACATGTCGATTTATGTGTGCACCGACAGAAGAACTTGGTAATAGGTTATAAAAGAAATTCTGTAACCTAACCACAAATTAGCATCAGCTGATGAAACTGAGGTCTGTCACCAGGATATTGAATTTAGAGAGAGAAAGAGAGAGAGAGAGAGAGAGAGAGAGAGAGAGAGAGAGAGAGGTTACCAGCACCATAATGCATACATGTCACCTGACTGTAAGCCCACAGATGTCCCTAGGGCACAGTTTTGGTCACAGATATCTAGACATGTGGGTGACCCCTGACATGACATGCATGGATCAGCACGGTCGCCCTCCTCATTGGCAGCACGTCCATAAGCAGATCACATCCAAAATCGAGCGGCCGGGGAAGCACTGCGTGATCTCTCTACTAGTTCCTCTAGGAGCTAAGTTAAACGAGCTCCTACCACCGCGGGGAAAGTTGCCATTGTTTATCATATAACACTCAAAATTAGAATGTCTCATGTATTTTCTCATGAGTTGCTATTTCCTCAAATTTCAACTTAAAAACATTTTTCTTTTCTTGTGCTTAGCTATAAAGGGGTTTGGCAACCAAAAGTGGGTAGTATTCATTCACCAGGAAGCTGTTTGATTTTAGACTTGGAGTGTCCTCCACAGCGTCACATGATAAAGGCTTGGTGGCCAGCCTGCTACCAGAAGGTGGCAGAACCTTTAGCAGGTGGGGTCTGGAGGAAGCAAATTGAACCACTGCAGAAGTGCCCACGGGGATGTGGGACACCCTCCATCCGCCATCCCCTCAACCCCCCATACTCCCACCCTCCCAGCCCCATCCCCCCACTGGCGATTTCTCCTATTTTTCTTTGTTTTCCCGATGTTCCCTCTACCCTTTGCTCCCACCATGAGGTGCACTGTCTTCACAGGCCCAGGGTGCTGAGGCCAAGCGACTGTGGAATAAGCTTGTGAAACAGAATCAAAATAAATCCTGACTCCTGGGTTGACTGGTTCATGTATTTTGTCATAGCCATGGAAAGGCAGGCAACACACTTTACTTAACTCTCTGGGTTTCTGCATCTTGCTCTATAAAATGAGAGCTCTGCCAGGGGTTTTTCTTCCTAGATGACTGGTCTTTCCACTCCATAGTTTTCTGAGGCCTGAGCTCATTGGCATCCGTCTCAGTAGGCTTCTCTCAGGGCGTGTTCCTTCATGGTTCCAAGTGGTTGGCTTTGCCTGTCTTTTTGGAAGAAAGAGCCCGGCAATTTGTAGGTTAGCATCTTTTGTCTCAAAGATGCTGGATTAGGCGCAAGCCCAGCATGTGAGCATCACAAGAGTCAATAGGTCACAACCTTTTTGGGTGGAAACCAAGACAAGTGTATACATGAGTGTAGTAGGGTCTTGAGCTGGGCCAATGACAAGGGACCTTATTGCTAGAGTTCTCTGTGTAGGGGCTTTTTGCTTGAGTCATCCAGGAAGGTAGGATAGGGAGAGGTCCAACCTGGAGTTCTTTATATGACAATAGGAAGGTAACTTGGTACACAAGGAACAAGTCCTGGAACCTGTAAGTGTTTACTGTGGATGATCGAGGGGTATCTATTGAATGACAGCAGCTCCAGGATGTTCCTCTGAAATACACGGCATCAGGGGACTTGGGGCGGGAGGCGCACAGGGATCTGAAACAATGAGCCAATGATAGGATGAGTACAATGCTGACAGAAGTACGTAGGGATATTTATCTGAGACAGGCTTCTCCTGGCAGGAGGATGGCCCCAAGAGTGCTACTGTAGGAATAGAAGGAAACATGTGGAGGAGAAACACAGGAGGTAGGATGAGTCAGTTCAATGGATGTGAATGGTACCCTATAGAGGATGCTCTAGTGATCAAATAGGGAAACTAACTCCCTTACCCACTGAGGTCAAGGAAAAAAAGTGCAGAACACACACACACACACACACACACACACACACACACACACTCACACACACTCACACGCATGCACACATACATGCATGCAGGTAGTGAATGTCAGAGTGAAAGTGCTGGGGAGGGAGAATAAAAATAAGGTGCTTCCTGAAGTCCAGACTGCGCTCTCTCTCTCTCTCTCTCTCTCTCTCTCTCTCTCCCTCTCTCCCTCCCTCCCTCTCTCTCTCTCTCTCTCTCTCTCTCTCTTCTTTCCTTCCCCTGCCCTCTCTCTTTTTCTTTCACCAAGAGGGCTCTAGACTGACCCAGCAGAGGACATAGGAGCTGGCAAGCTGATCTCTACTTCTTTCTTTGAGTGTAAGAGAAAGTGTTTGGAGGAGAGGCAGGTAGCACACACAGAAAAACCTGGCAATGAAGACTCGGGTGCTAGGTAAAGCAGGGGTGCGCGGGGGGGGGGGGGGGGGTAAAAGTAAAGGCAAGTGGTGTGGCATGAAGAAGAAATGGAAGTAAGCCAATGCTCCAACAATCTGGAGGGAGAAACCTAATAGCTTATGTATACTTGATATAAACAAATTAGGTTCTCAGTGGGATCCCGTCCAAAGTTATAATGTCACCAACGGAGATGGATTTTATTATTGCTGTATGTGCCCCACCTCTCCTTTGCTGGGCACGTGCTATTGCCTACTATTTTGGTATCAGAAGTGGCCATGTGGTAGGCTAGTGGTGTGTGAGTGGAAGTGCCATATGCCGCCTGTCAGTGGATACTTGGAGGCCCATTATAAAGTCTGCTTATTGCCCTGTGCTATCTCCACAAGAATGCCACATGCCAGGCCAAGGCTGCCCAACTGCTGGCCAGCTGGGCCTGGCTACAGGTGAGCCATGCTGATGTACTCTTTGAGCAAAACAGAGCTCTGTGACGAAAGCCTCTGAGGTTTAGAAGCCAGTCATCTCCAGAAGATGCACAGCACTCCAGTTTTGCATTATGTGTGGTCTGGGATGAAGTGGCAGGCACCATTTGCTAGAGTTCTGAGGGAGACCAGCTGTCAAAGATGCTCTTGACCTCACCTCACCTCCATGGCATATGGGGAGAGGTCAGAGGTCTCTGGCTCAGATTGTCAGCTAAGCTAAGCCATTAGGCAAGTGTCCTGGAAATCGCCCCCACACCTCAAAGAACAACAGCAAGTCATCTCCCAGGGACCCAAGAAAAGGCTCTCTATGGCGTTAATCGCCTAACGACTGAAAAGCAGAAATAAGTAGGGGTAAATGACAAAAAGGAAGTTTGAGGGTAGGGAGATTCTGTGGAAAAGGTCCAGAAAATTCCACTGATTCAAAGGGCGGGTGACCAAGAATGAGCAGTTTTCACCTGAGGAAATGACATAAAGTTGGGGTTCAGAGAGAGAATTCTAGAGGCAAGCTGAAAGATAAGCTGGAGAGAACTCAGGTCTCTCCCAAGGACAGGCATCTGTCTTTTGATGCTGTCAGTGGGGGGACGACCCAGGTTGTGGGCGAGAGTCTGCCTAGGGAATTGAACTCTTCTTTGCCGACTCGGAAACTCAATGAACTTGTTTTCAGTGAAGACATCTCATGGGCCAGTTTCTTATGAAGAAAATTCTGTGAAGCGTCTCAGGAACTTGTTTCAAAGCCAGTGTAGAAATGGCTCTCTGTCTCCAGAAGTGGGGTGACAAGAGCTGAGTTGGATGGGAGGTAGTCTAGATGACGTCACAGACTCTTCCCCACACCCAGCCAAAATTCAGTTAATATTTATTATTTAGTGTTATGGCATGTGACATAAAAAATGTCAAAATTGACTTAATTAGGGTAAATAAGTAGAATTAAGCCTGAAATTTAAGGGGGGGGGGAATGAAACAGGTAGAATTAAGCTCTAAGCAGAAATGTCCCATTTTTGTCTGTAAGGCATATCACGTTATCACAGAAATGAAGTGAGATACTAAAAAGCAAGTGAGCGAGAGGGATGCCATGCTTCAGCTTGGTGCTACATTCAACCAGTGTAGGGGAGCGATGGCAAGCTTTGTGAGGTGCAAGGACAGAGAAATGGAGCTTTCAATCATGAAGGAAACCTTACCACTGATGAGGGGAGAGATGGAGGGTGCTGATGAGGGGAGAGATGGAGGGTGCTGATGAGGGGAGAGATGGAGGGTGCTGATGAGGGGAGAGATGGAGGGTGCTGATGAGGGGAGAGATGGAGGGTGCTGATGAGGGGAGAGATGGAGGGTGCTGATGAGCTTCATGAGTCCTACCATTTCTTCCCAATGCTGGAGACAATCTGAGTTACAGAGACCCAGCCTGTGGCTCTGAGTAAGCTCTAGCAGTTTCCAAGGAGAGTGTGCCAATGCGATAGCTTTTTCTTAATTTCCTTTTCATCCCAAATGTTCACTTTTTTTCCCCCTGTCTCCTGTGAGGATTCTTTCCCCTAGTGTGACAAATTTTCCAATTTTGTAATGGAAGCCAAGAGAAAATGGAATTCTCCTTTACAGAAATCCATTTTGTAGCCAACTTTCTTGAGCTGCATCTATCCTGAAAGCCATTTCCTTCCTCCGGCTGGATGCAGCTGAGGTGTTTAGAGCCTGCTCGGTGGATCGCTGACAATTTGCTCTTTCAGCTTGTGGAGATTAACAGCAAGGCCTTGGGGGGGCGGGGGAATGGGGCGAGGGTTCCTCATGAGGCCTTCTCAGTCTGTGCTGAGCTCTGTTCTCAGAGCAGTGATCTTGCTGGACTAGGTACGGCCTAGGAGTTGGGATAGGTCTGGGCACCTCAGGGCACCAATGTCAATTATCCCTCCCAACATGCTTGGGAGTCTGGCTCACCAGACAATTAGATGGAAGATGAGCCATCAGACACGAGTGGCGTCACAACATGTCTCTGCCCCGGTCCCGAAAGGCCACTGAGGATTTGTAGGAACATGGTAGGTCCTGTTCCAGAACAGGACTAGAACTCACGTCTGGCTGGCTCCTTTCCCTGGCTTCCATTCTAATGGTTTCTCTTTGGGGCACATTTATGATTATGTAATGGCAAAACAAAGGCGCTTGTTAGTAAATGAAATCATTTTTATACTGTGTGGGTGACTTGCAGGCAGCGTGCACCGCCAGGCATCGACACATTCCAACGTGGGAAATGTACTTGAGGCGCAACAACTGGCTCTTCTCCAGCTGCTCATGCTCCTCATTTGACTCATCTCTGCTCTGTAAATATTCTCTGACTTGTTAGCAAGCTGAACAAATTTCAAAGCTCTATGAATAAAGTGCATGTAGGTCAGAAGGTGCCTTGTGGGAGACCCCCAAGGACATATAAACTCGCCTTACCAGGAGAAACCTTTCATCCACTTGACACTCACATCAAACTACGTTCCTCATGCAGGCGAAAGGGATGTGAGCAAAGATTAAATGAAGGCTGGTAGGGAACACAACTGGGTGAAAAAAGCAAAGAGTAGCCCCCCAAAAATAGACTGTAAATCTACCATTGGGGCATGGTAAGGAATAGCAAATGTTCAGAAAATAGCAAGCCAGAGAAGTTATTGGCAAGTACAAGAGAGGGAGAGGGGAGAAAAGAAAGAAAAGAAGAGAGCACTGTGATTCTTCATGGATGCTTTCTGAGCAGCGTGAACTCATTTCATCTTGAGGGCTTCTGTTAGGCGTCTCAGGACGCCATCTGTGACTTGCCATGGTGTTCATACAAAATGAAAACCTTTCACAAGCATACCACTTGCTGCCCGACTACATAGGGCAGTGATTCAACGTCTAGAAACAGCACCTGAATTTCTCAGGCCAAAGAATAAAGAAAAAATATGAAGGGTATCTTGTGTGGTAGAGAGAAGCAGACTGATTCTGTGTCTATGCTCACAGCCGAGAGTGTACTGGAGGCTGGATGGCATTCATAACATCGGCTTACATCAGTTGAGAATTTGCTACAATCCAGGCAGCACTGTTCCAATGCTCTACTAGAGCAAGTCTATTTAATTTTCACAATAATGATGTTGGGGTTTTGATTTTGTCCTCCCCTTTATGGATAAAAAGAATTAAGCACATAGAGAGCTGTTACTTAGCCCAGAGTCATGCAGTTTGCCAGTATTAAAACCCAAGACATTGGGCATAGCCATGCTCTAGGATATACATACCCCAAGCCAGTCAACAAAAATCCATGAATTATCATAATACATACATAACACTTACATACATAAATACACATGCAGAGACACACACACACACACGTGCGCGCGCGCGCACACACACACACACACACACACACACACACACACACACACACACAGAGACAGACTCATTCTTTTGTGGGTTAGCCTTCCCTTAAAGATAGTGAGCAGCGTGTCACAACCAATGCTAATTTAACAAAAATGCATGACTCCCCCAATGGATCAGTGTTAACATTGGATGTAAGATGTCCCCAAAGCTTCATCTGTTGAAGACTTTGTCTTTAGCTGTGGTGACACTGAGATGTGATTGGGCTGGCTAAGAAATCCCTGGGGCTGTGTTCTTGTGGCTTCTACCTTACACCAAAACCATTCATCTTGCTGTATGCTTTCCGGCTTCTGGAAGGTGAGCAGCTTTTCCCCCACCATTTCCTTCTGCCATAATGTTTTGTTACATGCCCCAAAGCACTCACTATTGCCATCTGTCAGTGCGTCGACACATCTGAAACTGTGAGAACCCCCCTCCCCGAAGAAAAACCCTTTTTCCTAAGTCATTTTTCTCAGGTATTTTCCCTCAGTAACAGAAACTGATGCAATCAAGTAGGGGGCTAAGAGTTCGGGATTTCTGACCTTGTATTTAAAGAGTTTCTGTTCTGACTGTGGGCCAGCACTCACTGCTACTCAGAATCATGATTCAAGAGGCAGAACAATGGGGTGTGAATGGATTATCGATGGGGCAGAAGCGGAAGTAGGTGACAATGTGGATTGAGTGTAAGAAGCAGGACTGGAAGAATGCATCTCAGGTGTTTTCACTTTTGTTCTTGTTTCTCACAGGGTCTCCCTGCGAAGCCTTGGTTGGCCTGGAACATGCTGTGTAGAAACAGTGTCGCCTTGAACTCACAGAGATCTGCCTGCCTCTGCCTCCGTAGTGCTGGGATGAAAAGCGTGCGCCATCATAGCCTCTTGAACCCAAACTTCTAATAACCCAGAATGTGAGGAGATCTCTATTGCCTTTTCGAAACAGAGTGATTCCAAACCATTCAGAGAAATTGCTTCCTCCAGTCAGGGGCCTCCAGTCTGTGGCTCGCTTCCTCCCAAAAGCAAACTGATTAAGTCTTATCTGCAGGTCACCTCTCCTCTGGCAGTATTAGTTAAGCCTTTCACTATTGGGAGGAGTAGATATGCAACTGAAATTAGCTTAAGCAGAGGGGAATTTATTGATTCACATAATCAGAGAATCAGGAGTCACACACAAGCTCAACCCAGGAGCATAAATAGTGTTAAAGCGTCTAGCCGGTGTCCCCAGCACACACGTGTTCTAAATAACTCTCTCCTGCTGAGGCTTGTCTCTGCTTGGTGGCTTTCCCTAGCACGTTTTGTTCAAGCGACAAACCACTCACTCCCAGCTTAGCAAGGTCTTGGAAATGGGACTTCTCCCTACTCATTCTTGCACGTAAATTATTAGAAAGAATCTAAATGGCCACACTTGGGTTAATGCCCAGCCCTTACACCAAGGGATGGGTTAATCTGATTGGCTAACCTGGGTCACCTACTCACTCTGTTTGAAGGGGTAGGTAAGGTGCCATGCTTGAAAGCCCAACCAAATTACATGGTGTTAGGGGAAAATTCCTTAATGGAAGCTGACTAGATAGGGTGGGGTAGGAGAAGCCAGACCAACCAAACCACAACTGGCAACTCAGATGTTCAGCCTTAGCCTTTAATTTTCCTATCAGTTGCTGTTCAGTGCCCGCCATAAGCACATTGTATGAGGTGGCTGCTTCAGTGTGAGTTATGGCCGTAAGTTTGTTTTCCTGTACCTGCAGGCTGCTTGTGGCAACGCAACTCCTCCTATCATCAGCCACTCGCCTGTATGGCTCTCATGGTTCACCAAGTGCTCCCACGTAAAGATGTTTGCATGCCGTTTACACAGCAACACGGAAAGTGCATAGGGCCGCCGCTGCCATGGTTCCTGTCTTATAAGGGAGGCAGTGGGGGACCCAGGGAGGTCAGCGGTTCCTGCAGGTAACATGAGTGGGAACTGGTCCGCTCCACTGGGAACCCAGGGCTCCTGCCCAGGATCCACCCAGGAGAAAGGCAGAAGCCTCGGGGGTCTTGGGAGATGATTCCAATAGCATGAGTTGACTGACTCCACCACGGAGGTAGCCTTAGAGATGAAAATCGTGAGTTCCCTCCCAACTGTTCATGACGAGCTAGTTGGCTTCCTGAGGAGATCCCTACCCGGGAATCTCCTGTCCAGAAAGAATGCCAAAAGGTTTTGTTTCAAAAACGCATTTGGTAAAGACTGCACAGCGGATTTGTCTCCAGCGCACACTGAGCCCTGGAAAGCTACATACGCTCACTTGATTTCCAGGCTCCTTCTAAAGGAGCCAATACAAGGGATTTGTGTTTGTGAATTTACTGCACTTGCCTTGAAGAGAGAATTACTATACATACTTGAGATGCTCACATGGGAGGCAGGCATGCAGCTCCTAGATTGCTAACACACATCTAAATGTTCATTCGGCTCATAAGGCCATTAAAAAAAATTGGTAAAGGTAAGCAATCTCCTTCTGAAGGCTGTGGCTGGTGAGGGAAGGATAAAATTTATGTCTGGAATTTAGGACGCTAAGGAATGGGATTAGAACGTGTCATTAGTACAATATAACTGGCTATAGCTACTAATTGGACTCTCATCCGACAAGCACCTTATTTAAGGGGAGGGAGGAAAAGAAAACAAGCAGCCTAGACAATTAAAGACTAACCAAAATTAAACAAGTCCTCATGGCCACGGGTATCAGCCCACAGTGCCTTGCCTTGTATTGTGAGTTCTGGAGCACTTAGGGATGTTTGCTGATGCTAACGGAGTTCCAGCCTCTCCTGGAGAGTGGCTGGGATGTTAGACTCTGACTCAGGTGCAGACGCTGCCGCCTGTATTCGTGAGGGCAGAATGATACTTAGCTCTCTCACAAGGGTGTAGTGAGGCTTAATTAATTGTTGGGGAAGCACTTTGAGATTCTGGGATGAAAGGCACTATATAATGATAATAATTTGCATCGACAAGGTACATTTTTTCAATGGAATCCCAAGCACTTTACAAACATTAATTAATCCTCATAACACCCTGGCAAGGCAGGTAAGTTTTCCCAGGATACACTAAACAAATTCACCATGTTATGAGTGGGAGGGAGGCTACTGCGATGAACCAACTTTAATATTTATCCTTGGTGGGAACTTTCAGGAAGGTTGATATGAGCCCTGCTTTCTGTTAGTCCAAGCGATCTGCCATTCGCTTTTGATTATCCACAAATATCGTATTCTGCTGGCGCGCTAATCATTTTGCTTGGGGGACACGTGTCCTGAGCAAAGCTAGTCATAAGCAGCTGTCATTCCAATGGATATTAATGCCTATTGTCTCCCATTCTGGAACTCGGCGCCTCTTCTATGCAAAGAGGATGGTGGTGCAGAGAGGGTGGGGTGGGGGGTGTTGGGGAGGGAGGACGACAAGCGGCATCTGTTTCAAAGACAGTCTGCAGCCATACTGGAGAGAATGCACCTGGCTTCACTTCCAAACCCATGTAACCAGTGGCTTCCTGGCCTTTCTTTGTCACCCGCAGATTTCATGTTTTTATATTCTGGGTTCTCAACTCTATGCAGCATTGAGGAAATGGAAGTGGAGACGGGCACGCAGGGAGTCTGGGTTGCATACAAACAGGCAACCAGCATTTCCAGCATGAAGGATCTGCTATAAATCAGCAATGTGGAAGCAGCTTAAGCGTCAGGACCCAAACGGGCGTCCCCTTCCCGACCCCCCACCCCCCGAAACCCCATCCATTCTGAAATAAACCGAAAGGGGAAAAAATGATTCTCCAGTTGGATAGATGATTTCAACATGCTGAGTGGTTGGCTTGTCTGTCTTGAGTGGCGCT
Organism: Acomys russatus; assembly: GCF_903995435.1. Classification (NCBI taxonomy): domain Eukaryota; kingdom Metazoa; phylum Chordata; class Mammalia; order Rodentia; family Muridae; genus Acomys; species Acomys russatus. Next base: position 16,633,593 of record NC_067148.1, on the reverse strand, counting down.
CTGACTCTGACGATACCTCTGTCCCCATATCCTGGCTTTAATTCTGCACACACTCATTCACTGCAGTTTTTCCAGATTGAAAAGGAAGAAAGAAACTTGCTCACTGTCACTCCCCACAGGCGCCCATGCTCCAAGACAGCTGTGTTTTGGCCAGCCTCCTGGGCTGCTAGAGAGTGGCACCAATGAATCAATGTGTCATCCATGGGGGTGGAAGCAAGTTCCCTAACAGGGATGGGAGTGTTCTCTCTCTCTCACGGCTGCCTGTGATTAAAAGGAATGCTGGCAGCCTCTTGACCTTGCATCTGAGTATGACTGAAGGCAATGGTGGTACCAATCTGGTATACTCCACCTGGCTGGCCTCAGTTTCTTCTGTGCAACGAGAAAATGGAAGCATATTGTTTCCTAAGCTCCACTTGGCAATGAGAGGTTGATTTGACACCAATTTCCCAAAGTGGTCTTTTTGCCAAACCCTCAACCAGCAGACCTTGAAAGCAACATGGGTGCACATGGATAGTGATTGGTTCTGCTCTTGAGATGGGTGACCTGCCTGAGGTCACCTTTCATTTCTTTCCCTTGGATGTTCTACATGTATTTCCACCTTCCCTGTGTGTGTCATGGCACTGAAAATGCTGGGAAAGAAACTGTTCTACTGACTGGTTGCCAGATGAGTAACCAGGGGCAAGAAACACTGCAGTAACTTGCTCAGTACTGTTTAGCTCATGAGCCTGAATCCAGAGACTGAGCTCCTTATCACCATACTCAGAGTTAAGGCTGCTGCTCATTAATGTGGAGGAGCTTTTTTTTTTTTTTTTTTTTTTTTTTTTTTTTTTTTTAAATACCCATATTGAGCTCAACAGTTAGGGGCACTGGCTGATCTTCCTGGAGACCCAGGTTCAATTCCCAACAACCACTTGGCAACTTACAACTGTAACTCCAGTCCTAGAAGATCTGATGCCCTCTTCTGGTCTCTGTGGGCACCAGGCACATATGTGGTGCACAGACAGATATATATGAAGCAAAACACCCACACCCATAATTTACAAAAAAAAAAGGGAAAAAATGAAAATATCCATGTCTTTCCAAGTAACTTCAGTGTGTGCCAGCGCCAAAGAACAAAGAGGAGAGGTGGCAGGGCTGGCGTGGTGCTTCTTTCATCCGGTAAGTCGTTGACAAGCCCTGCAATCAGATGGTGGCTTCTCAGAGATATGGGCAAGATAGAGGTAGGTCTGCTTGGTACAGAACTGCCCGCTGTCACTTCACAGTGACCTATCTAACAGGACCTTGGGAATTTATAACCCTTCCTGAACACCAGGTTTACTGTCTCTCTTTTATAATTTAAATAACCAATGTGCCTATTTGGTAAAGAAATGGGAGTATGTCACCCAGCTAATAATAAGTAGAAGAGTTCGGGCTTGAATCAGGTCAGTGGACTCCATGTCAATGCCCTTATTTCTGAAACTCAGCATGATACAGACTGCAAAGAGTACGGACTTCGGGTGGCTTTTGGATGACGTTGAACCAGCACTTGAAGTTAAAGAGATGGCATACATGACACACACAAAGGTGTCTATCACATGGCCTTCCTCAGGAAATATGCCAGCATGATGGGGTAGGTAGGAGTGGGAGAGGTCAAGACAAAAGTGATATGACATCTTGGTTCTTAGGAAGCTAGGTGAGAGTTTAAAAAGTGCCATACCATTTTGTTCAAGTTCACCAGGTTTTCCTAAGCAGAAACTGGAACATCTAGATTTAGGGTAGAAACCAAACCAAACCAACCAACCAACCAACCAACAAACAACCAACCAACCAACAACCAACCAACCAACAACCAACCAACCAACCAACCAACCAACCAACCAACCAACAACCAAAACCCAGGACTAACAAATAAAGTAAGAGTTTGTCTTTAGTCCTCTGGTTGGTTCATGGAAACAGATGGTGTGTTACTCCTAATGAGGGATCACCTTCAGGTATCAGGTCACTAATATCTCAATAAATGGTTCCAAATGGATCAGAAACCCATTGCTCAGCAACCCAGCCAATTTGCCGCTATTTGGTGGACAGTTTACATGTCCATGCTTGAAGGTCCACACTGCTTTTCATTTGTGCTTGGGCGCACGCCTTTAATCCCAGCATTTGGGGAGGCAGAAGTAGGCAGATCTCTGTGAGTGCAAGTCTAGCCTGGTCTACAAAGTGAGCCCAGGACAGCCAAGGCTACACAGAGAAACCCTGTCTGTCTCAGGAGGCCAGGGCGGGGGTGTGTGGAGGGGGGGAAGAAAGAAAAAGCAAAGTAGAAGGTGATGTAAGGAAGAAACCTTGGCTGATAGTCAGCATGCAGTTCTGATGGGACTTAAGGACCACACTAAGGACATTTTAATTATCTACAGACTGAAAATTTATCTCAATTTCAATGTCCAAAACAGATTGAATAAAATAAAATCATAAAATAAAATATCAGGTGGCTTTAACATGACCTTGTGTCACGTCCAAGAGAAACTCAGAAAAATGGCTAACAGTCTAATTGTAGTGACTACTACCGTGTCAGTGTGCATGCTGACCCTCGGGCTCGCTCAGCACCAGGGACCTCTCTCAGATCTTCTCACTCAGCCCCCTACCCTAAACGTGTGCCGTTCGTGGGGCTCCCTCCCCTAGTGTCTCATTCCTGTATAACCCTGCCGTTTCTGCCACACACTCTCCAGGTTCTTTTGGGCCATGCTCAGTTGCCTTTGCTCTCTCTCTCTCTCTCTCTCCTCTCATCCACCCCACCCCCCCTCCTCCTCTCTCTCCTCTCTCTCTCTCTCATCTCTCTCTCTCTCTCTCTCATCTCTCTCTCTCTCTCTCTCTCTCTCTCTCTCTCTCTCTCTCTCTCTCTCTCTCTCTCTCTCTTTCTGCTTTGGACTCTTCAGATGCCTCTGGCTGTACTCTTCCTCCCTACAATAAAAGCCCTCCCCTCAACCCTACCTTGGGGTGACCATGTCCTTTTTTCATTTACTTTGCCATGAGCAGAAGGAGATTTCCCTTTGGCACCTGGCTTGTGGAAGAGACCCTCTTTGGGAATGTATGTGTCTCTAGTAAGGAGGGGTGAGAAGATGGAAAAATCCAGAAGCTGGGCCAGGGACTTACTTCCTGGTCTCACTCAAGACCCACAGGAAGCCTTCATCCTCAGTGGCTTGTGCTGCTCAAAGGGGACCCTCCACAGCGCGGGAGGGTGTGTCAGGGCTGTGGGGGAGCCCTCCTTTGAAGCTTTTGTTCCTCTAGCAGAAGCAAGAATGGAAGGACTCAAAAAAGAGAAGGCTCACAGCATTCTGGAGTGTTACTATGAACAGATGACAGCTCCACAGGCGGAGGCAGAAGCAGAGGAACACCCCCTCCTGCCCTGCCCCTGCCCCCCCCCCCCCCGCCCCGCGATGGTGGGCCTGCACTTTCTTCCTGCCCCCACTGGTGAGAGACCTGCCACACACTGGCAATCTGAACTGGGCCCTAGCACTTTGAAGTCTCTCTCCTTCTGAGGTTTTGGTAGTAGGATAACGAATGGATAAAAGGCCCCTTTTTTAGAAGGGCTGTGAAGAGCCAGTTGCAGCTCAAGAGGGGCTTGGAGGGGGGCGCTGGGTGGAGAACAGAGCCGGCCTTTGGACAACTCTGCCCCAAGCGCTAGCCCTGGAAACAATTAGTGAGGGGAGGGGAGCAAAGGGGAAGTGAGGAAGGAAGGACTGGGATGATCCTCCCAGCCTGGTGACTCAGCTTCGTGGTTTGCCTTGCCTTATAGCATCTGAATGGCTGAGGACAATAGAGGGTGTGAGCTTGGGGGAAACAGGCAGATTCTGGCAAGCAACGAGAACCCTTTATCTCCCCGTTTTATGAATACAAGCCCATAATTCTGTGTGGGGCTCTGAAGCTGTCTCTCAGATCCGCTGAGCTTTAGCATCCTCTAAGGCCCTGCTTCCTGTCCCTAGCCCTCCGGGACTCCTTATTGTTGAAGGAACCTCCTGTTTTCCTCTGCTCTGGACTGAAGGAGCACAGGTCTGATGCTGGGGTGTCCGCTGTCTCTGTTAGGCCTTTACTTGGTTACTACGCAATAGGGCACAGTCGGCGGCCTCCCGATGATCCCTGTGAAGTTCACACTGTGTTTAAGTGTGGAATCCTGTTTCATTAGTTGTGCTAAGATGTTGGCAATGGACATGGGGCCTTGTTAACACTAGGTTAGTGCCCTATCACTAAACCCAATCTGCAGCCCCATGTCAGTGCTTATTAGTGACAATCAGATCTCACATTTCAAAAATAATCATTATTGAGAAGTTTGGCTGGTACTGAGAGAGAACTGAATACTTACAGCCACCAGCAGAAATCGAGTTTGCGTTCAACCTTGAGACCTTCAGATGGGCCAGGGAAATTTATGCAGCCCAAGTGCAAAGCCTCTTGGTCTATTCCCCCATCCTTTCTTAGACCCTAAATCTATTCACTGCTACTCTTGACACTCTCATAATCTTGCATACACATGTTATAGTGTGTTACCCCAGGTGAGGCTGTGTAACTTCGCCCCTTTCATGGGAAGAAGGCTTCATGCCATACTCTCAGCCTCACTTCCCTTCACTGCATAAATTGAGATGCAGGACCAGAGATGCTCAGCTTTGCCCTTCTGTCGACGGCTTTGCCTGCCTATGGGAGTATCCACACTTTTTCTGCTCTAGCGCAGATGCAAGGGCTCTCTGTGTGGCATCACTCGGGTTGTTTGTCCCTGTGCTGTTGTTACTTTCCACCACTGTGACAAACTTTATTTTGGCTTATGGGTTTCAGAAAGTCCAGTTCATGGTCACTTGGCTTTGTTGCCATTGGTCTGTGATGATACAGAGCTTCTGGTGGGAAAGTGTGGTAGAGCAAGGCTGTTTAGAAGACACAGCTCAGGAAGCAGTAAGAGAAAGCAACAGCAAGGGGGCAGGCAAAAGATGTGCCCTTCAAAGATGAATCCCTAGTGCTCCCAACAACCTACACTGTAGTGCATGTACCCATGTTCTTGTTTTGATCCCAAGTATGGGATGGGGAATGGACTTGTGAGAGGACAGGTGATGTTTATCCACTAGAAGACCAACTACCTCATGAGGGGGCTCAGTTTTTGCCAGCTGAAAAAACCTATTAGTACAGACTCAGAGATATATGTGTCCAAAACAGGAGGCTGGGGCTTTTTGGTCTTGGTATTATTTGGCTGTTCATTGCTCCACTTTGAGACGCTTCTAGAGAGACTGCACCAGAAAACACTTTGGGCTCCAGATTCCAGCTGCTGTTCCAGGTTCCAGCAGCAACTTTTGCTGTTGAATTGCTGGTCTGCTGAAGTCCTACTTACTATGTCAGGGGAATCACTCCCAGGTACTGAGTCCAAAAAGCTCTACTTCTTCTGTTCCCATTAATTAACCTCTTTTCTCTCTTATCTAGGGTAGGTGGCTTGGAAGGGAGGTATAAGCATTAAAGAACCCCAAATAAAGTAGGTTTGGAAAAAGTCAAAGCTTACAGGTGGCGTCCAGTGTGCTTTGGTCATAATGGGTAACTTAACTTCTAATATTGTGAAGGAATATATAGGCATTCAAGATATAGACATGCAGTTTCAGGGTGTCAGCAAAATCACAGCTGCTGTTGCAAAGTTCTTTCCTGCTTTATACCCAGAGGAAATTTTTTGGTTTTTCTTTGTCTTTTTACTGTATTACATTTTTAAAAAAAGATTGGAAGAAAGACTGATAAGATATGAAAACCAGAAGGGTCAGTAAATTCTATCATTCTGGAAAGGACTGCAGAGCTGGCTGTACAACTAGAGAATCTGCTGGTCGAGGTAGAAGCCTTTGGAAAGCAAAACCTGAACCATTGATAAAGGAGAAACATCTGTTAACTGAGAGCCAGGGTTTCGCACAATTGCCGCCCCGCCTTGCTCCACAAGCCAGGTGTCCAGAGCACCAGCATGCAGAAGGGGGTGGAGAAAAACGGGAAGCTAAAGAGCCTGCAAAGGTTTTGGAGGAAGAGGAAAGCAGACAGGCCAAAAAGGCTTTGGAGACAAGTGCTCCGATAGGGAAATTCTCTAGGGCTACACAGACACCATCAGCTTTTCCAGGCTTTGTGCAACATATCCCTGCTAACGGTGGTGGTGAGGCTTATGATGAGATAGCATGGCGTCCAGTAGATATGCTAGATTTCAAGCATTTTAAAGAGACTATTGTATGTTATGTAATGCACTTATCTTTTGTTAAGCAAATGTTAAATAACTGGGCTCCACAGCATAAACTTATTCCCCAAGATTGGAAGGGATTGGTGTCATCTGTGTTAGAAGCTGCTCAACGGTTACAGTGGTTCTTGTGGTGGAGAAATGAAGCCATGAGAATAGAAAAACAGAGATAACAAGGGGGAATAAATGTTGTTAAAGATCAATTGCTTGGTGGACGGCGTTATGCTGACTTAAGAGAACAAACCTGGCCTGAGGATGTACTAATTGAACAATGTTGTGCTGCAGCCTTAAGAGCTTGGGACATGGTTGAGGAGCCTGGTAAAAGAGCCACTTCATTTACTAAGGTATTTCAAGGCCCTGGAGAAGCCTTCACAGAATTCTTACAGAGACTGGGTTCAGCTCTAGATAGAGCCATACCAGATCCTGAGACCAGACAGGCATTGAAACTGATCATGGCATATGAGAATGCAAATACTGAGTGTAAGAAAGCAATTACACCATTAAAAGCACAAGGAGCCCCATTAGATGAATACGTAAGACAGTCAGTTAATATTAGCTCTCAGGAGCATCAAAACAATATCATATGGCAAGCTATAGCTAGAGGTCTCAGATATCAAAACATCTGGTGCTTTAATTTGTGGTAAATGTTGCCATTTACAAAGAAAGTGTCAGGATAAAAGTTCCAGACCTCAAAATAACAGGAGCACTAACTTTGGAGTAAATGATACTCATAGAAGACTACAAGGGGCTTCCGGCCGTGATGGTGATGACATATACCAAGACTTCCAGGGTGTTGTAGCCACTGTGGGAAGGGAAACCATTGGTCTAGGGATTGCCAACTCAAGAGAGACATCAGAGGTAATCTCTTGCCATTAGGAAATGAAAGGAGGCACCTGCTAGCTTGAGGTTCCACAGCAAACAGTATGAGCCATCTTTCTTTGGTCAGCCAAGAGGTAACAAACTTGCAGGAAAACGAAGACTAGGTATTGACGATTTAATGCATGCTACTGAAGACAGCGCAGCTTTGGGTCTGGCCTCAGATAAATCTCTTACACTATCCCCACAGGTTGAATGTTAGAAAATAAGCACTGGTGTTTATGATCCTTTACCTTCAGGGACAGTAGGAATAATAATCTTGGGAAGAAGTGGATTAACTTCTCAAGGCTTTATTGTACATCCTGGTATTATTAGTGGGAATAGTAAGGAAGAAATTAAAATCATGGCATATGTAAAGAAGGAGAAGCAAATTATTGTAGGGGATAGAATTGCTCAGCTATTTCTGTTTCCTTACCCCAAGGGCAAACTCACTCCAGTAGAAAGAACAAGTGATGTTTATCCACTAGAAGACAAACCACCTCATGCAGAGGCTCACTTTTTTGCCAGCTGAAACACATCCCAGTACAGACTCAGAGAGTGCCCCAAAACAAGAAGGGGGCTTTTTTTTTTGGATCTTGGTATTGTTTGGCTGTTCATCTCTTCACTTCAAGACACTCCTAGAGAGAACCGCTCCAAGGAACACTTTGGGGCTCTGGGTTCCAGGTTCTAGCAGCAACTTTGGTTGAATTACTGGTCCGCCTGAAACTATGCCAGAGGAATTGCTCCCAGGAACTGAGTCCAAAAAGGTTTCCTTCTCCTGTTTCCTTTACCTCTTTTCTTTCCTATCTAGGGTACATGGGTTGGAAGGGAGGTGTAAGCATTGAAGAACTGCAAATAAAGTAGGTTTGGAAAACGTGGAAGCCTGCACTATACCCTCCATCCAGATCCCACTTCCTAATAGCCCACTCACCTATAAAATCATCAATAGATTTAAATTTCTTGAGATTATAATTACATCATTTACTCATTCCCTTTCCTCCTAGAAAACCGTCCTTGCTCTCTTTCTAATCCATCACCCTCTTTTCAGTTGTTTTTACATACATATAGAATCTCTCTCTACCCTTAAATACATAAAACAACCTACTCGTTCTGTATAAGTAAATATAAGTACTTATAAGTTTAGAAGTACATATACGTCTTGTAAGTACATGATTTCCATCAACAGGTCAATCTACTGATGATGTTAGCATCTTTCTGATTCCATCACCCCTTAATAGTGCTATGGACCAAGACTTTAATGCCTGAGTTAAAGGGTTAAACTCAAACACTACTACCAAACTCTAACTCCATGCATGCTTATTTAAAGGTGGGGCAAGCAGCATGGGCTATAATTTCAAAACCCCGTCCTCTGCTCGGACTCATCAGGAATCCATCATTTTGCTGTTTATTTATTTATTTGTTTAAAAAAAAAAAAAGATAATTGGTGCTGCTCAGAGGTGGAGTTTCCAGTCTGTATAACATGTGAACAAATGTGTGCATCTAGTTCAGGGACCAGTTAGCTCTTTACTCCTAAGTGCTACCTACCTTTGAGTACTACCCAACTTCCCAGCATGGCCAGGGCCAAAGCATTTCACCACCCCTCTTCCATTAGCCAATACCTTTTTCCTGAATGACAGAGGGCTTCCCCTTGGTGTAAAATGCCTCCTTTCAAGTCTCAAAGAGACCGCATGAGGCAGCTCTCTTGCCCTTCCTCATAGCCTGTGTACTTATGACTTTCATATAGCTGATGGCATTCCCTGCTTAATAGTTCTGCAGCATCAGACATGGGTCTGGAGTCCCCCAAGAAAGCTGATGTCTGTGCCTAGGATTCTAGCTCTTGGTGTCCTTCACCTTCATCCTTATGGGCATCCAAAATTGGTAGGTTGCTTATGGTTCACTAAAAAGATTTAATTCTGAGCTCTCTGGAGAAGCTTGAAGAGAGATTCCTACTTTCCATCCTAAATGATGGTTTACAAGCCAGAAAGTCATCTAAAGGCACTCTGTCCTTATGGACCTTCTCTCCTGACAGGCTTCCATACTGCTGCCTGAGAGGCTAAGTTCCAGCCTTGGCATTTGGGCATCTTCCCACCACAGACTGCTCTTCTCATCCCACCACAGCCTCCTTCAACCAGAACGTGCCACAGATCTCTTCTGTGGAAGCTGGATCCTCGTGGCTAGCCTGTGATCATGTCCCAGCAAATACAATGCTAATGGCTGGTTATCTATTGAGCCTGGCTCTCTACTTAACTTCGTCTGGATGAAGCCATGGGATTCTCCCAAGAATTCTGTGATACAGGGATTGTTGTCTTAGTTGACATATCATGGCCAGGAAATGGCCTCTAGACCTTCAGAATCAGACAGAGAGCTGCATGCTGGGCCTCTTCACCTTACTTAAACCGATACGGAGTTAGGGGAAGGGAAGAGGAAAGGAAGGAAAATACAAGAACAAATGAAAAGGACAGAAAAACAAAAGAAAAATGAACTGCATGGAGATGCCCCCAAACTCCTACCTGCCAGTACGTAATGATTGTGACTGTTCAGAGACAAAACTTAATAGCAATCACTAAGAGGATATGAGGACTGGATGAATGTTCTGGAATCCAATTTTACTGGTGTCCTAATAAGGAATATTTGAGGCACACAGAATCCAGATGAAAGAATGACAGTGTGCATGCTATGAGAAAGTAGCCATCTTAAGCCAAGTAGGGAGTCCTCAGAAGAAATCAATCTGGCCAACACCTTGACTTTAGACGCTTAAACCTCAGAACTATGATAACATAATTCTGTTGTCCAAACTACTCAGTGTGACACAACACTGATGCACTTCTAGACGACTAACCCAAGTCCTCAGAACCCTTTGTTTACATGTGGATCCATTTGGCTATAAATGCCTGAACCCATTCTCATTTCATAACACCAGAGGGGTGAAGCACTTGCATATTTTGAGGGGATAAAGAAAAACAAACACAAGTAATTTCCTGAGTTGAAATGGCTCAAATCTTTGTTTTGCTTTATAAACAGAAGGCTACAGTTTAGAGGGATGAGACAATCTCCCAAAGATTAAAATATGTGGATGTCAGAGGGCAAGAAAAGAAACTGGAAAAAAGATCACTGCGTGAGAACTTTGCAAATGGCGACCACCCCTCTGTGCTCTTAAAAAATTACTTTCCACCAAATAAAGGCAGTCTATTAAATGTCATCCATGCAGCTACTGGGTAATGTTGAAAATGCAAGGTTTCTTTATTGATCCCCTTGAGTGTCGTGCAAAATGAAGACATTTTTTTTTTCTGGGTAGAACCTACTAGAACTTGGGTTAACTTGCACTCACATTTCATTAATTAAAGGGGGCTCTGGTTGTTCATATCATCTGGGCTCAAAAATACCCCCCCCAGGAGAGCTTGTCTCAGGAGAGGCTCATTAGCCCCACAGCCACTGTACAAAGTGGGAGCATAAAGGTGTGTAGAGTGCTGGGCTGGTGTGAGATCCATCTGTGCTCCAGCTTCAGGACAGATCAATGCGCAGAAAGCACTAGCCCTCTAAAGTTAGGCACATGTTTAAACATGAATCGCCGCAGTAGCCTGAGGTTAATGTGTGTGCCTTTCACTTTTCCTAATAGGAAATCGAGCCAACCCGCACCTCCATCCACAGGCTCAGCGATGGCTGGGTGGTTTCCATGTGGTCAGAAGCATTAGTTAGGGGCTTGTCCATATCTATTAGGAGGGAGGATGCCCATTTAGCAAATTAAAATTGTTTTTATTCCCCCAGCTAATTGTTTTCTAATTGTTTAAGTAAAAGGTTTTGGTTTTGATTAGAGGCTTTTAGTAAATGAAATCTGTTCGCGTCTTACAAGTCAAACATTGAGAGCATAGAGAGGCAGTCATGGTTAGTGGGGCTGGCTAGGGAAAAGGCTTTCACATATGTGTTGATGCCGAATAACTTTTGAAGTGATCTGGCCCAGTGCTTTTATTTCACACTGAGGGAATGGAGGCCTGGGGAAAGCTCACACAACCTGAGAGAGGAGAGTCCCAGGCCAGAGCAGTAAGGCTTGGCATCCTTGATACCCAGGGTAAGCAGACATCTGTACCAGGTATAGCTATGGTCAACACAGAAGCCTTTAATTAAACATTTAGCCTCCAACACACCCTATGCACAGACTAAATGGGGCATGAAGGAACATTAATTAATGTGTGTACAACTAAATGTAAGTTATGTTGTCCTGTATCTATGTGCAAAGTAGTCAGCTCTTTAAAAATCTGACTGAGCAGCTGATATGTACACATCTGGTGCACCACTGAGCTCTGTGACCTGTACGGACATGTGTAAGTGTGCTCACATTTCTTAAAAGAAAAGCAATGTATTCCACTCTGGGCTTTAAAACCAAATAGAGGAGAAAAACACATAGATGTTTATTGGTGTGTGTTCCTTGGAACACTGGAATGGAGAGAGAGAAAGAGAGAGAGAGAGAGACAGACAGACAGACAGACAGACAGAGAGAGACAGAGAGACAGAGACAGAGACAGACAGAGATAGAGAGAGACAGAGAGAATATGAATGACCTTATCATCAAATAAAGTTGGAAAATCCAGGTTCTACAGGGTTCCTTCCTTCTCTTCATCCTTCCTTTCTCCCCACACCCCTTTTGACACAAGCAACTTAAAGATTGTGAACCACCAGGTTTGGAAATGGGGAAAAATAGAATGGTAATTTCAGTCTTCCTGGACATGTATTTTTAATTATGGGAGTTTTGTGGGCTAGAGAAATGGAAATTCCCCAATAGTGGAGTGTGGCACCAGTGGCCAATCTATTTTCAATGGTAATTTGGCTTTTTTTTTTTTTTTGAAACTTGAAGTGAACCATAGGGACAGCTCTGCTGCAGTTGCTATTGTAGGTCCTACTTCAGGTCTTATTCCATGGGTGCTATGAACTAGAAAGCTTGCCGCGGTGAGCAGAACTTGTAAGTGGGCAACCAGGCTCCCAGAGGCTACTCTTTCACCAGGCCCTAGACTGCCTCTCCTGGCCCTAGACTGCCCCGCCCCTGGCCCTAGACTGTCTCCCCTGGCCCTAGACTGCCCCCCCCCGACCCTAGACTGTCTCCCCTGGTCCTAGACTGCCTCTCCTGGCCCTAGACTGCCTCCCCTGGTCCTAGACTGCCTCCCTTGGTCCTAGACTGCCTCTCCTGTCCCTAGACTGCCTCCCCTGGCCCTAGACTGCCTCCCCTGGCCCTAGACTGCCTCTCCTGGGCCTAGACTGCCTCCCTTGGCCCTAGACTGCCCCCCTGGGCCTAGACTGCCTCCCCTGGGCCTAGACTGCCTCCCCTGGCCCTAGACTGCCTCTCCTGGGCCTAGACTGCCTCCCCTGGTCCAAGATGTTTTGGGAACACAGGAGGGTACAACCAGCTTGTGTGTGGCAGGACAAGGCTTTGAAGAGATGGAACACTATGATAAGCATCATGACTGATACATATTTGTGTATGGGGAGAAGGTGAGGGAGGGCGGGACTTGTCACCAGAAAATAGCAGCAGAATTGTGTCCAGTGCAGAAGAGGCCTTGCTATCCAGCCAAGATTTGGAAAAGGCTGTTGGCTCACCTAGATTCTTCTACCTGTGCAGGATACTGACCTGCGCTACCTGCACTCTCACCTCCATGCAAGAAGTATCTGACTTTTTCTCAGATGCAGTGTCTTCCCCATCTTCTCTTTCTTCTCTCCTGTTTTATATTAATTTATTTTTGAGATGGGGTATTTAGATTTTTGTGTGTGTGCTACAGTGGGCATATAGAGTTCAGAGGATAACTTGTGGGTTCTGGGAATAGAACTCAGGCTATCAAGCTTGTAGGCAGGCCCCCTAATCCTGGAGTTATGTCTCCAGCTCTTTGAAAAACAGGGTCCTGTGTAGCGAAGGATGACCTTAGCTTCCATCTTCTTAGTGCTGCACTAGCAGTGTGCATCGGTAGCTTATGTGGTAAAAGCGACTGAACCCCGGGCTTCATGGAGTCTAAGGCAAACTGTCAATAGAACCATACCCCAGCCCCATCCTTATCTGTTTTTTCATGAGCACCTTAAACTCTAGTCCCCACGCCAGCCTCCTTTGCCAGTAGACTGAAATGATTCCGGTGACTACGTTAAACCCAGAGGGACACATGCCTCCAGTTCCCAAGCCAGCCAGGTGTGAGTGGAGACTAGTGGATCAGCTCCATGCCCACTGGGAATCCTACCCAAAGTGCCTCAAATTCTCTGGCTCGAGGATGGGTCTGTGAGAGGCCCGTGGTAGAAACCTACTACTACCCCCCCCCCCTTGTACTTTCGCTTTTATTATTAACAGACTTGTAGGAATAAACCCCCTTGACTTGAAATATAGCATGACTGGGAACGTCACAGCACCTTGGATTTATGGCCCCACACGACACGCAGACGTAATTTTTCCTTGGCTGTTGTGGTGACAAGATTCAGTTAGGCATTAGACGACTAAGTCTGTATTACTCATCTAAAATATGGGCTGTCCTTCTGGATGCTCAGGCCCTCTGAGGAGATCCCTTCGTAGCCTTGGCCTCTCCTGGGGCAGGGCAGTGTTTGCAGTCTGATTTCCACTTGGCTGTCCTGGTAAGTTGGGGACCAATATGCCTCAGTTTCTCTCTCTGGGCCTTTTCGAAGGCAGGCATGAAAAACTGGCCCCAGTCAGCAACTCAGATTTTACGATGGCAACCCCACTCCTTTTGTATTGCCTCCCTCAGTTAACTTCTGCCTTGCTCTCTTTTCATGGCCTCTGGGGGTACGGAAGTGGGGAGCAGAGAGAAGAGGAAGGGATACTTCTTCTTCAAACACATCATGGCTTTGGTTCAGGTCTGTAAATGAAGGTTAACTAGAGTGAGAGAGAGAAAGAGAGAGAGAGACAGAGTCCCAGTTAGCACAACAAATGCCCACTTGAGTTGCTCATGAATTCTCCGCTCTCTGCATGGGGCAGGGCCCGCAGCTTCCCTTGAAGGAACTGCTGCAAAGATCAAATCCTTTAGCTATTTGGTCTCCTCCCAGTTAACTTGGCCCCACTGTCACCCACTGACATTTGAAATGTGTCTGTTTGAAAAGAAAAGAAGAAAAGAGCACCGAGAGGAGGGGGAAAAATATGCCGGAGATGTTACATCCTGCCAGGCAAGAGGAAGGAATCGCTGGCTTTGCAGAGCCTGGAGGGTGTGGTGTGCTGGCCTATGTGTGCTCTTCCTTTCTGTCTTGGCCTTTTCCTGTGTTTCTGCCCTCGGTATGGCCACATTTGCTGGTGTGACAATAAGGATGACTTAAGCTGTCTGAGTTTATCCAGGATGCTGGCGGGAGGGGCCTGGGAAATGAATGGACCCGGCCGACCTCCTGCTCCGCCACAGGGCAGTGCTTTGATGGGTGTCCCCAGGCTCTAGGCTCTGGCTGGTTGAGTGAGGGGAGCCAATGGAGGAAGTTGCTGGCTGAGACAGAAAAGCAGACACATCCACACGGGAAGGGGGGCCTTGACCTGGCCTGCAGACCCCAGAGACCTGAGAAGCCCCTGTAGCTTGCCCTGTAGTCAGGGAGCGTGGGAGGTATGGGAGAGAGGATCTTTGCAAGGCTTTCTGGGGAGTTTGTAACTAGCATCGCCACGGCTATAAATCTCCATCAGCATCAAATACGGGTCTGGGGTGTGAACTTGGAGTCTCCACTGTCAACTAACTCAGGAGATACTGAGAGCCTCGGACATTCATGTACAGGCAGGCACTGGCCGGCACCAGCCTGTCCCAGTTGGCGTCATGTAGCAGGCCACTCCTGGTTCCTGAAAGACCGGAAGAGGGAATGATCTGAGCCAATCAGCCGCTAGTATGACCATATATGGCCTAAGGCCTCTGGACTGTAACTTGAGTGACCAGCCTTTTGGCCCCAGCCTATCAGCTTATGGCCCCTGTGATTGCTCCTTAGTCCACCCAATCAAATTCGAAGATAGCACATCCTCTTAGAAGTTCCCCAGTTCCCTATAAAAAGGCCTGCGGGTCACCGCCATTTTGTATGGTTTGTGACCCCCTGCATGCAGGCTGTTTCTGCAGAGTGAATGCTTTTTTGTTTTTACATGCTATTTGAGTCTGAGAGGGATCTTCCTTCAGTGATTTTTTTTAACTACTACATTATAGCTGCTGTGGTCTGGGACCACATTTTAGATGAAAGCATTTGGTTCAAAAACAGAGGTGCAGACATGGGACACAGAGGCATGAGGCCTCCGTACTGAGGGCAAATTCAGTACTGTGGTGTTAAAATAAAATAGAAACAGAAAAAAAAAAAAAAAAAAAAAGAATCATTTTGTTCTTTGGAGGCACAGAAATTAATATTTTGGGTTTCCCCTCTTGTTTTTACATCTAGCCTTTATTAACTTAATTTTTAATTGGCACACAAAAAAATTTAAAAAAACTGTGATGCTAATAGGTAACATGTGAAATATTGACATACTTCATGTATTATATAATGTTTAAATCAATGTTATTTCAATATCTTCAAATATTTATTATTTACAGTAAGACCATGCAAAAGTCCCTTTTTCTAGCTTTTTGAAATAATGATACATTATGATCTCTAATCAACCTGCTTTACAACTGAACACCAGCATTCTTGCTTCTACCTAACTATAAATCAATCCATTCAATGTCTTTGCACCTGGCCCCACTCACCGTATCTTCTGGTAACATTCCATTTTATTTTCTGTAGTCATTCATGTTCAAAACATTGGCTATTTTGTAACCGTCTTAGTTTGGGTTTCTATTACTGTGAAGAGACACCAATATCACGACCACTCTTATAAAGGAAACCACTTCATTGGGTGGGGCTGGCTTACAGCCATTATCGTCATGAAGGGAAACATGGCAGCATGCAAGCAGGAATGGTGCCCAAGAAGGCGCTCAGAGTTCTACATGTTGATCTACAGGCAGCCATACTAGGCCTAGCTTGAGCATATGAGCCCTCAAAGCCCGCCCCCACAGTGACATACTTCCTCCAACAAGCCCACACCTCCTAACAGCGCCGCTCCCTATGGGCCATTTTGTTCAAACCATCACAGAAACCATAGAGATTTCTTGTTGGTAAGGAGTGGTGCTTGTCTAAATGGCTCCTCAAAGAGTTGCTCCTGGGATGGTTATCGAAGAGTCGCTTTGGGAGTGTGTTAGAGACGGGCAGGCTGAGTCTTTACCCAGTTCTGTTAAGTCGGAGGAGGGTGTGCTTGGTCCACTCATTTCCTATCCTGGATGAACTTGCACGTCATCTTTATCATCACATTAGCTCACGTGGCCTCTGATAGGAGTAATGGAGGGAGGCACTTACTAAGCCTTCCAGGGAATTATTGGTCTCACTGATGTAGACAAAACGTTAGATCCTCAGGTATGATGCTCTTCCTTGAATCTTACCAGAGGGAAAAGCCACCACCAGGAAAAAAAAAATTTATTTTTTGCACGCACGCACGCACGCATGCGCACACATGCACGCAACACATACAGCAGAAGAGAAATTGAGAACAGGAAGAAACAAAACCAGGATATGGTTCGCTCAGTAAATTCAACGTGGAGTATAATAGGAATTACATGCTAATCTTTTGGAAATCCGAGGTGCATTGAGAAACCCTTTCATGTGAATTTTAATGACACACTCATATATTTTTCTCTTTAAAACCTACTCTCCAGGTGTATTCCCCTTTTGCTTCAAGTAAATTGTAAATGCTGTTTCCCTTTCAGCCCTCACTTCTACAAATCAGGTGACAACCAGGTGTGAATGTTTAGAACGGGGGGGGGGGGGATGGGGGGGGGGGGGGGGGGGGGTTGGGGGGTTGGGGGGTCAGTGGGTGGGTGGGTGGGGGTAAGGGGGGATGGAGGGGGGGGGGGTTAAGGGGGGTTCCCAGATCTGCTGTTTTACATGGGAGATCTCTACGAGGGATCTCAGCTTTCTGCTAACTTTTGTTTCCTCACCTCTGGTGAGACCACTGATGCCTGTCATCAATCTTTTAGAGAGGTATTTCCAGGGTTATATTAGGATAAAATCCTACACTTCTTTGGATTAACAGTAGAGTGATCAAAAAACAACCAAACAAAACCAAAACCAAAACCCACCTAAGACTCTATTGGTACTTCCTCAGTACTTACCACAGAATTCCAAACTACTGGATATGGATTAAAAAAAAAAATTAGTCGCTTTAAGAATGAAGACAGACTATCTTATAAACTACTTCTAAACATCGTCCTTTGGTTGTTCAGAGCCACTTCTCTTGTCATTCTTCTTAGACACTACACTGGCACAGCATTGGCTGCAAAAGGGCAAGGGACAGAGGCGGCCCCGAAATAGTCATATAATTCACTGTGCCCTCATTCCTGTAGCTTCTCTCGCACAGGCCAGGTAAAGACAGCATGTTGAGAGATGAATAGGCAGAGGATAGAGACGCTAGGTATAGACTGTGGTGTACTCTGTGTTATGGATATGTCAGGCCATCAGGAAACAAAAATTAAGGGTAGGCTAGAAAGCCGTGGAACCTGCCCCCCACCCTCACCCCCAAGGAAAGCTTTAGCTTGTTTTTAAGGCCAGGTCCAGCAAGTCCAGCAAGTCCAACAAGTTCTGCAGGTCCAGCAGGACAAACTCTAAGTTTAAGCAGTGATTAGGACCTGGGTTACATCTGCCACTGTCCTTTCACAGTTGAACTTAAGTTAGTGTTTGAATGAGTGAAGACTGGAACGTAACTAGGTTGAAGTGTCATCCTAGTTGACAGTTTAGCACCCATTTGAATCTCTTTAAGACACACTTGATCTCCAAATAAAGACAGTGACTAAGGTATATTTCAACTAAGCCAGCACAACTGTCCAGAATCTGATGAGAACAATTATGGATTTTCCCCTATTTATTTTAACACTGGAATACTCTTCCATCTTTTCCCTTTCTCTTATTTACTTACTTTCATTTTCCTCAAATTTTGACCTATGATTGTCCCAAGTTTTTTCTTGGTTTGTTTCCATTATTTGTTTACAAGTCTTGAATTACCTATTTTTCTCATCTCCTTGAGACAGCCTTCTAGGAGCAAGGTAGAAGGGTTTACTTTAGCCCAGGCTTTCAGAAGCCACAGTCATCACAGAGGGACCTGCTTTCCCAGTGGCAGGAGTGTGTGGTAGATTCTTGTTCACTCCATGGCTATAGACTAGGAAGCAGAAAAGGCAGGCCTGAACCAAAGTGGCTGTAACCTTCAGTGACTAGATTCTAGAGACTTCCTTCTGCCAGCTAGGCTCCACAGCTGGAAGGTTCTGCAACCTGTCCAAATAGCACCACCACCTGGGGACCAGGTGTTCAAGCACAATGATCCTGTGGGAGACTTTCAGTTGTAAACTGGAACAGCTCCCATCCCCGAAGCACCTTTTAACCTCAAGAATATCTACTTAGATATGGGATGTGTGTAATTAATTACCAGACACAGTACTAAACATTGTTTATGTAGAATTCTAATACTCTCAACATACGGTGTAGGTGTTGTTATTGTCTTTCTCTGTGTTAGGAAACCAAGTCCTACAGTGGATACATTTCCCAGGATAACATGGTTTGTACCTGGCAAAGGTGGGATTTGGGTTTAAACTTTATTTCAAGTGCAATGGTTTTAGTCACACTAAGACATCTTGAAGGTTCCTGCTGGGTTCCTCCTTCAGGATTGGTATCCAGCCTCCCTGAAAAAGAACACTTGCATCTTCAATGCAGATTCCTGGGCCCAGCCCCGGCCTTAGTGACTCTGAATAGTTGGAGACAGGCCCACGAATCAACATTTAAAAAGAGAGACTTGTCCACTGTTATTTCACATGCACCAGTATCTTACCTGGGTGTATGTGTGCCGTGTACGTGTCTGGTACTTGTGGAGACTGGAGGAAGGTGTCCCTTCTCCTGCCACTGGAGTTGCAGCCATTTGTGGGCTGCCATGATGGCACTGAGACCAGAACTAGTCTCGAAGAGTAGTATGGGCTTTTAATAGTGTGAGGCCCAGAACCAGAATTTGAACGCATTTCCTAGGCCATCTTTATAGCTGCAGTGAATCTGGAGCAAGGGGTGAAAGGAGGCATTGTGAAAGATGGCCTACCATGCTGGGTTGCCATGACTTGTGTTGCCAGAAGCATTGTCAACTGCTAAAAATCAGTTTCTAGGTAGGCCGAGGCCAGCGAGCAGGGAGCTGCTTGGAGACATGTGCATGACATACAGGCAAACGTATTCTTCCTGTGGGAGAAGTTTCCCATTTTCTCTAGACACTGAAGGAATGGGTCTCTGCCGGTGCCATGTATCAAACGCTCAGAGGACCCACGGCCTCGCATACGCCACTGTCCAGCTGTGGCCATGAAATGTTGTTAGTGGTATCTCAGTGCAACAGAGAGTTCAAAGTACAACGCAGATTTTGGCAACCAATATATACACCAGAGCTTTACAAGACCTTTCATTATCTTGGTTTTGTTCCTAGAGGGAGAGGTGGGGAGGAATGATGGCCAGAGGGACCCTGGAAGGCAAGTGACTGATACAAGAAGGGAGGGGACGTGCCTAGCTCATTCCCCAGGCAGCTCTGTCATTACTTCAGAGTGATCTCTAATCAAAACCTAGCATATGGTTTTTTTATTATTAATTTGGGACAATTCCCCTGCCATCCAGCGTCATAAAAAGAATATCATAAAAGATTGATATCATAAAAGATTGTAGCATCCCTCGTCAAGCTCCCAAACATGAAGTGTAAAACCTAAGGTAATGAAATAAGTTGAGTTGCTTCTCTCATGTTTATTATTATTATTATTTTTATTGCTGTAAGTTCTGGGAGATGCAATTCAGAGCTGGCTTGTGAACAGGCTTCAAATCAATTTTGCTTTCAGTGTGAAGCTGATATCAAGGGCTCAAACTTCTCATCCACCTCAGCAAGCAGATAGCAAAGTAGCTACTATCTTATATTTTCAGCTGTGAGCCTAGCCTTTACTGCTTAGTCATCATTTCTCCAGCCCAACACTTACTGTCTTTGTTAGTGTTTGTTTTCAAGACAAGGTTTCTCTGTGTAGTCCTGGCTGTCCTGCAATTCGCTCTGAAGACCAGGCTGGCCTTGAACTCACAGATATCCACCTGCCTCTGCCTTACGAGTGTTGGGATTAAAGGAGTGTGCCACCACTGTCCAGGAAGCACTTCATATCTTTAAGCAGGAGTTGTCCATAGCCAATTTTCCATTTTCCAAGTACAGAAAAACTCTGAATTCATGGATTTGTTGTTGTCATCAATTTATTTATCTGTTTATTTTGAGGCAGAGCCTTGCTATATAGCTAAACTGGCCTCATATTCCTAATCCTCCCATCCCTGTATCTGACTGCTTAGATTACCAGTATGCATGATCATATCTGGTTATGCTTTGATCAACTCTTGTTCCCTCTAGTGTAGTGTTTGTTGTTTATGCTGCTTTCTCTTGAGCTAAATCTCAGGAGAGTGGAGCCAGGACACCCTCCTATAAATGCCCCACCAAGCAGCAGCAGCTTTCCCCCCAGGGGAGCTACCTCTTTTTCTCTCTCTCTTTTTTCTTTGTATCTGAACTCTTGATACCCAACTTAGAAAGAATGATGGTACTTAATATAGCAAGAGACTACAGGCCACCTCTGGGAGTTGCTAGGCTGTTGTTCAGTGAGGTGGGGGTGGAGGATAGAGGAGGAGAGGGAGGGAAGGAGGGAGGGACAAAGGCTGGGGACTTGCTAGGTTAGGTGTATTAACATGAACAACTTACACATTTATTTGTTTATTTAAGCGAGCATATAGAGCAATAGTTTTCAATATGGCAATTTTTACCTACAAGTTGTGTTCAGTTCTTATTTATACTTTTCCCATAGTGTTCTCCTCATTCCCCAAATAGCAACTGTATATCCCGCCCCCCCCCGCAGCTTCCCAGCCCTCCTGGAGACTGAACCCAGGGCCTCAAGAGCATGCTAGGCTAGTCCTTAAAAAGACATCATTCATCTTCTTAGCCATCCCCCTAGGCAGGAATTAACACCTTCTCATAAATGAGGACACTGTGTCTCAAAAGGTTCAATAATTCATTCAGCTCGAAGCGGGTGGTAGAGTAAGGATTCCACCCAGTTCCCCTCCTCTGGTGCCTGCCGCTGCTGTGCGGGAAAGGGGAAAGCCAGCAGGTGTGAAGGAAAGACATCTTTCTGCTCCATTTCTTGGCTCCTGGCTTTTGCTGCAGGTTCGTGAACAGAGAGTTTGGATTCCTAGCACATACATAAGAAGGGGGCAGTGTGGAGTGGTGTGGTACCGTGGGGAACTGGTGCCGTAGGGTTAGGAGCATCCCTGGCGCTTGGCCAGTCAGTCTAGCCTAGATGGTGAGTTCTAGGCCACTGAGAGACATTCCTGACGATATTATCCAGAGCCTTTTTGTTTGGCATGTACGACATGTAACATACACACACCCCTAAATTACAACAACCCCCCTTTCCCGTCATTCTTAATTCCCAGCCTTGAGCCTGAGGACGGAGACGTTTCCTTGCAATCTTGGAAACCTGTTTGTAAAAGCCCATCTTGAGGCTAGTTCGTGGAATGCCCCGGTGGGTGATAGGTAGGGCATGAAAGAACGTTTATAATCGAAGAACATTCCTGAGATTAAAGAGCAAGAGACCTGTTTAGAAAGAAACAGACACCAGAGATAGAGCTTGGCAGACAAGCGGTGTCGCGGTAACGGGGCCATCAGTCAGAGGCCTGTGCCATCACTTGCAATAGTTTCCTTTTCATCTAATGAATTTTAATGGCTGCTTTTGCCATTACCTCCAGGAATCTATAAGAAACAGAAAAACCTGCCTGGGAACTTCCTCGATAGTCACGGAAGCCAAGTTGCAGGCATTATCTCAGCTCCATTTCTAAAATCCATCTTTTTACTCACAAAACAGTTTGAATACAGTACCAGAAATATCCATCACCTCTGTTTGTAATCTGTGTGACCTGAATGCAGATTCTCTTTGAGGAGTCTTTTTTATTTTATTTTATTTTATTTTATTTTATTTTATTTTATTCTTTTGCGTATCTTATTTTGTTATTCAAATGATGAAGCAGATTTCGCATGAAGTTACACTTTTTTAGAGGCAGGTTTTGTTCTGGAAAATTGGTGCAGCATTTCCATTTCTCGTATCTTTACATAGCTGGTTTCTTGTCAGCTGATGTAGCTGTGATTGACAAACCAGCTCTGTGATCTGGATCCCTGTAGGTCACAGCGTCCATAGCTTTCCAAATCTCTAATTAGGAGGACGTGCTCCCCCTACATGGGGTGTTAACGATGGACAGGCATTTCTCTTGAGAGCTGGAATATTTCTGTTATCAAATCTTGATTCAAAACACCGACAGACCCTTGTCACCTCAAAGTCAACTTTGTCCTCAGTTTAACCTTCAGACTAAAACCTGACTGGTTTGCTAAAAAGCGTGTGCTCGTTAGCCCTGACAGAGACAGGAACTGAGCCTCACAAGGTCCACAGTGACCTCAGCTTACTCACCGCAGAGGCTGAAAGAGGGAAATCACACGGAACCTTTCTTTTTCTTCTCCTTTTAAATGGAGTTTCTGACATTAAAAGGTGGCATTTTGTATTCATTATCAAATACCGACATCGCTGGGCTGCAAGTCCGATGCCTTCAGAGCAGCTACTGTGAACACTTGCACAGACATTCGCCTGACCTAACCTTGGCCCTTTCAGCTCTGCATCCCTACTACCCTACAGTACTCGCCGAATGGACTGTACCAGCTGTGCAGCAATGCCCAGACAGTCTCCTATCTTCCTTGCTCCAATATTGCAAGCCCCTTTCCCGTATGTGACTTCATGTGTGGTTGGTTCCTCTAGGACTAGGTGAAGGAGAGCCTGCACTTGGCCTTGAAACAAGATGCGCCACAGTGTCAGCCCCAAATCTTTGTCACATGCTAAGCTATGAGTCTCAGCTTCTAAAAAGATGATATATTTCTGGATCATGTCTGAAATTCCATGATGATTTGTGTCAGGTTTTTTTTGTTTTGTTTTTAAATATTGCAGCTATAAGGTATCACCACAAACTTAAAAGCTTAAATAATGCTGATTCCATATCCCAGGTGTGTGGGGCAGAAGGCCAGCATGGCTGTCGAGGTTCAGGCAGGGTTTGACCTTTTCCTTGGGCTCCAGGGGAGCATTAGTTCCCCCTCTTAGTCAGGAGTCAGCAGAGCTCAGCTCCAGGCAGCTGAGGTACCGCACACTCCATTTTCTTGCTGGCTGGCTGCTCCTGCGTCCTCCCTGGTCCTCCACAATGTCTCCGATATACAGCTCAGAACCAGCATCGGAACACTGGCAGTTTCTCTTACAAGTCACCTCCCTGAGCTACTGCTGTTGACTCCCTCACTGGAGTTGGGAGAAGGGGTAAGGGGAGGGGTCTGGCTTTCAGGGGTCCTGTGATGGGAATGGGCCCACCTCATTCATCCAAACTCAATTCTCTCTCCTGAGGTCAATAGCCTTGGTTAAGGCTACGGGGTTCCCTTTGCCAGGTAGCGGTGGCATGTACGTTAACAGGCTCCTAGAGTGAGGCTATCTCTGGGCTGATGATATTCTGCCTGCCACATCTTTAATTAATCTGTTTCTTGAAACAATTAAGCATTAAGCCCAGGTATTCATGGGGAACTATTGTACTTTACATGTTCTTAACTGATTGCTGTAGTTTTCCTTCCTCTATACTGTCTCATTAAATCCTCTTGATGGTCCTAGGAGGTACTATCCATAGGTCAGCCAAGACTGACATCAGCTGCAAATACTGGGACTGACCAAATAAAAACGAGCCATCTAGCATTTCAATGGTGTCACCAAGACCCGAAGTTTCTTTCTCTAGTGCAGCGGTTCTCAGCCTGTGGGTCAAGACTCCTTTGGCAAACCTTTATCTCCAAAAATATTTGTATTATGATTGATAACAGCAAAATTACAGTTATGAAAGTGGCAATGAAAATAAGTTTTTGGTTGGGGGGATCATCACAGCACGAGGAAATGTATTAAAGGGCCACAGCATTAGGAAGGTTGAGCACTACGGTAGCACAGACGCTGAAACATGGCTCATCTAAGTTTCATTATTTGGATTGGCAGGCAAGACGGGCGTAATACTGTAGTTAGCCAATAGAGTTAATATATTTGCTGTGCCCATAACTATACATACTGCATATTAGATGGTTAATACTGGCTATTTAATTTTATTTATTTTATGTATGTTTGTGTGTGTGTGCAAGTGTGTGGGTAGGCTTGCATGCACATGTAGAGACTTGTTAGTGGGCACCAGAGGTTGACAGTGAGCCTTTCTTCCTCACTCTCTTCCTGCCTCTGCTTTCCTGGGATCAAAGGTGTGTGATCGCACATGCAGCCCTTTCATGTAGGTCCCTGAGTTCAGAATTCAGGTTTGTATATCAGGCACTTTACTCACCAAGGGTTGGCCGGGAAATTTTAAATGTTATTTTTGCTTTACCATATTTAGTGTGCTGGCTTTGGCCTTGGGTCTTTGTCATGTATGCATGCTAGGTGGCTGTTGAACCTCTAGCTAGCCCACGGAGACTCTAGGTGGGAAAGAAGATGGAGAAGGAAGAAGCGGAAAGCAGGTGTGCTAGCTACCTGCATTAGGAAAGCAAACACTTCTCAGCAACTGTCAGTTACTTCTGATTGGGCCATGCTGCCTGGGAAGGGCAGCAGATGTTTCTGCGTGAGGAAGGAGTTGGGAAGGCAGACACACGTTGTGCCCGTTTTCTTTTCTGACTCCCTAGAAAACTGATTTTTTTTCCCTGTAAAGAGGGAGAATAAACACCCCTCCCCTCTCCTTCCCTGCCCCTACCCACCTTAAGAAGACACCAGCAGGTTCTGCAAGCCAGCCACTGGGGGTTCATCCTGCAAGAGTCTTCGCTGCACTATAGGCAAAGGCTTTGGCTGAAGGGATGATACAAGGTACAGGCAATGGGATGATTCTCTGGGTATTAGCTACTGTTTGTCTTGTATTGTTTTGTCTCAAAGGTTATTGTTAAGCCCTTTCTGTTGGCATTTGTACATGTGACTTCATTTGGAAATAGGGTCTTCACCAATGAGGTTGTGTTGGGTTAGGGGTGGCCTCAAATCTAAAACCTGACCATTTTGAGGTAGTGGGGAGGGAGGTAAAACGGGGTCTCAGGTAGCCTAGGCTAGGTTTGATCTTACTGTGTATCAAAGCTGATCTTGAACCTTTGATTCCCCTGCTTCTCCCTCTGAAGGTACCCACTACAGATGTGCTAAGCCCAGCAGCTTTATACAAAGGGGATTTTTGGACACAGTGACCGAATGTCACTCGATGGCATTGGAGTGGAGTGTTTTAAAACCAAGAAATGCCAAGGAACATCAAACCTACATGAGATACATGGACTAGATCCCCAACAGGGGCTCAAGAAGCAACCGTAACTACTGACACCCAACTTCCATCTTCTAGCGTTTATGAGTGTAGGCCAGTGCATTGTTTAGTCTTAGGCATATGGTATTTTGTTATGTCATTTTGGGGCTCTTACATTTTAAAATTCTTAGTTGCAATCCATACGGGTCACAAGAATCATTTTATCGGGGTATTTTTTTTTTTTTTTATGAAAAAGAAAGGGAATATAGAATGACACAAGTCAGTACTATTTTATGAACCTTATTTTTAATGCATAAATGTACATATGTAATAGGTTGAGATGTGACTTGTATGTCTTAGTCTGGGCCAAGGTCAAAATCTGCTTGAAAGGCACTCGAAAAGATGAACTTTGAAGTTTCTTCTACTGCTAAGGCAATTCTCAGGCTCTGGGAAAGGAACTACAGGGAAGGGTCATATTTGCTGCCCTTCCTCTTTGCATATAGACTGGTTTGTCACTGGTGCTTCCAGGAGAATCAGCAGTCACTTGCTGCTGGGAGGCCCAAGCCAAAGGACCATGGGCAAGTGGGAGAGGGCATCAAGCAAGGTCTCTTTGTGGAGGAAACCTCTTAGAATATTGCCATGTCAGACTCACAACACTCTGGCTCTATATCACACACTGCTATTCTCTGCCTTTAACTGTCCTTGAAATTCTAGCATTCAGTCACGCAACATGCATCTCTCAGAAATGATCCTACCTGCTAGAAGCCTCAGGGACCCCCAGGTACCCTTTTATGTCTCAGCATGCATTTCCAAACACCGAAACTACGCTGTAATTATTCCTGTATCAGTTTTTTAATGGTCATCTACTTAATATTTACTTATGTGTTTTATGTTTAATGAAAATTCACTGCAGTAACTGGGGGAAAAAAAGTCAAGATCATTTTGTTCTGAGGAGACGATAATACAATTATCACACACAGACAGCAAAGCTGAGGCAGGAAAACACGAAAGCAATTGTAACCTAGGATGCTGATTGGCTCAGGCTAAGTTCCCTTCTAACAATGCTCTTTGTCACCAAGGGCCATCTCTTGCAGGCTCTGTGCACACACACACTTCTGACAATACACCTGCCAACCCGAGACGCCCCATGCACATCAAGGGTGCACACGTATACCCTTCTCCGATCAATGAAATAAGTCTCTTTGCCCCCGACAAACCATCAAAAACTCCCTTTGCTACACAGTTTTTATGTAAACACATTCCTACTTAGAACCAAGTAGGAGAACAAGGAGGCTGACTTGAGCTGGTATAAAATTAGGTCATCTGTGTCTCCCTGGTGAATCTTTAGGGAGTATCCTTTATTTACTATCTTATGCCTATGCACACTTAGGCATGTATATGAAAGGGAACGACACGTATAGCTGTGCAGGGAGCAAAGGCTTAATTCAAGCCCGTAAACAACAACAAAACCCCACTGTGCTATGTATGCCCTGGGGCGACCAAACTCCCCCTTCTCTTGAACTTCATCAAAGGAAGCCTCAAACAGTGATCCTGAGTGAGCATCTTCACTCATGTGGTCCACCGTCCTCTTATCAGTGCATTTTCCTCATCTCTTGCTTCCCTCCCCACCCCACCCCCCGCTTTATTTTGCTTTTAAATGAAGGTTTTTTTTTTTTTTCTCTACTTCGAAATCTCTGCAAAAGAAGAGGCTATGCATTAGAAACAGCAGGCTGTGACTTGGACCACCTGTAACAGAACAATGCAAAGATGGAGCCTGCCCAAGTCAGAAGCCTGCTCATGAATGTAGAAGAAATTCGCCCGCTGTATGTAGATGCCTGTGGAAGACATTGTAGCATCTGGCTGTGCCCTAGTTGATGGTAAGGCCAGATTTCTAAAGCTGACCAGTGTCCATCACGTTGCTGTAAGCAGAGTATACTAACAGGAAACAGCTTTCTCCTGGAAACTGCATGCTATATGCACTCTCAACAAGATTCTTTGTGAAAACTAGGCTGGGGAGCACAGCTGGTGCGCTAAATTGCTTCCTGTGGTCTTCACTGGACCCTCAAGGTCACCATGATTGTCAGCACTCTGCAAATATGTAGTAGGTAGCTGAGGCTGGCAGGTGGTCAGTCACCCGGTGGGTCACCCAGCTTTTCCGTGCCAGAGCCCCTTGCAAGCCCGTTCAGCAGAGTGCCCTGCATGGCTCTTGCTCTATTCCATGGGGGGAGGGGTGGTGGTGGTGGTGGTGGAGGGGATATCCTAGCTCCATCTTGGACTAAGCTGGCTCTGTTTATCTGCTCTGCTTCAAGGTATTTCTTGGAGTGACGAAGAGGAGGGGAATCTTGGGGAACCACCTGGCTGTTAGCTGTAGTGAAAACGTCCACTCCTAGGCCCACCCCCACCCCGCCCTTCCACTCCTGGCCCCCAATCTCCCCAGACCCCCCCAAACCCCCCTATTCCACCCCCCCCGGCCCAGACTGTGTATTGGGGGAAGAGTTAGATAATAGCAGTAAAGTTCCACGCTCATAGCCTGGCTCCAACACTTGATACTTTCAGACGACTGTCCAGCGACGGACATGTAAATTCCCTTTGATCTAACATGCCCTTTATTGGGAGGTGGGAGTTCCTTCATGCTTTCACTTGGTTTTTCAAAACACAGATCCGAGAGCAAGTACCTTTGAAAGCAGGCCCCAAAGCAGTGTGTCTGCCTCTCTCCAAGGCGTCCTCTTCAAAGCCTGAATGGGCAACAGGAAAAAAAAAAAAAAAAAATCCACCATGAAGAGGTATAGCCTCAGGCCAAACACTGCCATACTGAGAAGGTCAAGATGGGGTCAGAAAACGGATATTGAAAGGCCACTTGGAAAAGAAGTCTGGGCCCGCGCATAGCTGCCCCCAAACCCAACTGCTCACACCTGGAAGGTTAAGGGAGGCAAGACTGGGCCAGGCCCAAAGCAGAGTCACCCAGAATGCTGCTGCTTATCAAAGGGACTTGGCTGCGGGTGGTGGAGCTCTTGGGAGCCTCGGTGCTGGAGAGGCTTACTGCTGACTAAAAGCTGCTTTAATAAAGCAGAGGGCTGGGTTTGAGCCGCGGTCTCCCATAAATCAAAGGGCGACGCCACAGCTCTCACAGAAGATCAGCAAGGCTGCGCATTGTGGCCGCGACGGCCCTTAAATCTAATCCACAACTCTTTGAGCAAAAATACTGCCGCGATTGCGGGGACAGAGGTGCCTGCCCGCTGGAAAATATCCTAAGGAGTGCACACATTTCCCAGGTGA
The DNA here is from genome assembly GCF_903995435.1 of Acomys russatus. Lineage (NCBI taxonomy): Eukaryota > Metazoa > Chordata > Mammalia > Rodentia > Muridae > Acomys > Acomys russatus. The sequence continues at coordinate 16,604,903 of NC_067148.1, read as the reverse complement.
TAAGAATGCTGAATGGGTCTGAGCCGGGAAGCCTTGGAAAACAATTAGCCGTGGAAGCGAGATAACCTGTTGAAATTATGGCCCTGCAGTTTATGGCTCTTAATAAATTTTCTGGCAGCCTCTTTCCAGCGCAGGGTCCAGGTCTGCTTATACCTTTAATCGCTGGAGGGATTAAGTCATCAAAGTTTCATCCCCCTGCCTGACTTCAACCAGAAGTACAACTTACTTGCCTAGATGCCATTCGAAACTGCTGCCTAGTCAGATTATGATTTAATATATAGGGGGACTAACATAAGGCCGACTGTTCCCGAAATCAAAATGCCAAAATCTGGCCCCACAGGTTCAGAATTATCTTTAACCTTGCACATACTTTAAGTGGTAGTCTTCATCACGGGAAGAGGTGAATAATTAAAGGGACAGCCATGTCCTTCCATGGCTGCAGGTCGGAGCTGGGGTTGGAAGTCACTGTGCCCCTGCACCAGCCTGCCTCATTCTCTGACTCCTAAACCCTCAGGTGTCTCATCTGGAGAGTTGGGGTTGTGTCCAGCTGATGAACAGGGAAACTAGCGTCAGTTTTATACACCAGATGAGCTGGTCCCCTCCTCCTTCTACGGTGAAGTGACATTAGAATTTTCCCAGGTCTATGTGCATGGTGTTCCCCCCCCCCCCCAGGGCTGTTCTTTAAGCATCCACTGTGTAAGGGACTCTTTTGGGAAGCTCAGTAGCTTCTTGTTGGATCTGAAATGGGTTGTCTCCACGTATAGCTCTGATTTGTGAATCATAAATCTGAAGATCCAATGGTTAAGTTAGAAAAAAATGTAGGCTGGTCTCTGGCTCAGACGAACTACTAAAAGCTACCGGCTACTACCAGCAATGTACAAACCTCGTCCTGCCTCTTATGCACATCTATTTGGGGGCTTCCTGGCTCCACCGAGAGCAGTGGTTCTCAACCTTCCTAATGCTGCGGCCCTTTAAAGCTTTCCCTCATGTTCTGGTGATTCATAACTGTAAATTTCTGCTGTTATGAATTGTAACATAAACATCTGAGATACAGGATATCTGATATGTGACCTTCAAGGGGGTCGAGACCCACAGGTTGAGAACCGCTAACCGAGAGCTTCTGTTTAGCTCTTTATCTGGAAAGGCAGTGCCTTTCTTAGTCGGCCTGGTTTCTATTCATTTTGTCCTTTAAGGTGACTGCAGAGGCTGTATCTTCACAGGAACTTTCTGACTGTATGGTCAAAGTTGACTTCCTCTCACAGGCCTTCTGGGGCAGCGTCGCTCCCTCAAAACCACTTCTCATCTAGCTTTGGCTCAGCTCTTCATGAGCGGGGCTTTCTCATCTCATAACCTGTAGGTTTGAACTCAAGGCTGTCCATAGTGGCATCAGTTTGAATATTACTGCCGTTTTTTAAATTGTTGTATGTCTTATTGAGCAGGCAGAAGAGCTCAGAAATTAGCACGGATGGACAGAGTTCAGTTAAAGCTCTGTTAAAAAGGCTGCACATTCATTATTTTGTGAGCTGGAGTCTTTAGGCTTGTGTGCAGAGGGGATTGCTTTTAAGCAGCCCATGGCTCAAGTTCAAAGGGTAATATTTAGAACGGAGCAATGGCCAATTCTCAGGTCAGCTGGATTGCATCTGGAGCCCTTCAGAACACACCTCTGGGTGTGTCTAGAAACGTATTTCCAGTAAGATTTCCCTGAGGAGGGAGGGAACAGCCGGTCTGAACACCAGGAGCATCATCCCATAGTCTGGAGTCAAATGGGAAAAGGCAGGAAGACAGTGGAATATGGAGTATCAGCGCTCATTTCTCTTTGATCAGCTGCCCCGTTGTCTCACCACCTCCTGGACCACGATAGACTATATACCCTTAAACTGTGAGGGAGGGCATGGGCGGAGGAGAACCCACAAGAATCCCAAACTCAAATGATCTAAAGGACCAAAGAAAAATCCTTCTTTCTTTGAGTTGCTTTTGGCACAGCAGCAAGAGAAGTAATAACACAGGAGTCTCAGCTGGCGACAGCAGAAACATCTTTAACTGTGACGGTGACCGAGGCGAGTTCACTGATGAGGGGAGCACACACATGAAGCAAGTTAGTCCATGTTAACAGAGAATCTTCTAGTGAGGTTTAGAGGAGTTGCCTACTCGTGCTGCGAAGGAGAGAGCCTACCACAGTGCCCATGGCACAGGAAGCTCTGGTAGAGAGAGAGGATAGAATAAGTTCAGATTTCCCTCTGCAGTCCCAGGTTACAAGGTAGTGACCTCTTGATGACTCGGTTTTTTCCTATGTAAAATAAGAGCCTAATAGTCTCTGACTGCAAGAAAAGCCAAAATGACTGTGATCATGAAATATTCAGCATGAAATGTAAACAATAATTATTCAGGAAAAGCATGGCCCTTAAAGGAGAATTTCACTTTCTAAGACACAAAGGAACCTATAGTTTCTTTGGCTGTGTCGAAACAGCTTTCATTAAATCTTTATTTTAGTGCCATTGTATGCAGAAATGGACTTCGGGAGAGTTGTTCCAACTCACCATTGATAGCTGTTGAAAGGACCAAGTAAAGCAAGCGATTGCAAAGCGCCTCCTAAAGTCCAGGAATTATACAATAATAATAGTAATCATGTGTGACTAAAAGTGTTTCCATCCTAGCCGGTTGTAAGTAATACACTCTCTCTTTACTTAAGTCTCTCTTTACCCTCTAAATAATGCATTACCCCTTGCATTTACAATCTCCCAGCCTGCTTTTTCGTGTTTTAAATTAGGCTCCAGCATGCCCACGTGAGCTAACACCCTTCACTTCAAGAATAATGCCAGGCAAACTTTAGCAACAGAACTTGGAGATTTACGGTCTGGGCTTCGAGGTGGAATGTTAGCAGCCCAGCAATTCAGGGAAAGAATCTTCACACCTCATTTCTTCATTCAAATGAATTCAACAAATATTTCTTGAGCATAAAGCAGAGCCAGGCAATGTGTTACAAATACGGCACACCTTAGATGGCCACACAGACTTGGAATCTAACCACTGTAATACGGGTCATAAAAGTTTTATTGAGGATCTGCGGAAGGTATCTCAGTAATACACAGGATGGAATTACCAGCTCTGTGCTGGGAGGAGGGTGCGAGCCATGGCTTGGTCTATTCAGTGGTTGATAAGCCAGTTTGTTATGCGCAGCCTGTGTGAGCAGGACAAAGATTAGAGATTTTGTGTGTGTGTGTGATTATTTTAAAAAACATTTACTTGTGGTGTGTGTGTGTGTGTGTGTGTGTTGTGTGTGTTGTGTGTGTGTGCGTGAGCACATGCGTGTGTTCATGTACACACCACAGTACACTTGTGGAAGTCCTGAGATAACATTTGGGAATTGGTTTTCTCCTTCTGCTGTGGGTTCTGGGGGTTGAGTTCAGGTCACCAGGCTTGCAGGGCGGGTGCTCTTACCCACTGAATCTTCTTGCCAGCTCTTTCCTATGGGTTATTAGCACAGTGTTCTGATAACTTATTTTCCAGAATAGAAGGCACCCGACTATGTCACTTAACAGCCATTCCCTGTGGCTTACATATTTCCAACTTGGTCCATCTCAAGCTGCCAGCAATGCTATCCGTGGAAGTGGTGTTGGGAGGAGGCCCTTCTGGGACAGCCAGAGAAGGTCATTTCACTAGAAATGCCAGAGAGATAAGTGTTTTGCCCGAGGTTGCACAGTGAATTAGCGGCTAACACCTAATCAATGTTGTAAATCCATGTTTACCAATTTTCAATATTCTTTCTCAAAGATGTTGCCACTGCTAGCAGGCGCTCTGTTTCCGAACTTCTCTTCACCTCTCCTCCCCACCCGCCATCCCCGCCAAGAGTAGAGTTTGGGGTGGGTAATGCAGTGTGGACCACTATATAAATGTGTGGGAATGGAGGTAGTCCAGGAAAATATATTTACGAAAGCAGGTGGCAGGCCTGAGAGAACAGAGCGGGACTGGGAGAGGAAGCTCATAGATAAATGAGATGCTGTAGATGGCTGTGGAAGAGGCTGAGGAGAAACGTGGCAGGGCTGAGCCTAGCTATGCCACAGCGCCAGGAAGTGTGGGCATGCTTGAGGACTGTTGTATAGTGTCTACAGAGTGTATATGGCACATGCGCATGGGTGGAGTTTATAGACGGAAACTTGAGGGCAGCTTCCAGATTTCTGCCTGGTAACTGTGGATGTGGTGGTACCATTGTCCACAAGAGACTTGTGAGAGCAGGTAGTTTTGGAGAAAGCTTGCATACCTTGAGTTTAAGGGGTTTGTAGGTCATTACTATCCCGGAAAAAAAAAAAATAAGCAGGAATGTTCAGTATAAGATGTGAGTTAAAACAGCCAGCCGAGATGGAGCTGGCAGATGAATGAAACTTTGGCCAAACTTGCTGGAAAAATGAAAATTGCTGAAAATAAGCTAGGGACCTTGAGAGAGACAGTGATGCTTCCGTAGATGAGGTGAGAGTGGTAATCAGTGTGGAATGTTGGGGCTACCACGATGGGAGGCTTTGAGCTCCATAAAAGAACTACTTTTAGCTGCTGTGAGAACCAACTGAAAGTGATCCCAGCTTCCAGGACTCACTGAAAAAAAAAAAAAAACCTGCCTGACCCTAGGCCTTTTTTCTTCCCGTGGTAGTCATAAGGCATGAGGGCCAGCTCTCTCATTCTTACTTGGGGAGGCTCTGAAGGCCCACTGTTCTCCTGAGTTCCCAGTAGACTTGGCTGGCGTTGGGATTGGGAGCGCACGGCAGCTCAGCTTCCTTCACTGCAATGTTGCCTGCACGCAGCAGATGCCCCTTTACCCTGCTGCTGTTCTGGAGTGTTGCTATGGAGCCACTCAGCTATTAGAGTTGGGGTTTTCAACCTGTGGGTCGCAACCAGTTCGGCAAACCTATGTCTTCAAAAATATTTACATTATCAATCATACCAGTAGCAAAATACAGTTATGAAGTAGCAATGGCATAATTTTATGGTTTTTTTGGGGGGGGTCACCACGCCATGGGGGACTGTATTAAAAGGGCTGCAGCGTTAGGAAGGCTGAGAAGCCACTGTGTGAGATGTTGTTACTGCAGGATAAGGAGACGCGGGTCCACCTAATCATCCATCACGTTCCCCGAACAAATGAAGCCACTGGTACCTCACTGACTGAATAAAGCTTTATTTTAATGCAAAATAAAACATGAAAAATTTATATGCTCATATATAACAACATCCAAAATGTCTTCGGTGATATAAATGGGGTCATCTTAAAAAGTGTGTAAAGGATTCACTCTCCATCTCCATATGCCAAAATATGATTTCACATAATTTACCTTTAGGGAGTATGAGCAGATGACTTGGTAATCATAAAAGAACAGGAAAGACTAGAGAAAGCGAGGGCATAAACAACGGGTTTTGTTTTTATGTTCCAGTAGTAAAACAGCACTGCAGATGGAACGGAACACTCTCCGAAGAGCAGATCGAGAGATGGGCTGCAAGTGTCTCTGGGAATGGCTTACCTTACACTCTGAGCTTAGTAGCCAAACCCAACTTTAAAGGCCAGGCTGTGGGTGATTTCATGGCTGTTTAAGGACGGGAGAGAGGAAGAGTTGCACTCAGAAGCCATAGTTACATGTGAGAGTCTTGGCTGATTTTAGATCCCTGTATTTCCTCCTTTCTATCGGAAGAAAGGTGACTTTGTAGGGATATCTTGTTGAGAATCTCCTTTTCTGTCTCACTGTAGCCTGGTTCCTACTCTAAGTCAGTATGAATGGAGAAAAACACTGCTGTGGACTTTTCTGAGTGGGACTCCCTCCTGCCTAATTGCTTAAAACTTGGACTTGCTGTTCACATGGGCCTGGGATGCAGCAGGAAGTCTACCCAATTTAACACCAGTTTGAACGCTGCTCTCAATGGATCTCGGCGCTTAATGCTGAGGGGAAGTTTTCAGACACACATCCCTTTATCAGCCACTTTTCAATCCCTTCCACAAGGCCTGAAATTCTATAACATTGCTCAAACACTAAACAGAAAGCAAACAGAAGAAATGCAAACAATAAGGGGAAAAGCAATTACTCTTTTTAGTTTTGGTCTCCCTGTGGGCCAGGGAACAGAGAAACCAGCTCACTGATCTTCCTGAAGTTGCAGGAGGATTTCCTTCACCTGGTAGGTTTAACTAAGAAAAATACAAGGAAGTGGATCTTGTGTTAATTTTATTCTGTCAGTAGCAGAAATAAGGCCCCAGCTAATCCTTGAAGGCTCTGATCCTCTACGATGCCATTGAATAATCAGGCTATTGCTCCGTGTGGCCCTGTGGGTTCAGCATAGATGTTGGGAAAAGTCTAAGAATAATGAGTTTCAGGATTATTTTTTTTTCTGAGCTTTGTTTTCTACAATAACATGACTTAAGAAAATGTTCCTTTGTTTGCCCACAGATTTGACTTTGTTGGGAAACAATATAAGGCCAAGAGAGGTAGGTGGTGCCTCAGCCCAGGGAGGTGACTGAGCAGTGGCGTGTGTTTCTCTCTCTTGTGGAAGACTGAATCCTCTAGGGACTAAAGGTTTTCAGTGGTCTGCTTTCTCTCATCTTTGTATTCATACCAGAAAAAAAAAATGGGGAAAAGGGCCCAGTAGCAGGTTTGTAGCTCTTGTTATATCTTTTTCTCTGTTAGAGCTCCCAGCTACAGAGATACCCAAGTGAGTTTTCCCAAGGATGTAAATATACTGGTGGCTATTTCCTTTTCCTGGGGACCTGCTAATCATACAGCCTGGTCTCCCAGATAAACACTTGCTCTCCTGGAGCACTGGAAAATAGTTCCATAGCTGTGGAGAGGCAACAGTTGGAGGGGGTATTACACAAGCATTTATAAAACTTACTACCTGAGCTGGTCTTAGCTGGTGCTTGGCTTGATGCTGCATCTATCACAAATATAACGTTAGTTTTTTAGGGCAGGCTCAAATGCAGCGAGTGTTATATTTTGAGCAAAGAGAGAAAGCTGTATCCTTCTGTTGTTCTCTTCAATAATACATTTGAGCCTCTGAGGGCCTCTTAGGATTAGCAATATTGGATCGACTGTGTGTACAACACAAAGCCAAGGTCTGGAGCAGCTTTTCTGAAGTGTGTGTGTAGGGGTACGGTGCAGCCATGATGTCTGTGCTGGAGCTGGAGACGTGACGTCATGCTCAAGGGCCTCTTCTCTACAGCACACCGTTGCCACCTACCCCTGGCCCACCTACATGTAGGCCAGCCTCCCTGTAAGGGGGAACTTATGCCTTGGATAAAAGCAGTGATTTGCAGAAATTTGAGTAAAATATAAAACACACTGGAGGGTAATTTTTATTTCCCAAACCCAGGGTCTTGTTGGTTCAGGCTGGTCTTGAGCTCACCCTGCAGTCTAGGCTCGCATCCACTTTGCAGCCTTCTTGTCTTGGACTGCAGGGATTCTAGGCATGTGGTACCATGCCTGGCGTAAGAGTTGATCTAATGCTCCCCCCAAAAGTCACGTGTCCCTCATTGTATCATTTTCTTTCAGGATTCCTTGGCTCAAAGGAAATGCCATTTTCAGCATGGTGGCCAGGGACCCTACAGCGTGGCCACAATACCTTGTTGGGCAGAGCCCAAGACCCTCCACTCCATAGAAGAAATTACATGTGATGTAAGGTTTTCTGGCTGAAGAGAGATGGCAGAGGACAAAAAGCATCTTGAGTCTATTTTTTTCAGAAGGCCACAGTGATTGTGGCTTAGATAATGACCTCTCTTGAAGTCCAGCAAATGACACAACTTACGTCTAAAACCAGCAGTTGCATCATTTTTGGTAATAAAACTATTTTAAGTTAAAAAACAAAACTTTGGGTCAGATGGCTACTCTATGTATTCTAGAATACTATAATCCAGTAAAACCTGTTGGTCAGTGGTATTCTACTCTTAGGCAAAATGTGTCTATACTGAACGTAAGACATTGGGTGGGGGTGGGGAGTTGCAAAGAAGGGGACATGTGGAAAGCTTAAAGTCTGTCACTGAGAAATCCAGAATGCTGGGCTGTTTCTGCAGCTTCTCTGTCTTTTGCGTTGTGTTCCCATTCGGATCACATTGGAATCTTCAGATGCTCTTTGCATAGGAAAGCTCAAAGGAAGCAAGAGTGGCTTTTCAGCTTCTTAAGGCAGAATGCTTTTTCCTTTTAAGTCAGGTGGAGACCTTGGCTTTGCCTTGACATTTGCTAATGAGATGGAGTCGATGCAGAGTGATTTAATCTTGTGCATCCCCTCTCTTCACTTCCTCTGACTCCTTCCTCATCAAACTTCCAGAAGACCATTTTATTTTCTACTCTCCATACTGGAAATTGCATATTTGAAAACACACAACACACACACACCTTCACACATGTACGCATGCACACACGCACGCACGCACGCACTTCTATCTACTTGCTGGTGACCAATTTCCTCCCTGACCCAGGGGCAGATGGGTACTGTTTGGCACTGAGTCTGGAATTGACATCTCTAGGACATCGCTTTCCGTGAAGCCTGCCCAGCAGGCTTTCTCTCTCTCTCTCTCTCTCTCTCTCTCTCTCTCTCTCTCTCTCTCTCTCTCCCTCTCTCTCTCTAACCTACCCCACTCACACGTATACTTTAGTCCTGAAGTGGAAGTCCAAAAGTAGAGGTCTCAGTTAAGATAATGATAGGCATTTGAGGAGGACTCTAAGAAGAGCGATCTCCAAGCGAGCACGCGGGGGTCTGGGAGAGAGGAAAGCAAGGACCACAGGACAGTTCACCCGCTTCACCTGCTCACTGTGGTTCTTGGGATGAATTCCTTCTGGAAGCTCTGACCAGCTCTGCACATCCTCCCAGGACACTTAATACTGCACTCAAATTCTACTGACTTTGATATCAAAATCAAGGAAATGTGAAACGTTTGTATCAAACAAGTAGTACCAAGGACCCAAGATAGACTATAAATAAAGAGAGGCAGTCTTCTTTTGGGTCTAACGTTCCCCAGAGGTCATTGTTGCTTTGATCTCAGTGAAAACATTGTGCTTATGAAGATGTCCTATTTGCAGCCTCTCTACTCTGCCATTCTGTATGCCTCACAGCTCCAGGACAGGCCTGACACTGAGTCTCTGAATGGTTGACTAGGCCTGGCAGAGACCTCCATGGCTGTACTATTGCCTCTACTATGTGTGTGGGATTGGGGTGGGGTGGGGTGGGCTGTAACTAGCACTGGTTTTCTAGGTAGGGGTTACTGTAGTGTAGCTCCATGGGTGGGTTTTTTTGTTTGTTTTTTTGTTTTTAATCAATTGCCTCTCTCACTGAATCAACCAACTCAAGCCTTTCAAGTATCAGGAGGTGCAGCCTTCTTTCTTTTTGGATCCGTATCCCCAAATTTCTGTCCCCTTTTCCTCTTCTGATTGATTAGCAGTCCAGCACTGCATCCTTAGGGAGCAAGAGCTACACTGTACCATGGAACACTTTAACCTGTAGAAGGCCTTAGGGCCTAGCAAAGGCAAAGACTGTAGGATATCATTCTCGGTTGGCAGATCTCTGGGATGTTTAACTATACGGCTGCAGTCATGGGGTTTTTCTGCCGGGGATCCTGGTTACGGTAGGCGTAGTGGTCAGGGCTGGCCCCTCGGGGCCCTGCTCTGCCCATCTCCTGATAGGCTGGGACTCTGTGGTGCTGAGGTGGGGAAGGTGGGACATCTTGTCTGAAGGGTCCTTTGTGCTGATGGGCTGGTGGGGGTGGGTAGTACTGTGGGTAGCGTATATCTGCTGCCACCCTCAGATCCGGGGGCCGGGGATAGCTCCCTCTTGGGGGATGTACAAGATGAGCCCCTGGGTAGTATGGAAGTTCTCTTTCGTTGTAGCGCCCCCGGGGCACTGCTGTCATGTAGTCCACAGCATCTGCTGAGCCTCCCCTAGAAAGAGAAGCAGAGATATGTGTCAGGAGCTACAGAGCTGCTGTCAGCTGAAGTCCACATGCTTCGGCCTCCAGTGTAGGTGGTTGCAATCACGTCGCGGGCCTGGACAAGGATATCTTCCCAGATGAGATGTGTACCCTTAAATAACGGTAAACAATTGTCGCTATCTTAGACTTCAGGGTGCAAACTATGTAGCAAGGTAGGCAGAGCAACTAGAACACAAGATCTCAGGCCCTTGACACTAACAGCTACTGTCACACTGTGTTCATCACATTGCTAAACAAGAAGAAACACATTCCTACACTGCTTATACCTTTTATATTCACTTTTATTACAGCAATCAAACCAGCTTCCTCTACACAGTGATATAAGTTTGGCTCTGTGAAGCCTGTGACTGTTAGAGCTCCAGTCTGTATGAGATGTAGCAACACAAATGCGCTAGGTCAGAGTCCTCATAAACTGAACTCATTTCCCTCTTAGATGGCAATTCTGCTCGCTGAATGGGCTGTGTGTGGCCTTGGCTAAGTCTGGGTGGCTGCTGTCACACCCCTGGATGGATTATTATGCCTCCACTCCACTGTTCCCGGAAGAACTCTTAATCTGGGCCTGGGAAATTCCCCACCTAGAACTGTGATAAAAGTAATTAAGTCGACCACAAAGTCAGTAGCCAAAGCCAAGGTGCCCCATGTAGTGTAATGGGCAGGCATGCAGAAAGGGCTGGGGCAAGAACACACACCCGCCGGAAACAAGCCAGTCTGGAAGTTTCTACAGAAGACAAGCATCGTCTGATCTGCCCGCCATAACAGAAACAGTACGTCGCTAGACAATGTGTGGATGATGGCATCTTGGCTAGCCTGGGGTGAGACACATGACTTCTGTTTGCAGCTCTTAAAATCCCATAAACCTTCTGCGCACGAATTTGCCAGGACCATTCACCATGTCACCAGACCCCTCCATTCTTTATTCCTCCGCTCTTTATGATTTTTTTTTTATTTTAAAGGAGAAACAGCCAACAGTAATGAACACCGAAAAGATCTCCAGTGTCAGAGTACAGACAGCCTGGACACTTGAAAGGAACGACAGGGCTGTAAGAACAGCCGGGCCTCTGCTTAATCAGGCACTGTCAATGAGGGTCAGAATCACCTTGTAATCTGCGCAGTTGGATGTTAAAACAGCCCCCCATGTTTATGTTCCCCAAAATCAATGACGATTTGACAAGCTGTGGGCTCAGGAAGCGTGTGGAAAGCTGCCTAAGGACAAACGACGCAGCCCTCCATCTACATTTGTCTGGGTGTGCGCGCCCTAATTTTGCTATGTGTAATAATGAGTGATAGAGCCATGAATTTGGGGGTAATTTAGTTAGTGATAGTTTTCGGATAAAAAATTAAATTGTTTGCGTACAAGTTATTTATAGCGTCAGCTGTTATTATTCAGTTCGGGCCGCTTTGCTCTATGCTAAATTGCCCATGACAAATAGAGCAGGCATACATCCCCAATCGTCTGTCACCATGGCCCTGCAAAATAAAGGACCCAGGTTTCACCATCCCTTTTCTTGACAATTTCATTTTTTATTTAGAAAACTTCCAGCACTCATTGTCTTTTCTTGAAAAAACAAAAACAAAAACAAACAAACAAACAACAACAAAAAAACCCTAAAGACCTCTTCTCTTAACCACTTTGCTCCTTTCTATTTCCTTTGGCTGAAGCTGGTGATGACACAAACATTAAAAAAAATATCTTTAACCTGTGTTTCCTTTCAAAAGCCACCAGAGCTATTTCTCTGCATGAAGGGAACCATGTGGTTTCTCTACACTCATTTTAAGTCCTTAGGATAAATCACTGACATTTGCAACACACAAACATTATCTGCCTCAAAATGAACACACAACCACACTCCCTCAGGACTCTCTTAGCGGGAATGTTTCCTGTTTAAAATGGAAAGAGAGAAAGGAGAAATTCCAGGCCTTGGACTTTTCTAGGGTCCTGGTCTCACTCTCAAGATTTCTCCCTTTTAAAACAGAGTGTTCTAAAAGACAGAAGTACTTGGGCTTTTTTTTTTTTTTTTTTTTTTTTCCTTTTCTTTCTTTTTTTAACTTGTGGAGAGACAATCCAGAGCAAGTGGTGATGGGATAGAAGCCACCCTGAGCGACTCCACAGTCTGCATGTGGGCCAGAAAGGAGGTTATCTCCTATGCCATACCTCACCCCATGACTCTCCAGCACTCTGCAAGGAGGAGGGAGGGAGGGCTCCAAGGGCAGAGAGGGTGACCCCAAGATAGCATTGTGGTCCCAGAGGGCTTCTCTGTGGTTGGATTATATGACGGGGAGTTTGCTTACATGTGGCAGACACCAAGTGAGGTGCTGCTCTTTGTTAAGCAGTGGTGGCATGGAAATTGTCTTTTTCTGTAGAACTCATCATAACAGTTATTGTTTGTAATTTTTCAGGGAGAAGAAAAACAATGGGTCGCCTGTAAAAACACCATTGAAAATTCAAAGACTGCTAGGAGCATTTTCCTCCCAGGGCTGCTGTTTATAACATTTTCTCCTGAAAGCCTATCATTTCCTGCAGACTTTCACCAGTACAACTTCTAAACTAGTGTGAATATTATCACGTGTATGCATCATATAAACATTTAAAAAGAACCATTTCTGGGGACTGGAGAGATGGCTCAGTGGTTAAGGGTGCTTTTGCAGAGGATCTGAGTTCTATTCCTAGAACCCACATGGAGTGGCTAACATCCTTCTGTAGCCGTAGCTCCGTGGGATCTGTCTACACTCATGTATACATGTACACACATACACACACTTTTTAAAAAGTAACAATTTTTAAGTAGAAAAAAAAAGAGAAAGAAAACTTCCTATATGAGTTACTTTTTTTCACTGCACAGACAAGTTGTAGGACAGAAGCAACTTAAGTGGGGGCGAAGTTCATTTTGGCTCACAGTTCAAAAGGAACAGTCATCCTGATGGAGAAGGCAGGTGGATCAACCCCATGAACTGGAGTGTACGGCTAAGCTCCTCATACGGATGTGGGGATCAGGCAGCTAAGAGCTCTGTTGGGAAGCAGAATTGCACCTCACCTTCAAGGCAATCCGTTTGCTTTATTATTACTATTATTGTTATTTAAAGATTTATTTATTATGTATACAGTGCTCTGCCTGCTTATACACTTGTACGAGGTCTCATTACAGATGTTTGTGAGCCATCATGTGGTTGCTTGGGAATTGAACTCAGGACCTTTGGAAGAACAGTCAGTGCTCTTAATCTCTGAGCCACCTCTCCAGCCCTAGCCCCCACCCCATTTACTTTTAAACAGGTCAATGGACCAAAGATTCTGAAGCGTCCCCAAACAGTGCCATCAGCTAGGGACCAAATACTCAAACCTAATGGGCCTGTGAGGGGAAAATTCCCTTTAAGTTTCTGTTTCCTCTCTAAGGAGGCTCATTTCTGGAAGCCAGAGGATTTAGGTTTTGGTTGGAAACTCAAAGGTATGGTTTCAGGTATGTGTCAAATCTCATGCATGCGTGCAACTGTAAAGATGATTGGACATGAACTATTTTGTCCAAACATGACAAAGTCACAGGTGCAAACTGAATAAGGAAGGAAGAGAGTTAAGATGTTCTTGTTTTGTTAATCTCTAGTATCTTCTTTTAGTATGTGTATGTGTGTGTGTGTGTGTGTGTGTGTGTGTGTGTGTGTGTGTGTGTGTGTGTGATTTAATTGTTGGTAAGGGGAGCAGAAACTCAGTCTGTCCTGGAACAAGGCTTATTAGAGAGACTAACACTACTTGCTTTGAGCTGATCCTGACAAGTCCAGGAGCTTCCGAAGGAGACTCTAATTAAGACAAGGACCCAAACTACAAGTGTGCCAGAACTTCAGGACTCCTCATTTCTCATGTGACCCGATAAGTCTTCTTTGTATATACTATTAACTTCTGTAAAATAATGAAAAATATCTCCAATTAAAAATCTTACATGGAAAAGCTATTTACTATGGGAAAGAGAAACGTGACTGCCTTTGTTTTTGTTGTAACTTTGAATGAACTTCTGAGAAAAATTCCCTTTAAATTTATGTTTCCTTTTTTGAGTAGGCTCATTTCTGGAAGCCAGAGGACTTAGGTTCTGCTTGGCAACTCATAGCAATGGTTTCAGGTATGTGTTAAGTCACAGAGATACATGTGACAGTGCAAATAATGAGCATTAGCCATTTTGTCCAAACATGACAAAGTCACAGGTTATTTACATGTAAAGTAACAAAAGGATTGCTTCCTTTCCAAGAGGACTTTCTCTTTGTGACATCTCACAATGACACTAGTTTTCATTTAGCAAAAGGGATCTGGGAATGAGAGCCTGTGCTGGTCAGCCAGACCCTGGGTACCAGCCATCATCACATATGAAAGGATGCAGGATATGCTGTCACTTAGCTAAGTAATCATGCTTGGGAAAAGGGGATGGTACTGGAAGGATAGACTTCCTGTAATGCTTAAAAACAACAACAACAACAACAACAACAACAAACAAACCAAGAAGTAAGTTGCTATTCTCATTGGAGCAAGGTTCTCTACTGGAATAAAGAAGAATAAGAGCAATTGTCAGTCCCTGCCCCCCCCATCCCCCCCACCTCCCCCCCCCCCCCCCCCCCCCTCCCCCCCCCCCCCGCTCACTTTTCTACCATTCTTGTGGAAGAAATCTCCTCTGTGTTGGCCCCAGCTAGTCACTTTTTCTGCTTTTGTCTTTCACTTGGCCTTGTGGTACTTATACCCTGACTGGAGTGTGGACATCTGGCACTAGCTCTTCATGCCTCTGGCAATCTCCCTCAGAGCTACACAGGGCTTTGTGTCTCATAGGTGTTCCATAAATGTATGCTGCGTTTCGAGGGGAAAAATGCACAAGTGTCCACAGTAACCAGAGAGCGTTGGGTGTGGTTAGGGGGCTGGAGGAGAGCAGAAAACTAAGAGGAGAGAACAGATGCAGTGGGAGCCAGAGACTGCTGATGGTTGAAGTGAGAGTGGTGGTTAATTTTTCCAGAGAAAAGCAGGTAGGAGGGAATGAGATGAGTGTTGGATTGGCTCCAACACAGGAAGACTGTGAAGTTTATTAGAGTTTTCCAGGCACAGCAGGGCGGATGCACATAGGAATTCACAGTGACTGTAACAACATGCATAAGACCTGGGCAAGATCCAGCCAGTCAAAGTCCCAGCATCGAGGACGCAAGGTGGGCATCGAATCCCACCAGCAGCTGAGGCGTTATTGGTATTTTATAGCTTCTAGGATGGGGAGAGTCAGCATCCTTTAGTGATGGGACCCCTAGGAGGGGCAGAGCAGGACCAATCCCCATCTGGACTCAGTGGGAAAAGGGAAAACAAAAAACAAAAACAAAAACAAAAAAGCAAAGCTCAAAGTTGGGTGGGAAGGGATGGGAATATGAAGAAGATGATTAATGAGATGAGCTGGTGGGATGATTACATTCAAAATACACGATATGAAACTCTCAAAGAAGAATGAATTAAAATATTGTTTAAAGTGAACACCAAACTAGGTTTACTAGGTACAGGTTATGTCTAGTTATTTAAGAATTGGTTAAGAAATTTTTTCATAATAGTCTGGCAAGGACTTTAAAAAAAATCCTGTCATAAACATAGCAGTGTAGGGACATCTTGATTCATGCCTAGAAATAACAGTTCCATATAAGGCTCCGGACAAAGGGTTGGAGGGTGACTGTTGGAGTCAGTTTCAAGGTTGATTAATGAACATAAACCAGAGGTGGAGGTGATGTCCAGTGCCTCTCACCAACCTACTCTTCTCCACAAAAACACACATGATGGATGGCTTTCATATACACCACACAGGCCCAAGAGAGGCAGAAGCTAGGCTTCCGCAAACCTGCCTACCACATGCTGTAACTCAATGCCCTCCCCCCTCAGTGGAGAGAGAACAGAGGAGCTGGTATGAACAGGGCCCGCTCTGCCAAGGCGAAGACCTGAGGAATGTCTGTCACCTTCAATTCTTCTAATAGCACTGAACAGGCCTGCTCATCGTTATGCTTGCATCTCAAGTCTGGGGCTAAGGACCACGGCTGCATCACATCCAGTGATGTCCTTGTAGGATGCAGAAAGCTCACTAAAGTTGAATAGCCAGGGTTTGGGAGTGGGAAGGGAGTAAGTAAGAGACAAGCCAGTGTGAAGATAGTTTTAAGAGGCAAGTTCAAAGGTAAAGAAATAAGGCTTGCAGTAGAAAGTGTGAAATTACAGGACAATGCCTACCTTAGACAAACGGATTTTACTTTAGTTTTTTCTGTTTTGGATAATCTTCCCAAGTGCAGATTCTGGTTTCTCTTAATTTGTATAAGATACTGGGTATGTTAGCAGCCTAAACAAAGACAATTAAAAAACAAAACACAACAAGATCGAGCAAAACAAAAAGATCCTCCCTGTTTCAATGGGTTTTCCTTTTCTTTGGTAATAATTGTAACTAAATTTGGAGTTAATATGAAGTCAAGACATATGGTTCAAGCCCTCTGGTATAGTGTGACAAGCATGATTGTCCTTGTTGGCAGGGTGTGACTAAGCTATATTCCTTTTCAAGTGTGCCACACAGAGTGGCCCCCTGGCCCAGTAGTTGTAAAGTGTTGCAAAGCTTTTTTTTTTTTTTTTTTTTTTTTAAGTAGTGCAAACTAATATGCTCTTAAGCTGCCCACGTTATGTGGAGAGAGATGCTTTTAGTCTGTGTTTGGAATTCCTTCAGGGTCAGGTTTCCAGTTACCAGGCCTTCATCCGTGGTCCAGGCACGAATGTGGTTAGCCTGGATTAGGAGAGCCCTCTGCAAAGTATATTACATGGCTTTGATTTCAGCAGATTTTACAGAGCCATAAACTATAATGACCATTTGATGACCTATGATATAGAAATGATTATGGAAAAAAACTTCCCACTTTCATCACTCACGTTTCCCATTGCATTATGAAGAAGGCCCTTGCTGTTCTTTGCAGGGAACTGGAAAAAGAAGTGAGCGTCACTGCACACGCTTCTGGCCCATTTTAACACCAGGGGAAATATTTACCGAGAAAATGAAAGAGAGCTGGCAGTGACCGAGTGTTCAGAAGGCAAATGCCATTTTGATCACCCCTATTTGATTTCTCGTTGGTGTCTTTCATCAACCACCACAAACAGAATCCATTTACTAACAAGTGACATATACACGGAGTCTCGGCTTCTATATCAACCTGGCAGGCAGATACAGAAAATGGCCCTTGAGAGTACTCCGTCCTGTCAGATGTGGGGAGTTTCTAGAAGTTGTCCTGCTAAAAAAACCTCTTTTATGAAGGGGTAAGAGTGTTTTAAAGTATCATGTCGGGGACAACTAGAAAGGACAAGCGTGAGAACACAGGGGGAGATAGGATTCTCGTGGAAACCGAGAGTTGTCCTCAATGGTTGTAAAACCATAGGAATCCATTTCAGAGAGACACTACTAGATAAAGACCACGTGGGCCATTGAGCCAGAGAGAAAGAGAATGGGGGGGGGGCAAAGAAAGAGATCATAACTGGACCAACAAGGCCACTAAGTTGCTTTTCTCTTTTTTCTGTTATGCCAGGAATTCTGGAATCTCAGTATCTGATTGTCATGCAAGGCAGGATGGTTCCGTTCCAAGGGCAGACATAAGGAGCTGACAGGTTGGGGCCTGTAAGGTCCTGAATTCTAAAAGCTGCTTGCTCTGCCCCTCAGGGGGATCACTGAAGGACTCCCACCCAAGGTTACTGCCTGTAGACAGGATATGACTGAGGTAACATGCAGCATTCACAAAAGGGACCTTTCCCTGCTCTAAGTTAGACTATATATATATTTAGAGTAATATATACATTTAGCACACACATATATATATATATACACACACACACGTGTGTGTGTATGTGTGTACAGTTCTTAGAGATGATATACATATGTCACGATAGACACATTTACCTCCTCATCCCTTCAACTGCGTTCTAAATTAATATAAGTGAAAAGAGTCACGTATCAATCACTGTTTCCTTTCCCCTTCTCCCAGCCATCTCCAAAGTCTAAGGATTTTGATATAAATCACCTATAATCATTACAATCTTTTCTCGCTGTGTGCGAGTAGTGAGGGAGTCAAAACTTTATGGGGGGAGGCGCGCGCACACGAGTGTGTGGGGCGGGGTAAGGGAGGAAGAGCTTCCACTTCACGCTTTTATTAGGACACTGGAAGATTCTGGCCCCAAAAATATCTTACTCTGAAATCCAGAAGCAGAAATGTTAAATGTAGTGCCGGCTGGGCCCAGTGCCACTGCACTCCACAGGGCTCTGTAACCAGCATCCGAAGGTGGTTTAGAATTGCAAAGATTCAAAGCAAGCTGGGCAGATAGCTCCTTTGCAAGTGCCTAAGGCAAACCAAACCCCATCTTAAGCATTTTTTCCAAGTTAACCTCTTTATTCCTCATAATAGTGTGATAGGGTAGACAGCATTATTATCCATGGCTTGAGACCAGGAAAGGCAGAACCAAGATGTTAAGTGGCTTGATTGAAAGCCCGTGAGCAGTGGAAAGGGCCAGTGTTCAACCAGGCAGACAGAACCAGGGGCCTCTTGCTTGACTGCCAATCCTGCCCCCACTTGCCTCATGCCAGTTTATGATGTCCCGGTGCTGGGTGAAAAAAAATGTTATACTTAGAAACACATTTTAGAAATGAATCTTATGGGTTTAAAAAAAAAAAAGGCAAAAGAGAGCTTTCCAATAAGTGTTTTGGCTTTGGGAAACTCATAAAGCTAAGCATTCTGGAGGTGCTGGTGGGATGTCAAAAAACAAAACAAAACAAAACAAACAAACAAACAAAACCCAGAATTCCAAGCGTGGAGCCTCATTGAGGTACTCCAAGCTGCTGGCACAGCAGGAAGGTAAGCTTTCCTGGTCCCTTTTAGTAAAGCCAGAACAGATATTTTTGTGGTTCTGTCTGCAAGGCCCTGCACTCAAGGTCCAATACACTGAATATTGGCATCAACATTCAAGGGTGTATTTACTCAACAAACACCTTCTTTCACCCAGACCCATGCAGACACGATGGGGCCTCGAAGCACTCTTTCTCCCGTTGGCCTTGAGGGTTCTGATGCAGATTAGAATAGAGCACCATGACCAAAGGAACTCTACTGTGTCTGCGAGGGTCCTGAGACACACAGTCATCTGCCGTGGCCATTCTGGAGAATGACACGATAACATAGCGGGCCACCAGAAGTCCAGTGCGCTCTCTCACTTCCAACGCAGCATCCTGCCCTAGCACATGTCCTCATGGTTGGGGCTGTCTGTGCTTGCTGCTGTGGTTCTATTTTAGGTTCAGATCTCCTTTCAACTGGACCATAAGAGCAGCACTAATAAGTCTGGACCCACAGACAAGCGGAACAAGTTGTAGTCAGTTTCAGAACACGCCGTTCAAGAGCCCCTGCACTGTAGACCGCGTTCCTGTGAGTCTGAAGGATGGCTGGGTAGCTGTCACCAGCTCTGAAGCAATGCTGAGCACACTGAACTAACTCTCAAGTGAGGCAGGGGACTGACCTTTTTGGGAGATGGCATGAATGTTTACGGGGCTTGGGTGTAACGTTCTTAGACTTTAAGTCTTTTTAATTTTTGCGTGTGTGTTTCAATGTGTAAAATGCCCTGAGCCCCTCCTATTTTTATATCTAGTAATATTAATTAGATTAAATAAGGTACATAAGACAGTTTTATAAATGTCCAGGCTCACCTTCTGTTCTAATAAACAGGCATGTGGTAGTTTAATAGGAATAAGGCAGCTGAAAGACAGGTGGACCAGAGACCTATGGGAAATAGGAGTGCCAGTTGATTCTGGGAAGCCAAGGATTTGATATTAGCGCCTCCCAGTAACACCTCTAGCTCCTTTTCTTTGCAGCCTTCTCCAGAAAGCAGCATCTTTCTCTCAATAGTAACCTGAGCTTCTTGGTGCCATCCTCAAGAACAGGGGCAGAGATTTGGGGGGCACTCTGGACTCAGAGTGTTACCTGGGAGAAATTTGGGCTATGAAACTTACTCCTGCACAAACATGGCTAGGTGAAATTTAGGACTATTAACTGAACAGTTGCCCTGATGCCCAACACCAAGGCAGTGCGCCCACCCCTGGTTTCTACTAGATGACATCATCGGAAGTACAGTAGTCTCTCCATGCTAATTTTGATGTACAGCCTCTGTACCTCATGATGTTTTTCACCATGACACAGCACAGTGGTTCTCAGCCAATAGAGTTCCTCATGTTGTGGTGACCCTTCCCAGCCATCACATTATTTTGTCACTACTTCATAACAGTAATTTTGCTATCATAATTCATCATAATGTAAATATTTAATATGCAATCCCTGTGAAAGGATTGTTCAACCCCCAAAGGGGTCATGACCCAGAGGGCAATTCTCAGCCTTTATTTCCTATCTGTATAGGTGCCTGGCTGGAGTTCTATTTGCATAGCTCCTGTTGAGTTACAGGTCCCACTCAGTCCCCTGGTCTAGGGTCTATCTCATTACTTAGTGTAGTGCTTTGGAAAAGGTCATTTGGGGGATGATTTTCAGTAAATAATCAAGGTGGTTAAGGGGTTCGTAGGTGCTGGTGACTTGTGCCAAACTCCACATCCTGCTGGCGACTCAAATCCTCTGCTTGATCTTTGAATGGTTGGTAAGAGTAGCTATTAATGTCATAACTAACATTTAACTTTCAATTCATCTTTTATTAAGATGACAGGGATTGTTTTTGTGTCTTCTCCTGTTGTGGTATCGCCCATCAGCGCGGCTTCTTCACCTTTCATCCTTGCTTTGATGCTGGCAAAGTGGGGCAGCTAGCAAATCAAGATTTTTTTATAATCACCCAAACTGATGGATGGACTATGAAATCACCCTGCAGTCACTGTTTTTCTTCCTCCTCCTCCTCCTCCTCTTCCTCTTCCTCCTGCTCCCCTTCCTCCTTGTCCTCCTCTTTCTTTCCCATTTCCAGTGTTCTTGTCCAGCTATTTACTGTCCCAAAACTTCCACACCCCATCTCCGGTCCCTATAGCAACACTGATATGTAGACCCTGAGCCACAGCTGAGTACATTTCAAAAAGAGATAGTAAGACAAGCTTTTATTGTGAAGGGGCCCCTTCAGATGTTATTCCACCCTACATTTGTTCCCTAATGCCCTGGTTTATTGATTTATTCCTTGAACAATTCCAAGAAAACTGAAAGCTCACCCTGTCTTCTATCACTTTGAATGCTGCTTTGCGCTCAGCCATGTTTGGCGTGGGCGTGCAGATAGGTATGAGACGACTTCTCCCCTTTTATATACTATATCCATTCTGTCTGGGCAGTGGGAGCCTCAGTTCTTGAAATCAGTCATGAAACAGTGGCTTTAATAATTTAAATAAAAGCTGATCACGGGGAAGCAAATATTTACAAGTATGAGTTATCTAATTTAAAGAAATTAATTAAAAGTAAATGCTGAAGTGACTTAAAACTAAAGAGCCATCGCCAAATAAAATGTTATTTCCCAGGAGCCTATGCCTTCAAGCTTCCAAACCCAGCAGCCCGTGAGGGAACTGGGTCTCCTGGGCCCTGTAGTGTGGGCAGGTACTCTCAGTCTGTCTGAGGGACTTCAAGATATAGCCATCAGTGCCTGGGGAACAGGAGAAGCAGGAGTGACAGGGACTGTGTAGAACAAGCAGTTTAGCCTTGGGGGTTGACCGACCCTTCTTATAGGAGTCATCTAAGATTACCAGGAAACATAGATATTTGCATTAGGATTCATAACAGTAGCAAAATTACAGTTATGAAGTAGCAACAAAGTAATTTTATGGTTGTGGGGTCACCGCGGCATGAGGAACCGTATAAAAGGGTCACAACATTGGGAAGGCTGGGAACCACTGGTCCAGAGGGCTATTTTGGGCCTCAGAGTCCTCATGTGTGAAGTAGGAAGGGTCTTGACAAGTTCTTTCCTTGCCATGGTCATGGGAAACGGACCCAGACAAAGCAAACGGAAAGAAAGGTGCTCAGTCTTGGCTGAATTAAAATTCATAGTCCATTTTAAATAAAATTCTATTTATGATTTAGAGTCAAATGTTACTGAGCAAAGGCTTTGCTTAGAATTAAAGCTCAGAGTGGAGCAGACGCTGTGTCTTCCGCACACTGTGCAAAACTTGGAATAGACACAGCAAGCTGCAGGTCTATTTTACACCAGCATACACATGTGTACTGGATACAGAGCTGCATGGTGCTCAGTGTTTTTTTTTTTTTTTTCAGCTGGCTACTAATATTTGAAAGTCAAGTAATTTCACATAAGAAATAAGATGTTTTATGTTAAAATGAAACCTCTTTTCCCAGTTTTCATGAAATTCAAGATTTGCCATTCTGTGGGCCACCATCAGGTGAATTACTCTCTCCTCTCTTTTCCTCATGAGGTCTTTGTCCTTTTCAGGTGTGCTTTCTTCCTGCTTTTGACAGCATTTCCCACAATCCTCTAGTGCGACATAGGTGCAGGGTCTCTGCTTCCTGGGATGACATCTCACTCTTTATATTCCTACACCATCAGATCCAGTTTGCATCTTCCACTTGAAGGGCTATGCTACCCCTGTCTTCTCATTTAAAGAGTCGGGGGGGGGGTGGTGGTGATGGTGGTGATGGTGGTGATGGTGGTGGTGGTGGTGATGATGGTGATGGTGGTGGTGGTGGTGATGGTGGTGATGGTGGTGGTGGTGGTGATGGTGGTGATGGTGGTGGTGGTGGTGGTGATGGTGGTGGTGGTGGTGATGGTGGTGATGGTGGTGGTGGTGGTGATGGTGGTGATGGTGGTGGTGGTGGTGATGGTGGTGATGGTGGTGGTGGTGGTGATGGTGGTGATGGTGGTGGTGGTGGTGATGATGGTGATGGTGGTGGTGGTGGTGATGGTGGTGATGGTGGTGGTGGTGGTGATGGTGGTGATGGTGGTGATGATGGTGGTGGTGGTGGTGATGGTGGTGGTGGTGGTGATGGTGGTGATGGTGGTGGTGGTGGTGGTGGTGAGTGGTGGTGGTGGTGATGGTGGTGATGGTGGTGGTGGTAGTGATGGTGGTGATGGTGGTGGTGGTGGTGATGGTGGTGGGGTTGGTTGCAATTTCAACCACTTTACCAGTCCATGTATCTCCCATCCAGTCTTCAGATAGCAATTCCAAAGACTGGCTCATATTCGGGGAGTTTCAGAGAAGACATTATATTTTCGCTGACCATTATCTTCAGCTCTGTAAAGGGAAGGCAATGGGCGGCCTCCTCCGTTGATTCGTAAGAGGTCACCACTTCATGACCCCCACAGGCACCACACAGCTCATGTTGCTGCGGTTCAGGCTGACCGGAGCAGACTCAACGCTGATTGCACCTCTCCACTTCTCAGTGCCTCCATCTCACAATTTGTAAAGCAATATGTGCTTTTTCTTCTCAGAAGAATAAGTGAAACGATATAGATAAACACCGACTGGAGGGAAGTTGGGAATAAAATATATTGGGGAGCTTAGACCACTCTTGTGTAGTAATTGTGAAGGGGAGGCTGCCTTGCCTAATGGGTTGACCGGGTCAGAATTTGAGGTCCCCACTGAGAGGTCTCATGCTTGTGGTCTCCATGGACAACGCGGTAACACTGTAGATTTTTCTTATCTTCATTCTCAGCAGGGTAAGAGCACACCCGTGCTTCAGGGCAGAGGCCATGTCACTTCTGAGATGGTGGGCTCTAACTTTCCTCCTTGTTGCATGGTTTTATAAGGGATGTGTATGCAGGTAACGGCTATCAGGTTGTTAAGCAATTTGATGAGGTGCGAAGTGGCCCTTTAGCTGTTTTATTTGCAACATACAGTTCATTGGGGAAGTCTCTGTTTAGTCGATTAACATACGACCAGTGAAGTACAACATGGCAAAGGCAGAAACTAAAAAAAAAAAAAAATAGGTACCCGAACCTTAGCAGTCTTAAAGCCATTTGTTAACTTATTCAGTTGAGGTTGAAAAATCATTGGCACTCACTGAAACATTAAAAAAAAAATTATAATAGGAAAAAAAAATCAAAACGGGGAGAAAATAACTAAATTTAAACCTACTACTCAGGCGTGCTTCAGGGTTCTCTTTCATCTGTCAGGGCTAGGTGGTTAGAATTGCTTTTAGAAGAAACGCTCCTAACAATATTCCCAGGGTTCCTCTGTGGTTCCAGAGCCGGACAGATGAATCTCATACTGTTAGCCTGCTCTCGAAGGTCACTTTACTGCTGGATGGTGATGTGATAAACCAACCCTCACATATCCCCTACTAGCCAGAAAAAGAAAGAGCCCAAATGCGTTGCCGACCGGATGGAGGTGAGAGGAGACGCAAAATAACATAGAACACTGGGTCTCCTCTATGGGGCGGGGTGGGGGGGGCGGAGGTGGCTTTGGGCAAGCAGAGAAAGGGCATCTTGGGGATGGAATTGAAAAGCAATCCTGGGGAGCAAGGTCAAAGGCCAAGCGAAGAGTTCTTGGGTTTGTCAAACTGAACGCCAACCACTCTTTTGTCCCCCTGACTCCACTGCCCTTCCTGTGAGTTTACTTAGCCTTGTTGTAATGCCAGGAAGTTTAAGTTGTGCTTTGTCTAAAGCTCTTTGGGCAAGGCCACCCTTGGCTACACAGCCAGCCCATCCTTGGCTACACAGCCCCAGCCTCTACCTGAAGAAGTAAGACGCTGAGGTAAAATAAAATAACTGAGAACTCAAATAACAATGCTGCTGAGGTAGGCATTAGTGTGTACAGTTCACAGGGTCATTAGGAGATAAAATTAGAGAAATACACAATAGTCCAGTGTGGCCAACCAAGCACTATCTAGTTATAAAGTATCCTTCTACCTTCTGAGCCCCCATCCTATCCATCAACATCATCCAAGCAATGAGGTCCTATACTTAGGTCTTAAGTCCAAAGCAAGGTGACCCAGTTTGCTGCTGGATCTTCAGAGGGCAACAGAAAACTGCCTTTTGACCCCTAAAGAACTCCCTCAGAATACACTGCTCTCTGCCAGTTGAGACCTTAGATTTTTGTCCAAACTGCATAGATTTTATTTCCTCACAGGGCCGAAACCACCAGATTTTTTCCTCAGGTGTTGCTCCTGATCTCATACATCCGTGTTTTTAACCATGTCTCAGCCCACCTCAAGGGGAGCTGAGCAGTCCCATCTGCCAACACAGACCCTGCTCTGGTGATCAACTGATGAAATACCGGGCTTGGAACAAAAGGCTCTGGATTTCCACATAGTGCACACCTGACTTTGAGTTAGTGACTTGCCCTCACAGCCTATCCCTGCTTCCTCATTTATAAAATTGGGGTACCGAGGTTGTCTGCTTCCACAGAGTGAGGATTGTGTGAAACACTTAGCACCATACCCGGGCATGGTAAGTGATCATAAGGCTATGGGTGCCATTTTCATTATCATTCTCCCTAAACTACCTTTTTATTTACTTATTTGTTATTCCGTAACTTCTTACGTGCTTTTCCCAGCCTTACAAATATTTTCATATGTTCTGAAATCTGTTTCTTCTTTTAAAAAAATCTGTTTCCTCCAGATGGAAACGAGGCAAGTTATCACCACTTTCCCAAAAATTTATGGACTATGTTCATTTGCAAAATGTATACAAAATACACTACAGAGTACATGCTATAAACAGTTGCTCTTTTTCCCCCCTACTTACATAACGTATTTTAAATTGCGTCCTATGTATGGGCCCTCCCTGATATCACTGCTTATAAAATTGCTGATGGACTTGAGGTTGCAATTGTTCAGACTCACAGAGGAAAGACGCGATTCTTTGAGAAGCTCTGCAGTGAGGTAAGTGTTCCTGCATCTAAACCCAAAGGAGGCTGGCCAGCAGCCAAAACCCAGCAAACGTGGTCTCAGAAGAAACATACCACCCTTTGTCTCCCTTGTCTTTTCTTTCATATGGGATTATCTGAATGGATGAGACACTGAGGGAGCATACTGAGGGTCAGATGACAAGCAGACTTGGAAAGAGAAGATCAGCGGCTCTGACAGGATTCAGGAAGATTGGTACCCATGTACTTTTTGTGAGTGCAGGACAAGGTTTTAAGTGAACAACAGCTCCGACTTCTCACAATGTCTTTGACACTGCTTTTCCTTTCGCCCTGCCATCACAGTTGTGATGGTAGCTAGTGCTGCATTCTGCCTTTCTCCTTTCTGTTCCACTTCATCCTGGTGGCGGCATCCAGCTCTTCTGAGTCAGTCCATGCCCACCTTTAGTTCGTGTGGCTCAGGTGGAGTCGCAGCATCTTCCACTCCAGAGCTCGTGTGTGACTCGCACCTAGCTGGAATTTTCCATTCCCTTGAGCACAGGGGTTGCTTGTAGTCAAGTACATACTCCCAGTAAAAACAATCCAAAGTAAAAGTCCCCAACTGGGACATTGGCTGGGTAAAGTGGGTGAATCCTTCTGCTGTGAAATGGCCATGAAAAAAGAGATACAGGGGCTGCTGTGAGTGTCCCTGTTGCCTCAAAGATGGAAGAGCTGCGTGAGTGACATAAGAGCTAACTAAAAACAAACAAACAAACAAACAAAACAAAAAACAAAAACAAACAAACAAACAAACAGTCAAGGGGCGAGAAGGAAGAACCCAAATGCTGATACCGTCTAAGAGTTCTTTGGATGCTGAGTGTGAAGATAATCTGTCCTGGGGCTTACTTAAAAGCTGTATTTGCTAGTGAGTTTCTTTGTGTGCATTAGGTGTATAAGAGTAGCCATCCAGCGCACACAGAGACCAATGATGCTTTCTCATTGTTTGTGTGTAGAGAGGGTGCTGATTGTTATGAGCGCAAGTACCACAGAATTGGCTAGTTGGAGCAGATGGTCCTTCTCCTTGGAAACCACATGGGGAGAATAAAAGCTCTGTTGTAGCTCATCTCAGCTTCCAACATCCCCAGGGTGGAGAAGGCAGAAAGCAAAAGGCCTAGAATAATCCTCTTTTTGTTGTGATAAAATTGTCTTGGGTGGGCAATGAGGCCTGCAGTCTAGGAAGATGCCTGGTGGAGGTTTTGTGCTGGGACATAGATAGGAACCATTATGGTAGCCCATTTCTAAGAAGGTGAGCGCTCCCCAACTCTGGTTCTTCAGCAGTTCCGTGGGTGACAAGGAGAGTGTGCATGCAATTCACAATTAGGTGTATAATTGTAAACCAGATCAGGGAGTTTCCTGCCTGCTCACACCAGAAGAGGGAATACAAAGGAAGTTACCAGAATGACCCCTCCTTACACCCATCTCTTGAGTCACAGAACCACAAAGACTTAATCAGTTCCCCATCTCTGGGTGCCTCTCTGTTTATGTTCACCATTTGAGATGGGTTTGGATGTGGGGTTGCTGTGGGAACGAAGGTCCAGGGAGCCTGACTTGCATGAGATTGTAATCTCATCTTGCAGCATACCGATTTTATAAAAAGAGTAATAAGGCTCCTGATGTTTATTTGAATGACGAACAGACTCTTCCACTGCCTGAGAACATGGAAACTTGTTTCAAAGGAACAGCATAAAGGGGCCTCTCTGCTGTCTGTGTTTTTCAATGGGTATGAAGCCAGGACTTCCTGGGGGTTTCTGAGAGTGGGAGTTTTCCATGGAGCAAGTTGGGGCCATAGTACTGGGTTTGAGCCCAACCATGACATGGCTTGGCAGGTTCACCCCAGGAAAATATGGACCTCTCATATTTTGAATTTATAGTAAGTATCCAAGTATGAGTTACAGGCAGTGGGTGTAGGCATTTTAAACAGTTAGTTCTGAGATTTTCTGTGTGTGTATATCCGAATATTCAAAATCAAGGACAAGGGTGACTCTTAATTCCACTTTACTCCTTGGTCCTTTTCCTTTGCCAACTTTTAAAACTGGCATTTCCTAACTTTACAGAAAACATATTAAAATATCATTATTTATCTGGAAAGACTCCAGTTGTTCATGTTTGATAAAAATTGCTGAATGTAGTTTTAAGATTTCAGGTCTTGATGCAGAACAAAAATGAGAAATTTGAGCTCTGGAAGGGATTTTTTTTTGGGATAGTTACAAACTGTTAAAACTTGGACAACATGTCATGTCATCTCAGTCACAATTATTCTATTGCTTTATACTGCTCTTTTAAATGACAAAAAAACACAAAGTTGCCCAAAAGAATTTGCTCTCGGTGAAGGAATGTTCATGGCTTAATAAGAGAGTCCACAGAACTTACAGGAACAGAATGTCCGCTCAATACGGTGGGGAACTAAGAACTGTCCTTTCTGGTACCTTCCTAGGAAAGACTCTGGCACATTCTCCATTATTGCACAGTCCTTCCGCATTTTAGCTTACTTTTCTTAAAATTTAGTTGACTACCTACTCCTGCTGGGTACTATGCCACTTTGAGGACACAGTGGTGACATGGCAAAGACCCATCTTTAGGGCCTTGCTGCCTTTGCTTTATAGGTCACAAGCTCATTCTAATCTGACCCGATTTGTCCAGGAGCAGTTGCTCTCTCTGCCAAGGATAGTTATAAGTGAGAAACTGGGAAAAGAGGAGCAGGATAAGGGAGATAAGAATAGCTGACCGACTGTTTTTATTTCATGAACAGTACAGATTCCATCTATTTTCCTATCATTTGTCAAGGTTAAGGTTCACAGCGAGGAGGACTGTGAAAATGCAAATGAGAGTCAGACCCCACTCACCACTCAACTGTGAAGAATGTCCTGTCCATATTTGACCATGTCCCCTGGATGGGGAGGCCTGGTGGCACTCAGAGGAAGGAAGCAGGCTACCAAGAAGAGACTTGATACCCTATGAGCATATACAGGGGGAAGAGGTCCCCCTCAGTCACAGTCATAGGAGAAGGGAGTAAGGGGAAAATGGGAGGGAGGGAGGAATGGGAGGATACAAGGGATGGGATAACCATTGAGATGTAATATGAATAAATTAATAAGATATATTAAAAAGAAAATACAAATGAATGGAAAGAAAACTAACAACAACTCTACAGACAAATGAACAAAACAAAGAGAAGCCCAGCACCTGAGACTGTCTGAAAATATGAAGTTTCACCCAGTCTTTCCCACAGGAGAGGAAGGGAGTGGGCACAGATAGAAAGTAGTCACTGCCAACACAATGAACTGCCACAGATGGCCACTAAAAACTACACCTCTTACATGTCACGACTCTGGAGTACACAGTTTCTTGTGGCCGGAGAATTACTATTCAAAACATTGATACAGTTGTTGACCAAATATAAATGCAAGTAACATGACAATTTAAAGTAGGCCCAGTGCACCCTAGCACACAGTGCGGTCAATGTGTTGGGAGAGTGAGTTTGGAGACTAGACTTGCTGCACCTTTGCCACTGAAGTAGCTTTTTTTTCTTTTTCTCATGAAAACGCTAAGAAGTAAAACCAAGTCTCCGCCACAGACATGATTGTGGTTTATGAAGAAATGAAAAAAATTTCAGAAGAGCTGGAATCTGCACTTATCCTTTGTACAATGCCTTACTGTGATTTTCCAATTCGCAGGAGCCCATTCCAGCAGCATGCTGGGTCTTCGAGACCTGGATCTGGGTTAGATTAGAGACTAGATTCCACATGCACCTGGCAGTCCCAGGGGCCCTCTGATGAACTGTGTTGTAAATGTAGCTTCTGAGCAACACCAGTGTGAGGATTCCTCTTGAGACAGAAGGAGGGAGGTGGATGTGTTGGCAAAGACACTTTTTGTGTTGGCTTCTTGGAAGAGACTCAGGGAGTTTGAAGGGTACAGCTGGGTAACTGCCACATGCGCTTGGTATCAAGGTTAACAACTTGTTAAAAACATTGTAAGTAATAAGAAAGTACAGGTTCACTTGACCCAGACTGAAAATTTGCAACTGTCTGTGCATAATAGAAAAACCATCACCTATATAGTCCTTTCCAGGGCCAAATTGCTCCACTAAAATAGGCATCTAATCCCCTGCGTCATACCAAGCAGAAGAAAACTGTGGCTTGGAATTTATAAAATTGTGAAATACAAATCATTTTTATCTTTATGCCAAACTCCTAAATAAATTACATATACTTCATGTATATTTTCAAGGCAATGTATAAAAAGAGGTTAGTAATAGGAAACAGAACATTTTCCACTACCCTGTAAAATAAGGAAGGGAAGAAGGTGGGATATCTGAGGTGGAGAAAATTCTCCAGTGATCTCTCACCAACAGAACCCTCTGTGGATATTAGGTGACAAAAGAGAAAATCATAATAGAATAATAGCCTTTCACATAAAAGAGTTATGTTAAGTTGACATTAGATTGAGCTGCAGTCTGGTTGAAATGAAAGAAGTCTTGAGAGCCTGTCGTGGAGTCTCTAAAAAAGGACAATCACTATGTGTTTTCAGACTGCCTTCCTCATGTGCAGCCTGCAGTAACTTGAACTGAAAATTGGCCTTCTATGGAGATTTATTACAATAGCATTGCCATTCAAGAATAGGCAGCTATCATCATAAATAAAAAAACAAACATAAAAAGATGTGAAGCTCCAAGAAGGAGGGAGGATTTGTCAAGGTGGGTAAATCATGTGCTTACTTATATTGCAAATAAATACACACTACTAAGAGCAATCACTCTTTAGGAAAAAAAAAAAATCTCATTATTTTTGTCCTAGAAAAGCTAAGCCAAGCTATCATGATTTGAGCTTCTCAACATGTGCTAAGGAATTTATAGCCTTCCTAGGGCCCCAAAAAACCAACGCCCAGGCCGGTGGTTATGGCACATGGAATCAGCTCCGAGGTCACCAAACCTGATACGGCCTCAGAGTTGATTCTTAAGATCAACAATGTCATTTGCTAAAAGCTACTGAAATCTGGTTCCAAGACCACCCCGACCCCATCTAGGAGTGGGGAGAGCCGCTGAAGCCCCATTCGCGTACTTAGCCTGGAGTCCAGGAGGCAGGACCCAAGTGTCTGCCCACATTTCCTTTAGACACTGGGATCTGTGTAAGTGAACGTGTTTCCATGTCCAGCCTTGTTGTTTCAGCTGTAGGCAGAGCTGGGGGCTATCAGTTACTCCCCACTTGGGAATGCTGACCTCCACCGCAGCTCCCCCCTTCTCTTAGCGCTCCACATTTAAATCCTTGCCCATGATTCTTCCTGAGGCTACCATTCTGGCCTTCTCATCCCCACTAAATGATTCATTAAGTTGGATTAACCCTTTAAAAGCTACCATTTGCCCAGCGATCCCTTGGGATTCGTATACACACTCCGTCGTTTATTTTTTTTTTTGTCATTATAAACAGCCAGACCCAGCAGGGTAAGCTCCATCCACTTCTAAAGCCACTCAGATGCACAGTGTAGGTTTTGTGTGCCGCAATTTACTTAAAAGCCCAAGAAAGCATTTACTTTGTAAGGTAAAATTTCATTTATGCATTTTCATCTCCTAGCCTCTATACTGCAAATATACTTCCTGTCACAAAACACCCATGTGGGCTTAAAAAGGAAGAGACTTACCAAGACTGTGGACCTAACCTTGACCTATTTCGTGCCTCTGTAGTCTTACCCCTGACCTATTTCATGCCTCTGCCACCCTGGACTCTTTTTGGTTGGTCCCATTTTCTTCCTATAATTAGCCGAGTGCACAATGAGTGGCACTTGCCAAATGGCCATTTGTGGCCACAATTAGACACCTGCACTGTCAAAGCAGTTGCAAGCACCTAATTGTGTCTGCATGCAGCTACTTGTGGGTGCAATTATCAGAAATCCAGGTGTGCCTGGTATTATGTACAATTTAAGGGAAAGAAAAGCGTTCTTCCAAAAAAGAAGGCTCGGGTTGAACACACCCCCTCCAATCTCTCAGCTGGATGGTTCATCAGAAGCCACCAGCAGTATGTTCACCTGGCCCTCTCTGCTCTAGGACCCAGCAGTGCTGCACATAGCCTGGATGTTTCTATGGTCACCTTCAAAAGAACAGTGAACTACATGAAGCTAATGGAAATATCCTTTACTTAACTCAATATATGCAAAGTGTTAACACTTTAACCTGGAGCCGATATAATGTTATCATTTTCTTGGTACTGAGTCTTAGAGGGTAGTGTTATATATACATATATTTTACACTTTAAGAATCTCACGATTTCGAGTGGTCACAGTGCCTACCTCCTAGCTATACACGGCTATGGCTGGCATATTGGATGGTGTTGATCTGCAAAGAATTATTTTCAAAGGTAGGTGACTGCTTGGATTTTATTGTTATTTGTTATTTTGTATGTGGATTTGTGGGTCGTGTGTATGTATGCATGTTCACATGTGTAGATGTTTGAACACATGTATATGTATGTGTGGAAGCCTTGGTTTATATTTAGTTAATTCCTTGATTGCTTTCCGGAGCACACCAATTCTGGCCAACTTAGCTAGTTACTTTGCCTTGTTCTTTCCTTTTAAGAGCTGGGGCTCTTAAAAGGGGGCTGCTGCATATGCCTAGCTTGATGTAGGTCCTGGGTTCCCCAACTCTGGTCCTAAGACCTGTGCTTTTTTTTTTTTTTTTTTTTTTTTTAACGTTTGAACACTTTTTGGACTATTAAAAACATTGGGCTTTAAAGACACAGTACGAAAATGTTCTTCAGTGTCTTAGAGTTGTCGATGGTATCACCTGCATAGCACAGGTTGCAAGGAGCACAGTGGAGCAGAGTTTGCTGTGTAGACGGTGTCGGGAGAGGGGCGGTGGGAATTGAAAGAGAAGGTGGAAGTGGCAGGTATCACTTCCTGCCCTATCCCTTGCTCTTTGTCCCATGGCCATCCCGGTTCATGCAAATGAGCACGGCTTTAGGTAATTTTATCAGATTCATGTCGGTTGCATTTGGGGTTTTTGAACTTAAAATTTAGTAAGAAGCTCATTACGTCATCTTTCTCCAGCCATAAAATGAAGAGCTAATAAACACGTGGGCTGAAATGGAACACTTACAGCAAGGCCTTGCCTGTAGCAGGCAGTCAGCGAACATCAGCTGGTACCCTTGTCCTCCACACTCCCATCATTACGATGCGCGTGTTCCTGCCCCTCGAGACTCCCCTCCTCCTCCTCCCTGTCTTTCTGCCCTGACCCAACCCCTGAAGAGGTGACTGTCCTCTTTGCATAAAGTTGGCTCTCAGTATCAGTGACATGTACTTCTCAGTGACCATTCCCGTTTCCCATAGGCAAGAGCTTGGAGCTCAGGGGTCAGAGGTGAGGATCTCTGATTGTCCCACCCCAGCAGGCACAGGCATTGCTGCAGAGAGGGTCACAGGTAGGCTCAAAGCCCTTGTAGTGTTCTCATTTAGTCTCACAAAAGGAATCCACGAAGAGCAGGCGCTGTGCATTTTCTTCCTGCGCAAATCGAGGACAACCATTTTCTCAGATTCAATTACAACACTGGTATTTCTATACATATACATATACATACGTACATACATACATACATACATACATACATACATACATACATACATATATATATTTCCCGGACGTATCCCCTCTCAGCAGCCGTTCCCTCCCACCCTGCCCAGATGGCCTGTGTTTCATACCCCACTCCCAGCTACCACAGGAAACTGCCAGCGAGTAACAACCTGCATCAGTCTTCAGGAGAGCAGAGCATGCCCAGTTCTCCTCTGCGTTACTCATGAAGTCCTCAGTCAGTGCCAGCAGAGGCCAAGCCACTTTCCAAAATCCTTCTCCTACCTCTCATATACCTTTCCAGGGACCTTAAAAAAACTACCCCTCCTTGTTTGGTTCCATTTGCTCTTTGTTTCATAGTCCAAAAACATGTAAGGAACAATCCAGGCTAGTCTCTGCAATTATTAAAGCAAAAGGACATCCCAAAGGAGCCAAAGCCATCAAGATGGACAGAGGCCAGATGCCTCATTGTGCACCTCAAACACAGCTCCCAGCTGCTTCCTCATCCTTCTGAATGAACCTGCTCTCTCTCAAGCACAATTATTAAAATAGATGAAGCATACTTATTCAATTTTATATTTTTCTGCTTTAATTACCAGCACTGTAATGACATTCTTAAAAGTAATGCTTCCTTATTTCTGTTTCCTTTTATTACTTCTTATTAGGCTCTGGCGTGTCAAGGCAAAGGGGCATGAATTATCCTAAGCTGACCATCTGTAGAGAATGCTCACACTGGGGCAGGTATGTTCAGCCAGTGTCTAAAGGCAACACTGGTTAAGAGATTTTACCTGGATGGCATATCAGTGATGTAATGGACTAGCCTGGTCACGGTCACTGCGCACAGGATGGATCTTCGTTTCTATGAGAGGTGCACTTCAAATCCCAGGACACATGGCATCCACATACAATGAGCACGATCTATAAGAGACTTATCAGACTGGGGATTCTGTGCATGGGGATGGACTGTGGCTGGTTAATCTGAGCCATACCCGGGCTGTGTATGCCAGCTCTAACCCCATCCCACAAAGGCTGAGGAAATAACTTCATGTGGTAAAAAGAGGGGCAATGTCTTTCACCATCTTTTTATTCTAAGAATTCATGAAGTCTTTTAGATGACTTAGGCATCTTTTTTTTTTTTTTTTAGATTTTGTGTGTGTGTGTGTGTGTGTGTGTGTGTGTGTGTGTGTGTGTGTGTGTGTGTGTGATATTTATGAGTGCCTGTGGAAGCCAGAGGAGGGTCTTGGCTCACCTGGGACTGGAGTTACAGGCAGCTGTGTTCTGCCTGGTTTGGGTACTGGGAGCCAAACTTGGGTCCTCCGGCAGAGCAGCAGGAAACGCTCTTAGTCACTGAGCAATCTTTCCAACCAAAGGCATCTGAAAGACTTGATGCTCCATCCTATCCCAGCACTCCAGCTATGGGCAGTTTCTCAATTACCGTGTGTATTCACATAGGTATGCAAGTACTTTATGCTCAAATTGCAGTTGAAACTTTGTTGCATGTCGCTTTCAGAATGAAACAAAGCAGAATTAAACTTGTCATGGTAATTGTACAGGACGCTGTTATAATTATTGTTTCATCAAAGGGAATACCTTCTTCCCAGTGTATTTTAGTGTCTTATGCCTTCCTATGATTTAATAAACAAAGAATGAAACAACTGTTGGTGGAGTGACTGGAACAGCACAGGCTTTAAATCTCTCCTCTGGGTGTGATGAGGGAGGTCTTATCTCCCAACAGAGATCCACTTGTGTGTTTTTTGAATGCATGTGTACTGTGTATGTATGCATGTGTGTGGGTACATGCCTAAGCATGCACAGGGGCTGCAGCAAGGCATCACATTCTTCTCTGTCTTGTTCCTTTGAGGCAGGGTCTCTGGCTAAACCTGGAGCTTACACACTTTGGTGAGGGTGGCAGCCAGCGAGCCCTAGCGGTTCTCCTGTCTCCACCTGTCTCAGTGCTCGGTTCCAGGCGCAGGTAGAATCACACCCAGAGGCTCTGGGAATCCCCATCCCTATGGGTGGACCACTGACCCATCTCCCAGCTATATCATTTCTGTTTTAATGCCTTTAAAAAAATCAATTCTTTAAAAACTGCTAGTTGTGTAGAGTGGGATTTGCTTTTAGGTACCCACATTTATTTTTTGAATTTTTGAGTGACCCAAAATATAGACATTAGCATAGCGTCGGGTGACAAATTTGAGAGAGAAGTCCCTGAGGCATGTCCTGAACTTGCCCTTTGGTCATGACCCTTGGTCAGAGCTACCAAGTCATGTCAGCATGCTCTCTTGTTGCAGTGTCACAACACACAATGCCATCCGCATTATTATTACAGATGTCAAAGAAGAGGCAGGAGAAGCAGTTTTATTACAGTCATGAATGACAGTGTGAGATCAGAACTCCTAGGGGCACTTGGCTAAATGGGTGACTCAGATATGCTCTACCTCATA